>NC_133860.1:65531026-65839900 GCF_047830755.1 Zonotrichia albicollis | reverse complement strand
CTATTTCAGTTCATCCTACCCAGTGTGCTGCTTTGTAAGATCACTCACAAGAAGGAGAACAGAATCCTGTCTATTATGTCCTTCTTCCTGTTTTCATTTTGTTTTACGTTCTGCAACAATTCAGTGCAGCTGAGGAAGAGAAATGGTTGGGAAGTTTGTGGACAACAGTGGGGAGAACCCAGCAATAAAAAGCCATCAGGCTGTGACGCAGAAACTGTGTATTGTGTCTCTGGTCTCTTAGCAGGGCACCAGCTGATGAGAGATGGATGATGTCTTTGTCACCTTTGTTAATTAAGTCTTGGATGTTTATATACAGATCAGTCTTACTCTACAGGAAAGAAGATTAGAGTTCTATTGGCACACAAATCATAGGACTGATTCTTTCAGCAGCAAGATATTTTATACACACATACTACTGTCTGCTCCTGCTGCCAACAGGAACAGGATCACATTCAAGTCTTTTCAAGTTCAAGAAAAAAGAAATATGGCCATTTAATATTTGATTAAAAATAAAAGACAGGAGTTCTATTGTTTGTGTATTCAGACTGAAACTACAACTAATAAAGCTAACCTTCACTCATAAACAGGTACTTGTGTCTAACATTAAAAGAACAGTTTTAAAACCTGCTTACATTTTGGGTCAAGAAAGCCTGGTTTTGGTAAGTATACAGAATTCTCCTTCAGGGGTAAAAATAAGGTTTTATGTTTAAAAAGTATGGAAGAAGAATGTACTCTATAGGGGCTTTATCATCCCCTATATATAGAAAGTGTTGGCAACTCTAGGACAATGGGCATCCAGTTCTCCTGTAAATCTATGCAGATCAACACTGCACACTTGTATTAGAAGAAAAATCAACCCAGAAACAGAAGCCTTCTGTTTAGTTATCAGCTAAGCAAGGAACTGGGTCACAGGTCTGGCACAAAAGGTTACAGTGAATGGGTGACATCAGACTGGTGACCTGTCACTGGTGGGGTTCCACAGGCCTCCATCTCAGCCCTGCTCTTCAACAGCTTCACAAATGACCTGGACACAGGACTGGAAAGAACAGAAAGCAAGTTTGCCAACAACACTAAGCTGGGAGGAACTGTCAACTCCCTTGAGGCAGGAAAGCCCTTCAGAGAGACCTGGACAAATTGAGGGCTGGGCAGAAGTTTAACAAGGTAACATGCTGGACTCTGCACCTTGGACAGGGCAACTCTGGACATAGAGAGAGACTGGGGAACAAGAGACTGGAGCGCAGCTCCATGGAATGGCTGCTGGGGGTCCTGGTTCATGTCAAGTTGAACGTGAGTCAGCTGTGCCCTGGCAGGCAGGAGGGCCATCCATGTCCTGGGGTGCATCAGGCACAGCATCACAGCCAGGCAAGGGAGGGATTGTCCTGCTCTGCTCTGCACTGGGACAGCCTCACCTCCAGTGCTGGGGGCAGTTCTGAGTGACACAGTAGAAGACATAAAGCCCTTAGAAAATGTCCAAAGCAGGGCTCAGAAGATGGTGAAGGGCCTTGAAAGGAAGCCATATGAGGAGGGGCTGAGGTCACTTTGTCTGTCCAGCCCGGAGGGAACTGAGGGGAGAACTCATTGCAGTTACAACTTCCTTGTGAGGGGACAAGAAGCAGCAGGCACTGACCTCTTCACTCTCATGAACAGTGACAGGACTTGACGAAATGGCCTGAAGCTGAGTCAGAGGAGGTTTAGGCTGGATATCAGGGAAAGGTTCTTCACCCAGAGGATGGCTGGGCTCTGGAACAGGCTCCCCAGGGAACCTGTCATGACACCAGGTCCATCAGAGCTCAAGAAGAGCTTTCAGGTACATGATGTGATTTCTGGGAATGTCCTGTGAAGGCTAAGAGTTGGATTCAATGATCCTGATGGGTCTCTTCCAACTCAACATACACTATGACTCTAAATTATCCTCAGCCTAACAGTGATCGTCACCTGAAGGGGCCCAGTGAGGCAAGAGGTCAGATCATGTCAGCTGACATAAAGGCGTGAAAGTTAAGAACTTGCTGGAAACAAGGAAACAACACAGCGCTGACTGCTGCAGAATGGGAACCCCTGTGGCTTGCTCAGCTTCAAATGATAACACTTAGTTGGTTTCCCTGAGGAAACAAAGCAACTGCACAGCTCTCTGCTCTCCCATCAATGTTTTTGAAATCTGTTGGCCAAAGCTCTCACAGTGCAGAGAACTCAAAGAAATTAACACAATGAGAATCTGCGAAATCAGTACAGTAGGGACTTCCAAGTTAATGTTACTACAGGGAGAGATGCAAGTACATTTCAGCCCTTATGCAGGACTCCACCGATTAACCAGACTGTTAAAGCAAATTGCAGAAGGAAGAAAGAAAGCTCATTTAGCTTTATGAGACAGGATCTACTGTAAAGTACAAGTATACAACTCTCACCTGCATTTTTGGATCTTGCATGGAGCTCTTTAGACCCTGACTCCAGTGTCCTAAATGTTCCTATAGCACAGAATGGGAAAAATAAATTGTAAGACAATTAAGCGTTCAATTATATACTTCAAAGGGTTTAGTAAAGAATATTCATTTGTACACAGCAGTACAATAACAGCTGAATGAGAGTTAAATTATTTCCCTTCTATGAAATGTGAACATACCTGCTCCAACTGCCCCTAAAAAGCTACTTTTGAAAACTTTTAACAAGATACTGTGAAGGTGGAAAGTTCAATCTTCCAAACATTGGAAATTCAACAGCAGGGAGCTATAAATGTGTTTAAATTGAACAATTTGCCTGCATGTGTCATTGCACAAGGCCCTCTGCTTCAGGGATCACAAGAACCAAAGAAAGAACAAAGATGTCCATTAACTGTCCCATCCCATACTGCTCTGCACAGAAAAAAAGTAGTTGCAGTGTGTGGCCTTATCCTTAGATGTATTGATTTTTTTTATGTTGTTCAGTGGCTTGCAGAGAAAACAATAAAGGCATGGGGAGATCAAGCCTTTGATCAACACAAATTATTTCTTAACTTTGCTACTGAACACCTAATAGAAGGTGTGTCTTGAGTGCACCTTTTTCAAAACAGATGTTTTAACTATTCGGAGCAGTAATGATATTCATCATATTCTTACAAAGAAAGACGTTCAAACATTATTATAGTGCTGGCAGGGCTATAGTGTGAGTTGTCATCTCCCTGCTCATTCTACCACAAATCTGGCCCTAACATAACCAGCCCAAGTCCACAAATTAAATAAGTGGTTAACTCACAGCAACCTGAGAATAAAATTTTGTCTTAAGGGGTTTTATTTTTGTGCCTTCTCCTTCAGCACTGCACTAGTTCCAAATGCATTAAGGTCTTTTATTTTGTCCATGTCACAGGGCTAAAAACTCCCTTTCAAAGATTCTGGCTGCTAACATTCACTAATGTAAACATAGTTCTGCCATATGGAATGAACAAAGCAGGAGGAGAAAAAAAGCTTCATGCAATTATAAACAAATAAATTTTAAAAAGAAAATGCTCAGGTTGTTCTGTTCTCTGTGCACTCACTTTTAGATAACCACTCAAGAGCCAGGACAGTGTCCTTGGGTGACTGCAGCTAAATAGAGCTCACGTGGACTGTTCTTCTAGCAGAAACTGCAGCTGAAACCAGAGATTAAATCCTCATTTGCTCATCCTCACACATACCTAACTCTCAGATCAGGTTAGCATGGGTCCCAAGTAACTTTCCCAGGGCGTGGGTGATGTCAGCAGCACATAACACCTCTCATGCTCCGTATACTTTGAGGATCTGTGCTCACCCAAGATGCCTCTCACCAGCAGAATCCACAAAAGCAAAAGACCATGTCTCCTCATGGAGGAGACAACCCCAGGAGAAACAGCACAAGTACTAATACCAGCACACTCACCTTTTTGCTCGAAGTTCCTTCATGTGTAGTTACACTGGTATTGCTAAGCTTTGGAATTATAGAACTGCCTTGTGTATCCACCACTTCCAGCTTCATTGTTTTTCTGGGCACAAGCTCAGTATCATCATTCTCACAGGAGCCTTCATGTGGCATCTTGTCTGTTTCTGGAACAGCTTTCCCAGACTCTTCAGCAAATTGCACCGTGTAGGGGTAAAGGTTATTTACAATATGCAGAACTTGGCCTGGCTTCATTTTCACCACTTCACCCTTGCCAATATTCACAAGATCAACACTAGTTGGGTTTACTCCTATCTTTGGTAGACAGAAAAAGGAAAAAATAGTAAAAAATTATGTTGTGAGTGGAATTGCCAACTTCTGTTCAGGTCTCCTGGAATACCATTATCCCGGAAAGCAAATGCATTTTGTATTCACCACCCACCCTGCCCACATCAACCCGCTTCAGCAGACCAGGCAGTGCAGCACTGGGGACATCTGGGGACATCTGCTTCTGTCCCAATCTTGCAGTCACGCCTGTCAGCACACACCCTTAGGGCCTGTGTCACAGGGAGCCTGGTCTGCAGCAGTTACACAGTAACAGCACCACTTGTGCTGCACTTCCCACACAAATTAGCAACCTATTAAACAACTAGTAACAGCAGCCATTATTTCTGAGGAGTAACAGTAGTTCTAGCAATTTATTTTAGTGCAACGGTGTTGTGATGTAGGCAACCTACAGTGATTTCTTGATAGCTGGATTTTGCATCATCATATGGGCGACCCTACAAAAATTAGGAGTCTTCAGCAAAATGCTTTTGGTTAATATTTATGCACAAAACGGGCGTTAGAAAATCAGCTCCCTCTTGCGACTGATGAATTCAGTCAGAGAAACTTTTTGTTAGCTTTGTCACTGCCATACCTGCATGCTTCACAAGATGGTACTACACCTCTCACTTCAATGAAGTATTCACTGCAATGAAGCACACACCTGATTCCAGCCAGGATCTCTTTAGTCTACAGCTCTGCAGTTTCACTCAGGTCAAGGATGCTTCCCATGAGTGAATAAATTATCAAACAACTGATCACTAGAACCTTGTGCCACACACCTGTCATCTGGGGAGCAACTCCTCAACAGGCAGAGAAAACATGCTAGCACCCACCACCAGAAAGCATCCTCAGTTTTGAGATTCCAGTAACACAATATTCAAATCATGACTAGGGTTGATTTCTGAGAGAAACTGTCATAGATATCTCTGCCAGATTCACCAGATACCCCCAGGTGCCTGTGCCTAGTGGGCTGTGGAGTCATTTTGAGAAAAGGCATGACCCCTCGGCAGGTATAACATGTTGTGTGGTACTGTCTGCACAGGCTGATGCTGTGGGCACACACACACACACACACACACAAACAAACACCAGCACCAGAGACCTTTCCCTTCATAGTATCTCAGAGATACTGGGTCTGGTATGCATGAGGGAGTAGGCCTGCCTCCATCCATCTGGTAAAAGGGGCATTCCAGCAGTGGTGTCTCTCATCCCATCTCTTCCCATAAGTAACCACATCTCCAGCTCCATGAGCTCACCCATAAAATACTCTACAACTGGGGACTCCCATTAACACAAGAAGTTCAATCTTAAACAAAGGGCTGCCTCAGCTTATGAAGTTTAAGGCTCAGGAGAAAGATAAACAAGTTTAGTAGAAGAAGTCCAAAGTCTCTCAAATGCAGCACCCAACAGAACTGACTGAGGATTCACAACAGCATTCCCTGATGCTGCAAGTCTGGCGGTCTTAGACTGGAATGTATCTGGAAGGAATAGTGCAGCCTTTCATTGAGGTGCACAAAGCAGAAAGTTCACTTCTGAGGGTCACTTGCTCTAACCTCCCTTGGTGATAAGAAAGCTTCAGGTCCCTCAGACCCAGTGATCATTATCATCACTTGGAGCATTTGTGGAGCTAAGTACAACTGTCCCAGTAAGTGCCAGAAACACTGCAGATCCATACATAAAAACATACCTGTTTAACTGTGACATACCCCTTGTTACAGTCTGCTTTTAACTGAACTGGAAAAGAAAGAACAAAGTGTCACAAAACCATGCAAATAAAAAGAACTCTGCTGAACCACCCAGTGCAGGAAACACTCCTATTTTTGAAGAGCTGTTTCTTTCTGGAGCTGATCTTTGTGAATGTGTGCCAAGAATACTTCTGCCTCATCTCTTCTTTCCAGGAACACAGGTAAAACAGAGCCAACCCACACACTGAGCCAAGGGTAGAATTACTTCAGAACAAAGCTGGACTCTGTTGATGTCTTATACATATTCTTGACATTCTTACCAGCCCTCTGGGACAAAAAAAAAAAAGGCACAGAGCAAGACTGTGTCCAGAGGCACAGAAGATAAAGCAAGGAAGATGTGCAGCACTGTATAGGTGATAGGCATTTTCATATATTCTCCAACATCACATTATTTTATGTATAAAATAACAAGTCATGCTAAAAATCAGTTGGTGGAATACTATGGAGAAGAAGTGCTGCTCACGACTAGGGATGCAGGCAGTGAAACCCAACTTTTGGCCTGGGAACTCACATTAAGATTCAAAGCTTTAGTTTACAGAGGTGGATGTCCTGTCACTGGCTGTCTCTGATTTTTTAGGCCCCAGAGATCTCTGTAAGTGCTTATTAAAAAGGATTGATGAGTTCAAGAACCAGGCAACACTGCAGACCACATAGAGGAGCAAGGCAAGCTCAGCTGCTCTGCACATGGAAAGCAGGATTTGAGCGAAATCACCTTACCTTGCTGCCGTGAACACTTCTTATCCGTTATCCCAGTCTCTGGGCCACGCCCAACCACCACAGCTTCCAAGTGTGGCAGTTTCACTCGCTGAGCGCATTTCTCTTTGCCCACAAGCCAGCACACACGCATCACTGAGCTATAGAGCAAAATAAACAGTGTGTTACTTCCCGAGGGCCACCTTCCTGTGGAACAGGGTCCATGAATTCTGGTGCCAGCCCATCCATTAGCTGAACCAATTCTGCTAACTTGGGTTCAAGTTTCTGAAATTCAAAGCAAAGCATGTCACCAGCACTTGCATAATCTATGAGCAGGTTGCTGGTGAAAGGGCAATCCTGTTTTCTTTCCTACACTACTGTATATTCTCACATCCGTGAACCATATACAGGAAAAATCAATTGGATTTAATGGGACTCCTCCGTCTGACAGAAGAGCCTAGCCACAAAAAAGCTCAATTTGTTTCCCACTGGATCAGAGTTCACCTGAGAAATTAACCACCAAAACAAGAGAGAGCAGCAGAAGACAAGAGATGAGAGAGAGTCGGGGCAGCTTCCATCCAGCAACACTCAGCACACGGACCATGCTATGAAATCTTCAAGTTTACATCAATTTGACCCTGGACAGCAAAGATCCCTCACCCTGCCCGGCGCTCAGCCCTGTTCCACCCAGCTCTGCGGTGGAGAGCTCATGCCCGCGGAAAGCCAGGCTCCGTCCCGGTGTAACACCGGCACTGTCACACACCCATCCCACGGCACACCCATCCCACACCCATCTCCACGGCAAAACACCATCCCCACACCCATCCCACGGCACACCCATCCCCGTGGGCCCCGTTCCCATGGCAACGCCCGGACGGACCCCTCCCCCTTACCGCGCGGGTGACGTTCGCGCCGCCGCCGCCCCGCAGCCAATCAGATACTGCAGCGTGTCACCCACGTGACCAGGCAAAGGCTCCCGCCACGGCGTGTGGCCCAGCGCAGGCGCACTGGGCCCGCGGAGCCGGGGGTGGGCAGTGGGTCCTGGCAAAGGCGCAGCAGAGTGAAGCGGCCCGGGCCGCCGGCTGGCCTGTGCGGCGCGGAGCCAGGCCCGTGTCGGGTGAGGGGGGGAAAGGCGCGAAGCAGTGCCGGGAAGGCAGCGGCGCCCCGTATCCGGTGCAACTCGGTGCCTCCGAGGGCGGGAGCGGCCGGCGCGCAGGCGCAGGGCGAGGCAGACGCTGGGCAGGGACGCCACAGCCCGCGCAGGGCGGGGTCAGCGCTCAATGCGGGAGGCGGAGGCCCGCGCTGATTGGCCAAGCGCCTTCCCCTCCCCATCAGCCATTGGTGGGCCACTCGCTCGGGCCCGGCGCGCGGCGGGGCAGGACTTCCGGGGCGGGGCCGGCTGTTAAGCGGCGGGGCTGCGGGACCGGCCCGAAGTTTCCAGAAGAGTCGGGATCGGAGCAGCGCCAAGTGGCATCTGCGTCCGCCGCCCCGGGGGCTTCCTGCCACTGCCACCGCCGCTATGGTGAAGGAGACGACCTACTACGATGTGCTGGGCGTTAAGCCCAACGCGTCCGCCGAGGAGCTGAAGAAGGCCTACCGCAAGCTCGCGCTCAAGTACCACCCGGACAAGAACCCCAATGAGGGCGAGAAGGTCGGCGGGACGGGCCGGGAGGGGACGGGGGCGGGCGGGAGTCCCGCCGGGGGTGCCGCAGGTGCCTGAGTGCCGGTGACTGTCCTTTCCGCAGTTCAAGCAGATCTCGCAAGCTTACGAAGTGCTGTCGGACTCGAAGAAGAGGGAGCTGTATGACAAAGGAGGCGAGCAAGCTATCAAGGAGGGCGGCTCTGGCGGCGGCTTCGGGTCACCCATGGACATATTCGATATGTTCTTCGGCGGCGGGGGAAGGATGCAGAGGGAGAGGCGAGGTAATGTGTCGGCGGGGTATCAGTTTCTTTGAAGAGAATGTCATAGATGTGGGAATTTAAACAGAGTTTAATTGAAGTTACAGGGTTAATCTGAAAATTGGAGAAAACTATTTTCCCTTAACGCTGAAACCCCAAGGGAGGGCGTTTGGTTGGTGCAGTGGTAGTTTGGTCTCCTGTGCATTGTCCTCTGTTAATCGCTAACCAGGTGCGTTTGGAGTACCTTTAGCTGAGTGTAAGCCCAGCTGCTGGTAGACAAAATAGGAAATGGAAAGGTAAAGTATCTTAAAATGGTTTGTTAACTAAGCTAGTGTAAGTGTAGCGTGTAAAAGCAACTACCTTGACATCAAGATCCAGTTCAGTCTGTGAAACTTTTCTATGTTCTGCACTGTGCATCGGTACTATGTTGAAGGTGCAGTAAAATGCTACCCAGAAGTTAAGATCCAGTTTAATCACGCTGGGAAGAACTTTAAACTTGTTAAGAGCAGTGCTGACCCCATCACCTCTTAGTGCAGATCTGGTGAGAAAGGGAAGAAAAATTGTTTTGTATCCAAGTGTTAAGAGTCTGTAACAACCGTGTAACAACTCTGTAACAACTAAGCCTACAGCAGCTGAAATGCTAAGGAGTTCCGGAAGGTAAAATATAGTTGGTCATTTCTGGTTCCAGAAGGTCACGTGGTGAGAGGAGGACGGTGCTGAAGTGGAGATTTCAAACAGAGTCTCTCACTTGTTTGTAGGAGATCTGTTTGGTGACTTTGTTGAAACCAGGGTCCTGCATTAAAAAAAACTTACACATTTGAGGTTCTGTATGTTCTGTTGTTTTCACTGTTTGTACTTTTCCAGAAGGTCTCCTCTGACTTTGCCAGAGTCAGTCATAACAACTGTTCCCTAATATGACAGCAGCTCAGAAGGGGCTTTTGACTAATGTGAGCAAAACAAGACAAAGCTCTATTGAAACAAGATGCTGAAGCCCAGAGACTTGGCTTATCATGGCTTGACAGGGAGATGTGAAGACCAAGCTTCTAAACTTGAATAAATATTTGTTCTTTTACAGGTAAAAATGTGGTCCACCAGTTGTCAGTAAGTTTGGAAGATATGTACAATGGTGCAATGAGAAAACTTGCACTGCAGAAAAATGTCATCTGTGACAAGTGTGAAGGTAATGTTGAAACTGAAACTAAAGAGAATATGTTTCTAAAGCTTTTGGGGTTTTTTTCTGGTAGCATATAACTACCTATCTCCAATTTTTGTTCTCAGGTCGTGGTGGTAAGAAAGGTGCAGTAGAATGCTGCCCTAATTGCAGGGGAACAGGCATGCAGATCAGAATTCACCAGATTGGGCCAGGAATGGTGCAGCAGATCCAGTCTGTGTGTATGGAGTGCCAGGGGCATGGGGAGCGTATCAGCCCCAAGGACCGGTGTAAGAGCTGCAATGGCAGAAAAATTGTTCGGGAGAAGAAGATCCTGGAAGTTCACATTGACAAAGGTGAGGTGTCTTACTGAGGTGAAGTATTGAACTTGAATGTGCTGACTGACTTTGCTGCACTGAAACAGAAGCCTTAGCAAATACCTGGTGTCAATTTGGTAAGTAACAGTGCTGAATACATAGCAAAATTCCTTATTGTTGTCTTACAAAAAGTAGAGTTGTTTTCTAGGGAAGATCAACTATCTCTGTGTTCACTTCTTAAGCCTGGCACATAACTAAGAGTGAATTCTGAAACTTGCATTATTGTAAGCAGTGAATTATTTTTCAGGTCCCTCTAAGGCCAGTTTGTGATCAGGTAGTCTGATCAATTTTCACTGTCTGCAGCAAAACCCTGCAGACTCTGATCACTTCTGCTGTGTTTCAGTGTGAAGGGGAACCAGGTGTGCTATAGTGATAGGGTGCAGAGACAGTGCTAAGCCTCTCATGCTTAGAACTCTGTTGGCTACACACCCCTGACAGTGCTGCACAGCGCAGGTACTGCTTCCTTTCCTGTCAAAATGCAGCTCGATACACAGACCCTCAGTGTGATGGGTGAAGGTAATGGTATTGAGTGACAAATCCATTTCTGCTGAGGGGGCTGCCCAGAGGCTGGTGGGAGAAGCCTGTGGAGTAGTGCAGCTTGTAGGACAGAGCAAGCTGACAAGTACATGTCTTTTACAGACTCGCTCGTGATTGTGACCTGCAGCTGTTACATGTGTGAAGTGTAAGCAGAGCTTAAGCAATGCCTGAATTTGTAGGCCAAATCCTACAGTAGTAGTAAATATGAGGACTAGAAGGGATATATATTACTGATATTTTGAACATATGAGGATGTTTTTCTAGAAGGAAGGGAAAAGAGACTCATATAGCATTAGAGAGCTAGTATGTTTGTTCAGTAGACTTATTGTGTGGGTGAAACAAGTTTCTTACAGGAGATTTTCAGTCCATGGGGAATGCTTTTTTTACTTGGCAGGCACTGAGATGATGCTTCATAAGGAGATGTGCCACATATTTAAGAAACTGAAGAACCTGACTAGTCAATTGCTCTTGAAATAGAGTTTGTACACAGTGTTTCTGATTTCTTCTTTGTGTTTGTGTGTATAATGAAAACTGTCTTGATGATATTGTCCTTCAGGACTTTATGTTGGTGGCTCTTTTGGCAGTACAGTTAAACCTGATGGTCCTGAGACTGAATTCAGGTTAGCAGTGCTAAGATCTGTTGAACAAGTGAGTGGATTAAAAGAAAAAATAAAAACTAATCCTTCAAGGGAAGATCCTGATGTTCTTGCTTAAAGATATCTTGATACCAGCTCATGCCTCTAAAAGTGTTTGTTGTTGGTGCTTTTATATTAAAAATAAGAAAAATGTTTTTGTTTTGTGCAATAGGAATGAAGGATGGTCAGAAAATAACATTCCATGGTGAAGGGGACCAAGAGCCAGGTCTGGAGCCCGGGGATATTATTATTGTCTTGGATCAGAAAGACCACTCTGTATTTACAAGGTAAAGCCACTTGAATTCTCTTATGTTATCTCCTGTCAAGTTTTTCCACGTGCTTCCTTGGTTACCACTCATCTTGTAGGTACTGGAGTGTCAGGAGATAGGATCACATGACTGTCACTCAGCCATGAGTTTGTCTGGGTGGTCAGAGGAGCGCTGAGGTGAGTTCTGGTGCAGCTAGTCTGGCCACTTGTGTTCTAATAGCATGAGGTAATCTCCTGTGAGTTTTGGCAGCAGAAGGGACTAGAAGGCAAACAAAAGGAGTTACAGTTAAGAGTTTACAAATCTTTAATTTTAAGAACTCATTGGAATACTGAGATTTATAGTAGTTTTGAATATTTGTGACTGTTTCCTTGCTTTCGATTATTTAGCTCAGAAAATTGTCATTTAATGTATTCCACTGTTGTCCACATGGCCTCAAGACACAGAAAACTTGGAGTGTGTGCATATGTGTTTGTGGATCTTATTTAGGACAAATTTACTCAGTATAGCGTGCACCCTTGTGATCAAACATGGTTTGCCCCACTTCATTTCCTGCCCAAGTGCTATGGGCAGCATAATTGGTCTTGTCTGGCTTTTATTGTGAAAGCAAAAGTGACTCAAGCAGCGCTGACCACATCTCAACTATTTCATGCTCCCAGGCAATACTGCTGGGTGTTGCATACCTCTCTCTGTAGTTTTACTGTTTATGGAATTAGTCTGTTCAGTATATTTTGGTTAAAAGCACCGTTGATGAGCTTGCAGAACTGTGTTGCATTTGTTTTCTCACTGCTGCTGCTCAGAGCAGTTACAGAGGAAGTGGTGGGTTTAGAGAAAGCACTTATCACTGACCTTGTGCTTGTAAATAGGAACAGTGAACCAAAGGTTCTTGGGAAACCTGCAGCTGGTGTACCTCACTATCATGTATGGTGCTGAGCTCTTGAAGCTGGTGCCAGAATTCTGTGCCAAGGAACACTGAGCTCACAGGTTAAGAATCACTTCTGCTTTGGATGAGCTTACTCAGCTGATTTTTCTTAACTTCCAGTGAAACCAGACACTGATTCAGATATGCCAAACTGTTCTCATGGTTTCCTGGGACCTGAAGTCAAAATGCTGCTATATTATTTTTGTCTATCCTTCTGCCCAATGCTTTCAGTTCTAGTGTCCTTCAATAACCCTTGATATTACTGGTCTTGTGGGGTTATGCTGAGGTCATGCTCTCGCACAAGTGGGATGTTCCTCCTCTCCTGTCAGAGTCTAAAATTAGCTTTACGTTCAAGTCTCCTGTCAGAGATGTTTTAAAAACAGGGTGAGTGCTCTATATTCTTTGAATAAGATGAAGGATTTTGTAGCCTTTGAACATGTAGACAATTACTAGTAGTGTCATACTGAAGTCAGAACACAGTTAAAGTAATTAACACTATCTATTCCAGATACTTCTTGGTACTTGTGTCAAAGGTACTTGTATCATTATCCAAAGTGGCCAGCACCTGTTCAGACTTACCCTGGTAATAAACCTTGAAGGTGTCACAGATCACCGTAGTGCAAGCTAGTGCAATTAAGACTGTATTTATCTACACAAAGAAAGGAATTAATTGTCCCAGTTTCAGTATTTATGAGGCTGAGAATTTTTTTTTTAATTGGGAATGAGCAGTGAAGTGAAACTGGATGCCAGTGGGCCTTACTATATTATTTCTTCTCAATAAACACTTGTAACACTTTAGATAGCTTGACATAATCGTAATGGCTCTCAGAGTGAGCATCATTCTAGTAATTGAGGAGCTACATTAATATTTGGTATGCTTTGTTTAGATGCCTGGGTTTCTGTTATAATTACAGCTTATTGTAATTTCTAGATTTTAAATACTGAAGTTGGGCATGATCCTTGTACTATTTCTCTCTCACTGTGACTGTTGTTGATTGGTTCTGCCTTAGACGAGATGAAGATCTACTTCTGTCTATGGATATTCAACTGGTTGAAGCACTATGTGGCTTTCAAAAGCCCATCACAACTCTGGATAACAGAACTATTATTATTACCTCCCATCCTGGTAAGAGTTGGTTTGCTTTCTGTTGGAAATTCTAGCATACAGTGAATGTAAGCTGGAAATCTAAAGGAACAGAAGCACCCCATCTTGATGTAAATGGGATGTGTGCTGGTGTCAAATTCTTTGCCCTAGTCTTTGCAGTACAAATCTTAAAATAAAAAAGGATTTTTGCATAGCAGTCAGCAGTAACTTTCTCTTTGCGTGACATAGTAACAGACCCTACCTCATGGACATACTTGCATCCTGAGGATATCTCATGAGAATTGAAGGCCGTGGGTCTCTGAAAACCACTTTTTCAGCCTTGGAAGCGATGGAGCACTTAATAAATTTGTAAGTATGCTTCCTTTGGGAAGCATAACAAGGTTTACAGGAATGTAATGTAGACATCAATCTTTCCTGCTGGTATGTTACCAGGCAGTAAGTTCCTGTTAGACTACTACATGTTGCTGCCTAACCACAATGTAGAAAGCTACATAAATATTGAAGGGAATTATAACTAAAGCTGCTTCTGTTGCTTGCATGTCTCCCTTCCTTTTTTGGTAGTTTTTTGTTTATTTTTTTTAGGCCAGGTTGTTGAGCATGGGGCTATTAAGTGTGTGTTGAATGAAGGTATGCCAATCTATCGCAGACCGTATGAAAAAGGACGTCTGATCATAGAATTCAGGGTAAGTGAATCAACTCACTTCCACAGCATTTCAGGACCGAACATCCATCCAAAATTCAACCAGTAAGCACTACCTCAGTCAAGAAGAGATACCAATAATCAGATATCCTGTTTTGGTATTTGTTCTTTACAATGATGGGGACATGGAACCCATCAGATTTATAGTTCAGAACAGAGAAAACTTCCGGAACACTGTGCCCTCAAAGTACATTAGGTACCAGAGGAGTTTCTTCAGCAACCTTGTGAATTTCTATTTGCTTGACATGTTGTTTAGTTTTTATTGCCCTGTAGGAAGGATGCATGAGTAACTTCAACTTCTGCACTGGAGCAGAAGAGTAGGTTGGAAAATGCAGATTTTCCTCTCTGGGGAGAAGCTAATACTGGGAGCTGCAGCTGTAAGGCCTGTCTGCTACAGCTTAGAATATATTGAACCATATCTCTAAGGTTGATGTTTTGTTTATATATATATATATTTGAATATGTAGTTGTATATGCTATTATAAATATGTAGTAATATGTGCTACTGTATTACATTTCTGCTTTGCTTTTGTGGTTGATTCTAGAGGGCAGCCTGAGGCAGAAGAATAAAGGTGTTGATTGAGTTGCCAGAGTTAGAAGCTAACTTCATGTAGGCATTAAAAACCAGCTTAGTGATGCTGATATTAAGCTCTGAATTCAAGTAACCTAGGACGACAGACCTGACTTTGACAGATATTTAACCTGTAGGTCTCTTTGACCTAATGAAAAAACAGTTCAGATAGACTTGAGTAACCTTAGCTCTTGATTTCAGGTGATCTTCCCAGAGAGTGGCTTCCTCTCCTCAGATAAGCTGTCCTTACTCGAAAAACTGCTACCTACAAGGCAGGAGATAGAAGAAACTGAGGAAATGGAACAGGTGGAATTAGTGGACTTCGATCCGTCTCAAAAGCGAAAACACCACTATAATGGAGAAGTGTATGAAGATGATGAGCATCAGCCTAGAGGTGGTGTTCAGTGCCAGACATCATAAATGGGCCAGTGAATAACTTGTGATGCTTGTTTTGTATGCAGTAGTGGATGAGTGAAGGACTACAAGCAGTTTACCCTCACCTGCTATTTGTTGTTCTATCCAGCCATAGTCATTTCTAAAAGCAAAAAGAAATAAACTAAGTAATTAAACTGACTTTGCGATTTGTATAAAGCTCCAGGATACAAGCTGAAATGAAGTTGACTGCACTTCACCCCTGCCTCTTGCTCCAGACTCCCTTACCTGCTTGTCTTTTATTCCAAACCTTGTAATTCCTGTATATGTGCAATTGCCCAGGCTTAAACTAAGATTCTGTGGTGTGCTTTTTAGAAATTCTAGATCTTATACTCTGTGAATAAAGTATGCACAAGTACTTATAATCCATGGTAAGATGTAGTAAAGTTTTGTACAATTAGGATAATAATGTTTGGGCTTTTACTAGTGTTTGTTAAACAGGGCCTGGCTGTAATGCACCCACATGGTAGATAAGGCTAACACAGATGTGATCAATCTTTGCAGGCCCATTAATGTCATGAGAGCCCCAAGCTTTCCACGCTATTGCACGTGAGTTCAGATAGTCCTTTCTTGTGCCAGCACTGGTCCTGACCCCAGAGCTAGGTATGGAGCTTCCTTTGTTTCATCAGTGACTCCCATTTGGCTGCTGTCCTGCGCCACACTGCCTGTGGAGCCAGAGCTTGCTTGGAACTGCCTTGGCTACTGTGCATTAGTAAAATCCTCTAGCTGTTGTCAGCATGCAGGTGACTCGGAACGTCAGACTGCTGCTAGGTGAAGCTCGATTTCCACCCTGATTACTGAAATCAGATACCCTTGGTGTGTTGTGGAGAGCAGCACCAGTCCTCTTAGTGGGTATATGTGATCCTGCAGAGGAAAGAAGGCTAGTGAATGCAACCAACCACTGCATCTAGGATGTTCTGCAATGAATGTATTGTGTGCATTATTTCAAGCTGACTCTTGAATTTCTGTATGAATGTTCTAATTATTGTAGATGAAGTGTTTCCGATATAATTACAAAATTGTTCATTGCCTCTTTTCTTAGACCAGATGTTGGTTCAAAAACACCACCCCCTTCTTTTTAGACAGCTATTCACAGAAAAATCTTTAAAACCTTCTTTCAGAAAATATGCTGAGAGGACATGTCCAGATTTAACCTCTAGTGTGGTAGTTTAGTCTTACTCAACCATCTGGCTTGGGACAGAGCTTGTGCTTCTCTGCTTTGAAGCAAAAGTGTCACAAGGAGAACTCATCTGAGTAGCTGCTGCGTGGCAGTACATGTATTGTAACCTGAATATCTGGAAGCTCTTAGACAGAACATCTCTAGCTTATCTAAGCATTCCAAGTTTCATTGTATAAAGACAGCTAGTATACAGTGGATTTTGTATCTCAAATGTGGTCCCTTTCAGGTACCTACAGAACTGTGATCTTTCACCTGCATGTTTCACCCACTTTTCTGTTTTCTTTCTCAACAGAAATAAAATCCTGTAGGCCAAGTGTTTTTCCAAATTCTACTTGAGTGAGCTCATCAGTGCAATGAAAAATGTGACCTGCAGGTGCCTGTGCTCTATCAGTAGGATGGTTTGAGTCAAGCGGAGAAACAAAGTAATCTTCTGGCTAGGGCTGAATCCTGCACAGCTGGCTTGAGACTTAAACAGCAGTAAAATAAGCTACTTTTTTTCAGCTCAGTAAGCACCCTTGGTTTTGGTTTTTTTTCTTCCTTAACCACTAGATCAAAACAGTAAGGACAAACAACACCCATTCATAGCCTTTGTCTTGACAGTGGGACCTGATATTGCTTCAGATGACTGTGTATTATATTTCAAAAAAACTCATTCCATAAACTAACTTTCTCAGGAGCACTGCGTTTCCTTTTGCCACACTCACCCTCATTGGCATGCAGTTGAGGTGACATTCTTGACTTACTCTGGAGGCCATGACACGACAATTGTGCTTGGTGGTTGGTGGCCACACTGCCAATTGCCCGGGTTCCAGGAGGAGGGTGGCTGACCAGGAGCTGCCTCTAAAGGCTTTAGCAGAGCAGTCCAGGGAAGGATGCCGTGCCAGGAGGGGGGGCAGCAGGAACACCACCAGATTAGTATTGTTTTGAAATGAATTGGTTACAGATACAAAATCTGTGCCCCAAACTAAGGATACAGTAGCACAAAATAGCTGTTTCTGTAACTGCCAGTGTAGTAACCTGACCTATTGTAATCTGAGTTTGCAATTACTTCCAGTGTTTCAACACCACCTAATTCATGTGATCAAGCTTATATTTTAGTTTATTACACTTATTCTTTTCACTGTGCACCAGTGAAAAGTATTTAGGACTTCATATTTTCCCCATAAAACAAAGTTCCACTATTGCACAGGCTGGCTGTGAAAGAACCTACTCTCACTTTTGCTTTGCTTTCAGAGTCCTTAGGCTACAGGTCCTCTCCTTCCCATCGCTTTGAATACCTGCTAGCCAGGAAGAGTGGAAAAGGTTGGTTCAGCCCAGGGGTGTAAACTCAATCATCCCAAATCTGTTTTGAATTTGCAGTGTGATGCAAGGTCAAGCAACTTGCCCTATGTTTTTTCATTAGCAGCTTCACCTGGGAAGACGTGTTTGTGACTGATTTCTGCTCAGAGCATAGGAAAGCACACTAAGAAAAGAGGTTTGATTTAAGCCACTCTTTTTGAAAACAGCACATAAACAAATGCCAGGCTTAACTGTTTTCTTAGGGAGTAAATGAGAACAATTACAGTGCCCAAAGAATGGGACTTCAACTACCCTGTTAACTGCTGTCAGGAAAACAAAGTAATTATAATTAATAATAAAACTAAAAGTAGATCCACATCTCAGGTAAGTGCTAAGTGCTTTAGGTCTCTGCCATAATGGTGGGCATTCCTGAGCCAAAGCCAGTGTGTCTACTGAGACAGCCCCTGAGAAGTCTGATGCTTCCGTGCAGACAGAACTGGTGAGGCAGGTGTCAGTACGGGTGGTTTCCATGGATACTCCAGGTACTTCTGAAGAAAAGGCTGGTACCTGTACTAAGTGTGCACAGGTGGATGACCAGCTGCAGCAGGTGGCTGAATGACAAGAGACAATCAGTTAGCTGTTCAGTATATAGAGGGGCTGAAGCGGAGATAGGTAGGTGGATTCAGAGCCACTGTGGATACCAATGAGCCTGAGGCACCCTGCACCCTGGGGACCCACAAAAGCAGGCCTCCAATTCCATCTCCTGTTGTGGTGTGTGTGTTAAGTTTATTGTATTACTCCCCCATTTTATGTAATGTTTCCTCCTGTTTAATGTAAATGGTTCTGCCCTACCTCAGTTTAGCCCTACCAGTTATGTTATTCCCATGGCAACTCCCGCCATTTGGGTTGTCAGTTCTTTTGGTTATATAATTTCTCCTCCCTCTCCTCCCCTTATATGTATATTGGTTCCTCCTCCCTGGGCCCAGTCAATCACCCCCCACTCGTCCCAGATTTCCAGAATCTTCTCTCTGGGGGTTGTGGTTGGCTGAGGTCCCAGGGCCCCTCCTTTACTTTGTATCTATTGGTTTCCCCCTTTATGTCAGTTATGTTAAGTTCATCCTTTCACCCTTCCCTATTGGTTCCCTGTAAATTCCTTCCATATACACCTCCTTCCTTTAAAACCTCACTTCTCCCTCCCCTCGGGGCCATTCCTTGGTTGGTGCTCCTTGATTGGTTTCTCCGGTTCATCAATAAACCGACTTCACCCCCAGAGAGTGTGCGGCTCCTTCTCTCGTCCCATCGGCAGCGAGTTCCGTCCGCGAGCCAGCTCAGCCCAAGGCCTACAGACACCGAGGGGGGCTGGCAGTTTATGCAGCTGGGTGTCGGCCTCTACCTTCTGCTAGCCGGACATTGACCTTATTGGCCACATACACCTCGCCGCAATCTCCAGCCTTCAACTTGCAGACCAAAAATACAAATCTGATGCTTTAAAGGCTTCAGATGTCCATGAGCAAGGCCAACAAAGAGAACCTCACCAGCAGTGCATTGTGATTACTGTAAAAATAAAATCAAGTGGTTGCAGTGAGCACTGAGTTGTCCATTTGCCAGCCTAACAGACAGTCACAAGGGGCATCCTGCCCTCCAGGAGCTGGGATCCATGGTGTTGCCAAGAGGGTACCCTGACCTGTCATACGCCACTACCCCCATCCCTTTTTCATATGGGTACAGGTGATGCCACATGCCCGCAGCAAGGTGGCCTTCGGTAGAGAGTCCGGCTAGCAGGAGGGGTGGCCAACAGCCCACTGCAACTGGATGAGCGCCCCTCGGCATCTGTGGCCTCAGGCTGCACAGGCGGACAGGATCACTGCTGTGTCGACGAGAGGAAAGAGCCTGGACACTCACTGGGGACAGTTAGATTTATTGAACCTACCCGGTGTCAGCCAGGGAGTGACCCCAAACTGGGGGTGCAATAAGGTTTTACATGGGGAGGAAAACATGGGACGGGATTACATAAGCACCAATAGGGGAGTGCAAGGGAGTGAACGTAAGATAATAGGCATTAAAGGAAGACCAATAGATACAATATAAGGGAGGGGCCCCGGCTCCACAGCCAATCAAGTCTCCCTGAGAGCAGAAGATTCTGGAAGAGCAGGAGGGGTAGGGAGTGATTGACTAGGCCCAGGGAGGAGAAACAAGTCTACATAAAAGGGAATGAGGGGAGGGGAAATTACATAACAGAGGGGATTGACATAACAAGTGGTGGGAGTTGCCGTGGGAACAGACTAACTGACAGGGCTAAGGTGGGAAAAACTAGGAGGGCAGAACCATTACAGAACAATAGGGGAGAAACTGAACAAATTAACAAAGCACACTACAACACATGCCAAAAAATAGGTGAGATCAAGGAAGACTATAAAGCCCTGGCAAGGCAGGTGGAAAATACCACAAGTCATCCCCATGCCCAAGTCATCTCCTTCTCTGTTCTCCCTGTTAGAGAAAGCAGGACAGCCAGAGACAGACACGTTGTGCAAATCAGTGTCTGGGTTTGTGGCCAAAAGCATGAAGGTGCTTTTGGCTTCTATAACAGTGGGTTGTGTTTTTATGATTTTTAGCCTGTTATGGGGGAAGGAGATTCCCCCTGGCTAAAATGGGCAAGAGAATCATTGGCAGCACTCTGGCCAGTCTGGTGAGATGGGCTTTAAACTGAAGGACTTGGGAGGCAGGGTGCAAATGGCAACGATGTGCCATTGCTTCCTCCTGGGAAGCAGGTTATAGCAACCACTGCAGAGTCAGATGTACCTTGGCTGCCCCTGGAGTTGAGGATCCAAGCACAAAACACATCATAGGTGCTTATGGCTGTGGTGAATCCTCTCACATCCTTTCTAGGAGACCCCATTCCTTGATTATCCATGAAGTGTCAGTATACAAAACGATGCAGCATGAGGAATGAACAAGAACTATATATATATATGTGTGTGTGTGTGTGTGTGTGTGTGTGTGTGCTCAAAGGGCCATGATCTCACTGCAGTGCTGAGACATAGTGGGATAGCTCACATGACTGGAATATTGTCATGGATGGGTATGTCCTTTTTAGAAACAATAGAGACATGTCAGAGAAGCAAGGTAGTGGAGTTTCTATTTACATGAGAGAGGAACAGGAATGTATCAAGCTCTACCCAGGGACAAATTAACAAACTGAGAGATTGTGGGTGAGAATTATCCAGTGTGCCCTGGCAGCCAGGAGGATCAGTCCTATCCTGGGATGCATCACCAGCTGGGCTCTGCACTGGGGTGGCCCCATATCCAGTCCCATGTGCAGTTTTGGGTGCCACAGTGTAAGAAGGGCATTAGGCCAATACAGAGCATCCAAAGGAAGGAAACTAAGATGGTGAAAGGCCTTGAGGGGAAGCCATATGAAGAGTGGCTGAGGTAACGTCAACATGAGGAAGAACTTCTTTTGAGGGTGGCAGAACACTGGAACAGGGCATGGACTCCCCCTCTCTGGAGATATTCAAAAGCCATCTGCTCTAAGTGACCCTGCCTTGGGAGGGGATCGTATTAGATCTCCAGCAGCTCCTTCCAACTCTAACAATTCTGTGATAATCAGTCCAGGAGGATCATGGAGTGCATCAAAGAGAATTTCCTGACCCAACTGATAGTGGAAGCAACTAGGAGAGGTGCTCTGCTGGATCTTGTACTCAAAACCAAAGAGCTTGTTGGGACTGTCAAGGTCAAAGGCTGCCTCAGCTGCAGTGACCATGAGATGGTGAAGTTCAGGAGACTGAGAGGAAGAACTACAACGAAAAGCCAGTTCTCAACTCCAGACTTTCAAAAAGCAGACTAGTCTCTTCAACATCTGCTTAGAAGCACTCCGAACGATAAGGCTCTGGAATGAAGAGCCTAAGAAGGTTAGTTAATATTCAAGGCTCACCTCCCCCAGGCTTGAGAGCAGTCCATCCCAGTGAACAGTAAGCCAGGCAAAAATGGCCAGGTCTGTGGGAATGCATGAGAACTCCTGGTGTCCTGGGTTGCCAAGCTAAATGTATTTTATTTGCCATCTGTATGGCAGTTGTCTTCTGGTAAGTGGGCAGTTTTCCTTATCTCTTCCACAGCCACTCCTCCCTCTGGGGAGCCATCTGCTGATAACAGGCTGTTGAATGTCACTGCATGACTGATAAGAAATACAGCATCCCACTGTGACATGCTCTGCCCAGAGAGAGGAGCCAAGCATTCCTACCCAGATATAATCTTGAGATTCTGGAACACATGCACAGCTTCTCCACTGGATTAGCCAGAGGAACAGCTGCTTCTTCCACTGAATCTTCAGAGGAAGACTACACCCTTCCTACAGGATCCCTGTTCCAACAGAATCACACCTGATGCTCCAGGAGGACTGCAGCCACAATTTCCATTGGACTGCTACCAACACCCTGACCAACAGGGTGTCAGGTTGTGTTCTGACTCTGTCAGTGTTGTTTTAGTTTACTGCATTGTTTATTTTCTTCCCTAATAAAGAACTGTTATTCCTGCTCCCATAGTTTTTGCCTGAGAGCCCCTTAATTTAAAATTCATAGCAATTCAGAGGGGCAGGGTTTACATTTTCCATTTCAGGGGAGGCTCCTGCCTTCCTTAGCTGACAACTGTCTTTCGAAACCAAGACACCTGGCTAAACTAGAACATAAGAAGGAATTATCTGGAGGGTATAACCAAGGCTGGGTATATTGAGGGGAACACAGATGTGATGTGCTACACAGATGTGGCATCCAGAGATAAAGTTATGGAAGCTAAAGCTTAAATGGACAACAAGGGCCTCTGAAGTACAAAAGTGGGAAAGGGCAGGGGAAAAATGGGGCCATTACAGAATTAGATGGAGCATCTGGTCACATATGACATGGAAAATGTTGAGGTGCTGAGTACCTTCTTTGCCTGTCTTATTTAGTGACAACATAAGCTCTCAGAATTCCAGAGATCAAGAAGAAAGTCTGGAGCAAGGAGGATGTTCCCTTGATGTAGGGATGATGACATCAGAGAAAACTGAAGATACACAGAATCATGGGCCCTAGCAGGATGCACCCACACATGCTCTGGGAGCTGCCAGATGTCATTGCAAGGCCCCTATTGACAGTCTTTGATTGAGCATAGTGACTGGGAAAAGTGATCAAAAAACTGGTGGAAAGTAAATGTCACATCTGTCTTTGAGAAGGACAAGACAGGGGGATCCTCAGAAAACAGTCTGTCAACCTCACCTCAATCCCTTGGAAGGTAATGGTGCAGCTGGACAGAAACCAGTTGCAGGCACATCAAGAGCAGGAAAACCATCTGAAGGGAAGTTTTGTCAGGAGGGATTCACCAAAGGGAATTCACACTTAACCAACCTGATTGGAGTGGAGTCAGTGGAGTGACTGACCCGGTGCATGACAGGAGTGAAGTGGGCATGGTGTCCCTGAACTTCCGTAAGGCACTGTTTTCCATAGTAATCCATGCAGAGAAGGTGCTGAGGTATGTGATGATGGGTGAAAAGTGAAGTGGGTTGAAAACTGGCTGAACGCCAGGCCCAGTGGGAGGTGATGAGTGCAACAAAGCCCATGGGGAGGGAGGGTAGTGTCCCAGCGTCAGTACTGCCTCAGCAAGAAGAGGGAGAAGTAGAACTGATAAAATACGAGTTGCCATGCAGAGGAACGAGCTGGCAATACCATGAAATTCAAGGGGAAGTGCAAAGTGCTGCACCTGGGGAAGAGCACCCCAATGGAACAGCACACGATGGGGGCACTGTAGCAGATAGGGCCTGGCGTTCGGAAGATCTCGTGATGTTACGGGAAGACAGGGCCCCTGCCCCCTTAGATAAGAAAATTAACATAGGAATGTAGCCCCCTAAACCGGATTCCGGTAACTTTCCACTTGCCCAAGTAACTTTCCATCCCTACTAACCATAGATGGTAAAGACAGACCCCCACCTGACGTAGAAGCCCCCTAGACTATAAAACCCCACAGGAAGAGAGAATAAAGGCCTTTGATCCTCCACCATATTGGTGTCCGCGTGTTTCTTAGGCCCGAGCGGCCCTGGAGAAATGGGCCGCGGTGCTGTTTCCTGAAACCAGGCCGCCTGCCTTGTATCAGAAAGCAACAGGGCACTTGGCTGGAAAACAGCCAAGAAGGAAGATGAGGATCCTGGTGGACACCAAGCTCTTTCTTGGAAAGAAGGCAATAAAGACACAGACAAAACACTTTAAGTGGAACTCATTAAGTTGAAGACAGGTTATTATTGTCTGAAAGACTACTACAGTAGGAAAGCATTCTACAAGAGATGAGGACAGAACACAATATAGCAAATTCAAATCCACATGCATTTGATTCATCATTACAGGAAAAACCTCATTTTTCTGCATCCTAGAAAGGACACAGTCACACTTTAAAAGACTCTGGTGTACATTCAGAACAGTGTACATTAGTCAGAATCTCTCCACAAAAAACCATGTGCTTCAAATTGAAGAGCCTGCAATCTTTTTATCTTTTTATCATATTGTGGGACCCCTAAGCATAACCTCAGCTAGGTCCACAGGCATATGAAATTTAAAAAAAAAATCTTTAAAAGACTTATTTAAAACATTATCACAGCACTAGGAATGCAACCTATGTAAACATGCAACTTTTGCATGTTTCAAAATATTGATCCCCTGGAGCCTGTTTCAGATATAGCTGGTCTGAAAACACCTTGCACTTACAGAAAGAGGGCACCGGTAATAATTCCTTTTAGTCTGGAGGTGAAGTAAAACAAAATAAACAAAACAAAACAAAAATCCCCAAACAACATCAACTGTATCCCACTGCCACATTAGGCAGGTTTAGTTTATAGTAGGAAGTGTTGGCAGATGGGGAAGGATAGTTTCATCCTGAGGCAGCTGTGTGACACTATTTTCCAATATAATTAGAAAAATGATAGTGTAAATTGAACACAGCAAAGCCCAATGGCATAGAAATAACCCCATCATCAAG
Organism: Zonotrichia albicollis; assembly: GCF_047830755.1. NCBI lineage: Eukaryota > Metazoa > Chordata > Aves > Passeriformes > Passerellidae > Zonotrichia > Zonotrichia albicollis. The sequence continues at coordinate 65,815,229 of NC_133860.1, read as the reverse complement.
CTGATGATACTGTACCCTCATCTGCATTCCAGGAAACTATTCCTGTTTCAGCAGTGGGGAAGAGACAGCTTTCCATTCCACATTTTACTCAAAAAAAAGCATTTTGCTGTATTCTAAGAAGTCAGCAATCACTCACAAGCGTGTACAGCTGCTGACTCAATGAACTTGAACAAACATTGTAGGAAGAGTACAGACTTCAGGAGGCATAGAAAGCATTCTCACTGAAGTTGCTTCAGCTACTCTAGTAAAAATAAAAGCATATAAAATTAACTGATGCTATATTTATGCATCAATCCACTCTAGGGAGGTAAAAATGTAATTCTCTGGAAACCTGAACTGAAAATTGAGCAAGTATCACACTGCATATTTAGAACTTGTTAAAGCACGAACACTAGTAACCTGTAACTAACAGGCATGCTTCAGAGCTTGCTGCAAAATCAATCTATGGCTTCCAGAGCTTGAGGAGGCCGTCTTCACTGTAAGTGGCAATCAGGTTCTGGTGGGGGTGATGAGCAATGCCAATGACATCTTTTTCATGGACCTAGAGAGTAAACACAAAGAGACATTAAAGAGAGTCTTCCTTCAGCAGATTCAAGACAAATATTCTCTTCAAAAAAACAAGTGAAGGAAAGCTGGACTGAAGGTTAAGGTGCTTTGTGCACAGAGCAAAAGCAGGGGCACACACCAACATTCAAATCCAGTTGCAACAATTTCTGACATGGCAGTTACTTTTTGTTGGGGAAGGGAAGGTTCAGTGAAGGTTTACATCCACTGAAATCCACAACAGCAAAGTGTTCCCTGTTAAATTTAGACATTCAAGCTGGTATTCCTCTTTAAGTTCAATCTAAAGCAAATTTAAACCCGGTACCTTTAAATCTGATGGCTTTTTCAGATTCTCCACCAACTAGAGCCCAGGTCAAAATATGCCCTCATTCAAGGAAGTCTGAACCAATTGAGTCTTTGCTTGATGGGTAAACACTTCCCTAATTTCTACAATTATATGGTTCTAAAAACCCCAGACACATTCTACAGCCAAATTCCTGAAATTCATTTGTTACCAATCACGTTTGCTAGAGATGAAAGACTGCTTGGTTTGAGAACGGACTTCATTATGAACATTCACATCATCCCCGTGTTTAAAACTCTGGAAAAGCTCAGAGCTGAAAACTTACAGTCAGAGTTCTCTCCAGCTTGCCGGTCACTGTGCTGAAGCAGTACAGCACAAAATCTTCACCAACACAGTAGATCCATTCACCACGAGGTGAAAGTGCACAGCAGACAAAGTCACCACCTTCTCTCTTACCAGAGCTAAAACTTCTTACAATCTGTAAAGAAAACAGAAGGATTAATCAGCAGCATATCAATACCACGTTTAGGGCAAAAACATTTAAGAAGTACTAGGTCTGTTCAGAACACAGATCTCTCCATAGTTTCAAGAGCTTTCTGTGTTCTATAAACTTAGGTTCAGAATAGTTTGCCATGCAAGCAAACCAGAGAAATCAGTTTTAACCCTGCTAGGTTATTAAGTAGGTCTTCTGCATTCTTGAAATGACAGAGTGACCTGGAGGGCTAGCAGTAAGACCACATACCTGTCCTTGCATATTCATGATGACGACTGTATTCGATCTGTTGCAAACAACAAAGTGTTCTGGGTTTTTAGGCAGCAGAATGACACTGTTCACAGTAATGTCTGTCCCCGCAGTGCTACCAAGGGACTTGAAGGTGTTGGAGCACTCTGTTGTCTTCACATTCCAAACCTAGTGTAAAAAAAAAAAAAAAAAAAAAAAACAAAATAAAACAAATTAGCTTCAAAAATGAAAAAGAGCTGATATGCAATTATTTCAGATAAGGGCTACATCACAGGACAGTCAGTTTAGAGTCTAGAACAAAGCAGAACAGGCAGGGAGCACTACACTTACGTTCTGTTTCATAAATGCAGGACAGACATGCTCTGCAAGAGACTGTGATAACAAGTCTCATCAGTTCTCACACAAATCTACAGCAAAGTCACAAGCACACCCATTACTGCTGATAACCCCCGAGTCCTTCCCCAGTGACTGCAACAATTGTAACAAAGCAGGGATAAGACAGCAGGAGTCTGAAGGTATTCTTTAGACGGTAAATGCCATCTTACCTTCACTGTGCCATCGGAGGACGCACTGATAATATAGTGCCCATCCTGGGTAAAAGTAGCTTCATTGACAAAGGAAGAATGACCACGGAATTCCTTAAGAGTTTTCCCAGATTTTAAACCATGAATCCTGTCAGACAAAAGAGGTGAAAATGAGTAAGCAAATTCCACTCAGTAACCAAATAGGATCAGAATTTTGCACTACATAAACAGTAATCAACATTTTCCAGATGCTAAGAACTGTAGGAAAAGGGGTTTGAGAATCCTTTCCTATTAAGATTAGAGCAGTGTTTGAGTATTTTTCTGAGCGTATTTATTCTCACTTCTAACCTATCCTGCAATGATCCTTAGGAATAAAAGAACAAGAAAAAGGAAAAAGAAAATAAAAAGAGGAGAGAAAGAAGAAAGGAGAAAGGAGAAAGGAAGGTATATTCGCCTAAATAATTTTAGTATCTTAACACCTAAAAAACCAACTATTGGGTTAACATCACTACCCAACATGTCTTCAAAATAAGTCGAGTCAGACCCCTCAAAAGGTGTACAGCTGAAGTACAAAAGGCAAGAACTATTAAAAAAATCCCACCCCACCAAAAAACTCCAACCAAACAAGCACAATCAAACCTAACCAAAATATCCTTCCCTACACCCAAACAGGATTTTCCCAAGAGAGGCACTGGGATCTTGAACCCTGGAGATATTGAAAACACAGCTGGACAAGGCCCTGAATAGGCTATCCTAACTGAAAGACCAGCTGTGCTTTGAGAAGCACAGTGGACTAGAGACCCCTACAGGCTCCTTCTGGATTATACTATCTCATAATTAAACTGCTTAATTAGAAAAACCTGTTTTCTGTTCTCCCACGTTCTCAGTTTATTTACCTGATTGTCTGATCGAAAGAAGCACTAAGAATTTGACTGCTGTCTTTAGAGAAACTGAGGCACGTAACACCTTTACTGTGAGCTCGTTCAAATCTTCTCAGGCACTGACCACTCTGGATTTTCCACACCTGAAAAGGAGACAACAAATAAGTGATTACTTTGTTATGAGAACACATGAGCTTCAACATCAGAGCAAATACAAATGTTAAATACATGTTAAATTTCCTTTGAGTTCATGCAAAATGAGAACATTATTGCTATTGCAAACTGATCTTTTTGGTCACCACCTCTCCCAACACAGTGTACAAAAAGATTTGTACCTTGATCTTCCCATCCTGGGCTCCAGTTGCTAGCATTTCTGTATCTCTACTGAAGCACATGCACAGCACTGCATCATCCATCATCATGAAGTTATCTTGTGCCTGGTACTTCAGATCCTAAACAAAAGCAGAAGATTCATGGGTCACTAGTGAAATCAATGAAATCTATTTTAAGGCAAAGTGCAAAAGCATTAACAGTTTTAACTTCAGTTATATTTTATAACTTATTCTAAATCAGACTTCATGGCCTTGTAATACAGGCTACTACCACTCTCACCATTTTAATGGCAACAGAAACAGTGCAGGAAGGTAAAGAAGTTATCACAGAGACAAATCTGTGACAAACCAGAGAACTACACCCACATAACTACTCCAGACTGATATTTGCATCACCTAAACAGAATCTTCTCAGGTTCACAGGCCCTAAGAAACTAAAACAATTTCAAAGAATAGATCTAGGTGCTCTGGCACGCCAAAGTCACTCTGGGTGAAATGAGGAGTAACTTACCTTCCTAATCTTTCCAGTAGTGAAGTTCCATACTTCAATGAAGCCATCAACTGAGCCAGTAACCAGGTACTGTCCATCTGGAGAAAACCGAGCACACTCCACATGTGACTTCTGCCCAAACTGTTTAAAAAAGAACATAAAGTTTAAGAAGCAATTCAAAATACTAAACTCATTAAAACAAAACCACTGTGTCATTCTGATGGTAAAAATACAGTACTTTCTAGAGGTATGTATAATAAATTTAATGCTGAAGTACAAAAAAAAAATTTGTCAATACACAGAGAGTTGCATTTTTAAAAAATGGTAAAACAAAAATAAAACCCCTCCTTTTGGTCTGGTAACGTCCAATGTTACAAGAGAACCTGCATGGTTACATCAGGAGCTGAGTTGGTATCTTTGCATTTTTGTTTTTGCAATGAATTCTCTGCTAACAAACACCTTTTAAATCCCTGAAATTTAACTCTGTCAGACTTCAGAACTTAATAAATTTCTGAAGTTCATTTGGAGTAATGTTTCTTCAGTGTAATTTTTACAGAGAATGTTTGCTTTTTTTCAATATCCAATTTTTTGATTTCTAAATTTTTAAATTCAAGTGGCCATGACAACAGAAGAAAAAAGCTTCACTAGCCCAAACAAAAACACAAGATCAGCAATGACAAACAAAAATTCTAATAAAGCATTTTTAGCAAGTTGTTACTGAACTGATTTCCTAAGTTGAAGCTCATGGCTTCTGAAAAACAGTTTAAGACACAGGTACTTCCTGGAACAAATGAAGAAGAGGACTATGCCAATTCCTGCAAAATTATTGGTTCTGAACTGTGAAGTCAAAGATGCCATTATCTTAATCACAAACACCATAAGCACCCGATCTTGTTAAAAGGTAGATTTTAATCTGTCTAATCTCAGACTCCCAGGAAGAAAAGTCTTCTGATAAGATAACGCAGGAAAAAGGGAGGAAAACACACAGGTGGGGAGTGGAGGGGAACGACTTACAACAGGGAAAAATAAGTACTCAGAAGATCTCCTCTAATCTCTCCACATTAAACATGTGGAGGAAAGATCAGCAGAAACAAAGCAAACATTACCTTAATGTGCCTGCTCAGCTGCGTGGGGAACTTCTCCTCTTCTACGTCTTTCACAGCTGCTTTGCCTCGGAACAAGTCAATTGTCATACCGGGAGGAAGCAGGCCCTGGTGCTGCTGCCATTTCAGCGCCTTTAGGAGATGAAAGCCGCACCATTAGCCACTAATTAACACAGATCGACCACACAGAAACATCGCCTGCACCGAGCATTCTGAAAATCAAAAAAGGGCTGAAAACACACCAGAAAACGTGTGTCACAGAATGTTATTCTCAAAGTGCACGCTGTGCTGCATATTTACTGTACTGAAAGAAATCTACTACTAAAGTGATGACTTCTTCCACAACTACTAAATCCTTCCTACACGGGAAAACTTTTTTAAACTATAACACGTTTAAACTTTACTTTTATATAGCTGGAGATGCAACTACATCATAACTAGTTTTATATAGCAACAACCTAAAGACATAGCCATTAAAACATCTTTCAAGACTCACCTGCCCCAAGAGTGCCATCAGACGAGAGGGAGGCACCACGCTGACCTCTCCAGCCAGAGCTTGTGCAATAGCAGCTCTCCGCTTCTCCTTGCTACTCCCATCGGGGTATGCCTGCAGAAAAGTTATTTTCATGACGTTATTGTGCCAAGTAATTTTTTTTTTTCTAAAAAAAACCCCTCTGTTCGTCTGAAATTAAAACCCCTTCCATATAAACTTTCTGTTAGGAGTCCAAAAGAGGAGCCCCTCCCCCCCTTCTCTTCAATATCCACCTTAAAAGCAAAGAATTATCAGGGTTGGAAAAGATGTCCTTAACTAAGTTAACCATTAACCCAACATGCTCTCACAAAGACATTCAGACTGATGTTAGCAGTCAGAAAACATGCCTTGTTTTTACTGTTATTACATATAACCTGCATTTTTTTCTGCCTCCATAACACTGAAAAGGCAAGCTGCAGATGCCATCCTGGACAGGCAGGACACACGGCCAAAACCCCAAACTCCCAACAGCAGCACAGGTTTGCTCCCTCCTGATAAAGTGTCATGCACTACTTCCCAAAAACTTCACAGAAGGTGTAAAATCATCAATAGGTAAAACTGCACATTCTCACTCCCCAAGCAAAAAAAACCCAAAGCCGTGAGCCATCAGCAGCATGCAATGATGCTGAGGCTCCTGCAGGAGAGGTCTGTAGAAAAATGATTAACCAACGTACCTCACGAGGATCAAAGTAAGATCTGGCCAGAAGGTTTTCCAGGTGGATGTAGCGCTCTGGCTGAGTTTGTTTCAGCATGATCATGGGATCCGTTTGCCTCAGCAGAGACCGGGCAGCACCCAGCTCTCGGAGCTCGATCAACTCCAGCACAACCTGCACCCAGAGACAAGCGTCTGCCTCAGCAAAGGGTTAGCGAAAAGCACCCCATGGAGGTTTCCACACGGACCACAACAGCCCGCAGGAACCCCGCGCTTGCTCACCTGCTCATAGAGATCAATGAGGGTCTTGTCGGGCAGCTTCAGGGACTGTATGGCCTGCAGCACCGTGTCCCAGTGCCCGCTGTTGATGTCCGCCACAAAGCTCTCGATGCTGTCCACGGTGTTGAGAGACACGGTGGTTTCCTCCTGCAGGGTGGCGAGCGCCCGATGGAGGCTGTTTTCCTTCAGGTACTGCATGATGAGCCGGATCACGCTGCGGCGGAGACACAGAGCACAGTCAGCGGGGCACCGGACGCACGGGCCGCGCTCCCCGGCCGCAACCCTCGGCCCCCTCACGGCCCCGGGGCCGCCGAGGCCGCCGCGTCTCGCCTCCCTTCCCCTGCGCCGCTGGGGCCTGACTCAGGCTCGGGGCAGCCAGGCCGCTCCCTCCCCGCTCCCTCGGCCGCAGGGGCCGCACGGTCCTCCAGCACCGGCATACTTACTCGGAGGACTCGATCTCGATGGACATCTTGAAGCGCCGCCGGTGCCGGAACCGCCGCTAACGGTAGCAGTAGTAGCAGTGGTAGTGTCGGTGTCGCCGCTAGCGGTAGCAGTAGTAGCACTGGTAGTGTCGGTGTCGCAGGTAGGCCTTCCGCCCGCCGCTCCGCACGCCACTTCCTCTTCCCGTCCCGTGTGTTCCTGAATAAATAACGTGAGCGCCCGCCTCCGCCCCGCCCCTGGCGTCGTGACGTCACCCGGTCGGGACGGCCCCTCCAGGCAGCGACGGCGGGGCTGGCGCGCCCCCCGGCGGCGGAGCGGGAGCAGCGCAGGGCGGGCGGCGTGCTGAGCGCGGGTGTGCCGTGCTTCCCGCAGGGATTCCTGCTTCCCACACAGGTTCCTGCTTCCCGCAGGGGTTCCTGCTTCCCGCAGGGATTCCTGGTTCCCGCAGGGGTTCCTGCTTCCCGCAGGGATTCCTGCTTCCCGCAGACGTGCCCTGCTTCCCGCAGAGCCGCAACACAGCTCCAGCCGGGCCGCGGTATCCTGGCGTTTATCAGCAGTAGTGTGACCGGCAGGACCTGGGCTGAGTGGGCCCCTGGTGAGGCCACATGGCGAGTGCTGTGCCAGTTCTGGGCCTCCCACAGAGAGGAGATGCCAGAAAGCCCTGGAGCTGCTGAAGGGTGTGGAGCACAGGCCCTAGGAGGAGCGGCTGAGAGAGCTGGGACTGTTGAGCCTGGAGACAAGGAGGCTCAGGAGTGACCTTGTCACTCTGAGTGTCCCTGGAAGGAGGTACAGCCTGGTGGGGATTGGCCTCTTCTCCCAGGCAGCCAGTGACAGAACAAGAGGACATGGTGCCTCAGACTACCCCAGGGGACCTTCAGGTCAGACATCAGGAAGAATTTCTTTACAGGAAGGGTGATTAGGCATTGGAATGGGGCTTCCCAGGGAGGTGGTGGAGTCACTGTCCCTGGAGGTGGTTAAGAACAGACTGGATATGGCTCTTCGTGCTGTGGTCTGGTTCACAAGGTGATGTTTGGTCATGGGTTGGACTCAAAGATCTCAGTCAGAGTTGTTTCCCAACCGAATTGATTCTGTGATTCCACCCAGTGTCATTTATAGGCATCTCAGAAGATTCCCTGTGGTGGCACAGGTATGGCAGGCTGCAGGTCAGGCATTCTGGCAAAGACATATTGAAGATGGAGGGAGACCCAACTTCCTTGTTCAGCATCTGACTCCGTTTATTCACTCCATCAATCACTTTTTATAACCGTGTTAATTAAGTTCATGCATATTGCAAACCCGAGCTCACAATAGGTCAGAGATAACATACCAACTCCTCCTTATGTTTCCAATACCAAGATTTGGGTTCTCAAAATTATTTTTGCTTTCCCAAAACAGCCAAAGATAGAATATGTACTTGTTATGAGAAAGCTGCCTGAGAACTCTGATATGCAAGGTTCTCAAGGTCTTCATGTTTGTCACTTGTAATTAAAAATAACCTGAGAACCTCTGCTGTTTACAGAAACCGGCTTTGAGAATTGTACTCCTTACAGCTGCCTTCTAAGCCATTTCTGAAAAAATCTCCAACAAAGACACACAGCAGTTCCTTGGCTGCATGTTTCTTGGCACGTGCAAGTTTGCATGTGCAAGTCCAGGGTGTTACTTGCAGTTTGCAAGCGTTAAAAAGCCATTGTGAGCTCTGCATCTCAGGAGTGTGGTCATGTATATAAGAATGACAGTGCACAAAGCAATATGAGTAGGGAAATTAATAGCACACGTCTTGGATGCTCTAGTTATGGACCAAGAATTGGAAAAATTATAGTCTACTGGGCAGAGCCCTTCAGTGGTGCCTGGATGAGAAGACAACTCACCTTGGAACACACTGAAAGTGGCTCTGGCAGTCCATCTGTCCTGCATGGACTCTGACTGAGGCAGCCCCGGTTAGTGCTACAAGATGAGTAAAGCTCCCTGTGACTCTCCTGGCTGCACACAAGCTTCTTTGTCAGGAAGAGAGGCTCTTTGTTCCCTGGGCAGCACCAGGATCGTGCGGCTCATGGCTTTCTGGGCGCAGCACTTCCCACCTGCACCCAGTGATCCAGTGATACCACCCAGCCTGATACCAGAGCTAGGCTGCCAGTACATGGCGGTATGGAATCCACAGTACTGGCCCCTTCTTGGATGGACTTCTTCTTGCTGTTTTTTCAGGCGTGTGCGTTTTGCTAGATGAGCCATGGAAAATACAGCGGTGTGTGAGAAACTTCCTCCCTCTGCCAAGGAAAGCTGTTCTTTGCTGTCTCTGTCCCCAGAGTACTCAAGAAAGTAATCCAATAGCATGAAGTTGAAAAAACAGTGAGCGAAATACATGGCTAACATTCTGCATTGTGTTGTTTCTTCTCTGTGATCCCGACTAATTTTTTTAACTGCTTTTACGGAGGTGCAGGGATTATTTCAGGCAAGTGTTGTTTAATCGTTCCAGGTTTATTGGTTTTCAATGACAGGTATATTCATGTTGTTTGAAGGTTGTTTTGAAAACAAGTCTGATCCAGACTCTAACAAAGAAAAGCCATAAAACCTAAAGATGGCAGCTATTTTTGTGCTGGCGGCACATAGGAATCTGTCTCAATTCCTCAGTAAATTCAACTGGTGCTCTCTTGCTGCTCTCCCTCCAGTGTTAACAGCTTCTAGCAAGAAAAACCAACAGGTTTTGGTTGGTTTTTCCTGGCCCTGAGCTGTCCCAGTCCTCAGGATGGCATTTTTCTGAGGGGTGAATTCAGCTCAGGAGCCTGCTAGCAGACTGGACTGCATGCTGGTTTACCTAGCCCTTCTGGCCCTCCTTCCCTGATATATGCAGAGGGAGGTGGACACCCCAGGTAAACCTTCTTGTGCTCTCCATCTGAGAAAAGGGTCCCCGTGCTCCAAGTGCTATGCAAGCACGCAGGAATCAGACTTGGACTTGGAGGCTCGACACAGCTACAGCCATCATCTGGTGCTGGAAGCAGTCCAGTGTCTGGAACCCTCCAGAGATCCTTCCAGCCAACACTCACAGGATGCCAGCTCTGGCAGAGCATTACATAAGGGAAGGAGAGGTTTCTATTATACATTTTGGCTCCACTGGAAGTGGATGCAAAGGGATATATACAGTCTTGATGTAGTTAGGCAACACACTTATCTCTAGTACACTGGAGCTGACCCCAGTCCTCGTTGGTCCCAGGCCCATTCTTTAAATGGAAGGTGAGCAAGCATCTTGGAATCAACATTTTTAAGGCAATATGTTTACCTTTCTTTCTGGCAGAAAATTTAATAAAATATTTTTTTAATACCTCCCGATTCAAAAGTAGTCAGTTTCCAGCTTTCCGCTCCTTCGTGCATCCTGCTGTTTTGCTTCTCTGGGAGAGCAGCTTGAGCACCAGGAGTGAGGTGTGCCTTTTCCAGCCAGGCCACCAGTCTGCACGGTGTGAAGCAGGATCCGTGAAGCTGATGGGATGCAGAATCACAGCCCACCCCACATCCATGAGGACATCACATTCCCCACCAGTCAGATGTCTGACTTCATGTGCAGCTGTCTGCTGCCCCACAAGCTGCAAGGCTTGTTTCCTATGCCCCAGAGCTGTGCTATGGCACCAGGAGGCCACATAAGCTTACAGTGACAATGATGTCCTTTCCCTGCTGTCTGAATTACTCTGGTGATCTACAGTGAAGTTTGGCTTTTCTCAGCTTTCAGGTCACAAGGCCAGAAATTATTCCTTCTGTCAAAGTGCATTTACTGTAGTCTCAAAATAAGACGCACACCTCTGAGGCCAGTCTCTTGAGAGAGGCTGTGCAGGGAAGCAGCCTGTGGTTTCTGTTTCTCAGTTCTTGAGAATGCTTTTTGTGGATCCCTCAAGAAAAACCCCACCCCAGGACCAGTGTGTCTCACAGGGAGAGACCTGTGAACTGAGATTGATTTGTGGCTCCAGAGAGTTGTTAAACCTGTGTGCAAAACCAAGTTTTACTTGTCATTGCTGGTGAGACAGACCACGTGCTGGGCCAAGTGAGAAGTGAGGAGACAGATAAAAGGACATTGTCATCCCTTCTTCTGGGTAGGATGTGGAGAAGCTGGAGGAGGATCAGCAAAACATCTGCAAGGCAGGGAAGGGCATGGAGCATGGTCTGCTGGCAGGCGCTGGGCTTGGCTTGCCTGGATGAGGTGAGGCAGGAGGGAGGTTTACTATCAGCTTGTAATTACTGGAAGGGTTATTCCAAATGGCTGAAGGCTCTTTGATAGCCTCAGCTGACACAAGGAGGGGCAGCAGCCGCCTAGCTCTGGGGCTGTTAGTCAGCTGCAGTCACCAGCAGCTCTGGGGCAAGCACCAGGGAGGCAGGGACCTTGGAGACAGGGGGGTTTAGTCGTGGAGACATTCTCTGTCCTGAAGAGAGGATTTTTCTTGTAGCCACAGAAAGCCTAGAGGGGGCTGGGAGGGTCTCGTGTCTGTGGGGCTTGAACTGAAACATTTCCCCCTCCCCCCAAGAGCTCTGGTGATGCTAGAGCCCTGCAAACTGTGGACCACACTCTGGCTTCATCTGACCCTCAGCAGCACAGCAGGGAAGATTGGTAATTTAGGCCAGTCTCTGAAAGATACCCAGTGAAATGTATCTTGGACTAATTAGGCCTTAGGGCTCAGGAATTCAGTTCCAGTTGCCTGGCCTCTGTTTTGACCCCTCCTTCCTTTGAAGTTCATAGAGGAGAGGGGAAAGGAAATGAGAGGAGAGGCCCTGCTTTTCCTGTAAAATGCCTCATTCCTTATAAAATCGTTTGGCAAAAATCTCTTTCAGCTGGATAAGCTGAATACTTTAATACATGCCTGCAGTCATTTTCCACCCTTGTCTCAATTCCCCTGGCTGCTTCGTCGCTGTTCTGCATCAGTAAAACTGTAGATATACAGACACAAATGCTTCTCAAAGAGGTAACAGAGAAGATCTGCAAAGGCATGTTAGAGGGCTCTGAGGTGCAGCATTGTGTTATTTCCTGGGCCAGCTCGAAGTGCACAGCACTATGCAGTACAGAGGCTTCTGCTCCAGCTCAGCTCTGGATTTTGAGACCCTTCTTCCAGGACAGCCTGCTGGGACACAGTTTCCAGCCTTTCCCAAGCTGTGAAGAAACTACGCTGAAAATCCTCACTTCCATGTTAGCAGGAGGAAAGCAGCCCTGGGATGGTGAAGGAGAGGCACATAGTATCTCAGATACATCCTAGGCACTAGGGGTGTTCCAGGGCAGGGGGGATCCCAAAGCTCCAAAGGAAGGCAGCTGTATTCTATCTAATAGGAAGTTTCCAGGAGGTTTTGGTAGGAAGGCATCTCTGGAGGTCTGCAGTTCAACTCCCCAGTCCAAAGCTAGATCAGGTTGTGTTTAACCATGTTGAATTTGGCATACCTCCAAAAACAGAGACCTGGTCTCTGATTTGTACCACCCTCGGTGGAGGAACTGTTCCATGCCCAGTTGGAATGTCCCATCCTGCAGCATGTTATGTTTTCCCATGTCCTGTCCTTGTCTGCTTCTGGAAGAGTCTGCCTCTGCTTTTTCCATGACTGCCATTCAGGAAGCGGATGATCCCTCTGAGAACTCCCCAGCTGTCCCTTCTCCCTTCTGGAGAAGCCCAGTTCCCTCAATCTCTTCATGCACCCTGTGCTGCAGCCTCATAACCACCCCAGTGGTCGCTGCTGGATTCTTTCCAGTTTGTCAGTGTTTTCCTTGTAGGCCCAAACTGAAGCATGCAATAGAGAGATAAGCCTTCAGCAGCACAAAGTGGTGAGCAAGAATCACCTCTCCTGTGCAGAAACTGATGAGTCTGCTTCTGGCCCATTCCTGAGCTGCTGAGATCCCATCAGGTGACAGGCCTTCCTCCTGAAACACAGCAACCAGTTGATATTAGTTATGGGCTTTTTCTTATCTCTCCTTGTGATGGGTTGTAATCCACCAGGTGCCTGTGCAGTGGGTTGTCACGGGTCCTGATAACTGCACAGAGTTTCTGTCTCTTTTGGCCAGGGATCCAGTGAGAGAGTAGGAACTACTGTTTCCCTAGAAAGTCGCCTTGCTGCAAAATGTGACTGGGAGAGAGTGTATTTAGAGCTGGATCATTCTTACTTCTCCTTTTGAGAGGTGAAAGGATGGCCCAAGTGTGGTCAGAGATTTCCTAGACCTACATTTAGTGCCCACCTGCAGCCCTCAGGCTGGGAGTTTTCATATCCTGTTTCATACCAAACCTCCCGCACAGCTGCAGGGAGGAGGACTGAATCCAGCCACAGTGGCAGGGGCTGAGCTGTGGTATGGGTAAACAGCTGGGAACAGAGAAGGAGTCTCCAGCTTGCCTCATGCTCTTCACATTTGCCTGCATGGGGGTCTGCAGCAGCATGTAAAGGGCCCACGCTCAGAGTGCCCACTGGCTTCATCTGAGTGCATCTGCCCAGCTGATTCCTGCCTTGGGCATCTTGGAGGCACTGCCACCTTCCCCAGGCTGCGAGGGGGAGCTGGCTGACCTGAGGCTGGTTGGGCACTGCTCTCTGCACGTTGGTTTCCTGCTCTGTGCGGTGAGGGGCACTGGGAGGCCCAGCACAGCTCACAGATGGTAGGCAGTCACTGGGGTTGCAGAGAGGACAGCTTTCAGGTAGTGTTTCCACATGCAATTTACAGAAAATGCCTCAAAATCCATGTATGCAGCTGTGCACCAGTGCAGGGGCATTGGATGTATTAGACCAATAGAGCCACAGGCACTCAGCAGAGTTTTCACACCGGTGGCTTCTGTGTTTCTAATCTGTGTAGTTTTGAAGTGCTAAATCAGCTTGTGATGCAAGGACAGACAGGCATTGATCTGGGTGCAAGCAGAGCACAGGAGGCCTCATGAAAACAAAATGTGGCATGGTGTACTTCGCAGTATTGTCTTGGAGGGGGAGACCATGCTACAGATTTATGTTAGAAGCTGGATTTTCCAACTCATTTGAGTGATTTTATTGGGTGAGTCATATAAAAACTGCTTTAAGGTTGAAGTGAAATTAAAAATTAGGCTGAAAAGCTGTTATTCACAGGCAAAAACTGATTCAAGACATTTATCTTTCATTTTTATGGACTGTAGACAAGGGAAAACTGTGAGAAGACTAGTTTCTATGTAACTGTATGAGTAACGACACTCCCTAGTAACGTTTGATAGGATTGAGTATATTTAACTTGCAGGCTGTGTTACACTTCCAAGCTGTAATCTTGGGCAAGGACCTTGGATGCTTATAAAAATGAGGCAAGAGGCAAAAAAAAGAGCAGTAAAAGTAAGGAAGGGACAGGAAATCATGTTTGTGGCTTGGCAGGCAACAGCTGTTCTTTCAGGGCTAGCCCCAGCCCCAGTCCTTGCCTTGAGATCATCAGCACCAGCAAGACACTCTGCTCTCCAGGAGCAGTGGCCTCACTGCTTTGTCACCAGTGTGAAATGCTTTTTGCCATGATGGGACTTGGCTTTGGAGAAAACCAAACTGTCTGACAGCACGGTGAGGCCAAATCTGCACCCAGTTTGCAGACTTGGAGGGCTGGGCTTTGATAGCACACCCACTGGCCACCACTGCCCTGTGCGCCATGGCAAGAAAGCATCCAGGTAGCTGGAATTTCTTATTCTTGGAAGAGCTCTCCCTTCAGGCTGTTCCTCCCTGGTACTCCAAACAAAAGCAGTCTCGGTGCCTCAAAATGTCCAAGCAGCTTCATTTGGCCGTGTCTCCACCTCTGGTATTTCTTGTGGGGTTCAGTGCAGGAAACTAGCTGCTGTCCCTTAGGATGGACAGTGTCCAGCTGGAGAAGGATACTTTCTCCGAGATTGGGGGAGTCCACAACAACCACTGTGCCTCTCACCTATTTGTGTAGAAGCCTGGCAAGGGAAGAAATTTATCAAGTTTTTTTTTCCCAGATGGCAAGAGAGGAGTGGGCTGACAGGAGGGACTGGTGCCGGGACAGAGACAGTCCAGCAGCCTGTACTGCTGCTTGGCTGTGGAGGCAGCATGGAATCTGGTGTCCTTCTTGTTGCTTTGTGTGTAGCCTGGCCATAACAAACCAGAGTGGACAAGGCACAATTGCTTGGCTAGCATAACCCTTCAATTACAAGTGCTTTATTTGGTTTTTAATCAATACCTATAATATCATCATGTGGCAGGGTGGCTGGATGAGATCCTTGAGTATTCTGTCCCTGTCATTGGAAAGCACACACACACACCTCACAAGGGGCTGAAGTCAAAAAGTAAAAGTTTGAGAGTCTTGGAATATCTGCTGGTACTCTCCTCTTACTGTTTTCATAGTCAGAACCCCAAGCCAAGTGATGGATGGAACCCCAAGCTCGTCCTGGAAAAGGGTGGAAAGCCAGCTATTTGACTGCAGAAAAAAACCCCAAAACCCAGTTGCCTGCAGAATCCCTTCTAAGCCAAGGTGGGAACACACAGCTGCCAGGGTGGGTCAGTTTGCGCTCAGCTGAGAACAAAGACAAACTTTGCAGGCATTTGCACCTAGGTAGGATTTTCTTTTATCTGTGCAACTTGAGAAGCCGAAGGCAGTACCTAGTCATTTAATCTCAATTGTCTGCCACAGACCGCGTTTTACGCTTCATTGAGTAGCTTCGTATAGCACCTTCACCACTGCTTTTCTGGCCAATTTGTCTCACCTGACTGATTTCAGACCCCCAGCAGTGCTCATGGTGGTGGAGCCTATGGAGTTCTCCATTTCACACCCCTCCGTTCAAACCAGGGATGACTAACCTGAAGCAGCTCGGCTCGGAGGTGACCGGGGCTGGGAATATCCCTGGGGCAGTAGAGGTGAACACCCAGGGCAGCCTCTGGTGCACCTCTGTGTGCACACAGCTCGTACTGCTCTCACCTGCCCAGAATGGCCAGGGGCTGCAGCTGAGCCCAGGGTGACATGTAAGGTCGCATGAGACCCAGCAGCACAAAAACCAGCTGGGCCTCCTGAGGGTCTCCTGCTCTGGCAATATGACAGGTCTCTTCCCAGAATGATGTCAGGATAGCTGTGGCTTTGTGCAGCCATGTCCAGGAACCATTCCCCAGGGATGGAGACTTCTCCCTCACTGGTGCACTACATCTTTGCTTATCCAAGTTGTGGCAGCTGTGGTGCTGGATTCCTGTGCTTGCAGCAATGGCAATAAGCACACCCCCAAAGCCTGCCTATGCTGAGTGTGTCTGAGGAGGCACACCATGCAATGGGTGCTGGCTGTGAGCCTGATGTTTGCACTACAAGGAAAGGAGACCTACTGAAGACCTTTGAGACTTCCCAACTTGGCTGTGCAAGCCTCTTGAAGCCCCTTGCTCTGAGTGCAGCTTTGGAGCTGGGCACCTCCAGAGATTCCCTTCCAACCTAAATTTTCGCAGGATTCTGCCGTAATGGCAGGTGTATTAGGTTTTATTTATTATCCTCTAAACAGGAACTTATTGAGAACCAATTAGTCATCGCTGGACTAGTGTTGGGGTGAGAAGGTTGTACAGAGCCTTTTTTTAAATTCCCACCCCACAAGAGCTTTACCAAAATGGCAAGTTGCCACCCAGTACCAGTCAATTGATCACCTGGGGCTTTTTATGCTTGTCGGCCAAGTCACAGCACCACTCCAGCACAGACAGGCCATGGTTTTGGCAGAGGGTCCAGTAAACGTCCCAAGTGATTACTGGCATCTACAGGTATGAACATCAATAAAACTTTGGCTCCTGTTTTGTACTCATTTTGTTCCTTGAGTATTTTTACATTTATTACTTTTAGTGGAAATATTTCTGTGCCAGGGAACATAAAACTCAGAAGAGCAACAGCACATGTCTGCAGAAAACAGAAATGTTATATGTCTCTCTCTTACCACATATATATGCAGATATATACTTACATATCCTTTTTCTGTTTTTTACAGTGCTGGAAATAATCATTATGAGGGAGAGGCTGACATGGTGAAAGACAGAGCCTCGGTCTAGAGAGGTATCTCTAAATGGGAGGACTGGACCACCAGAGTTTTACACAGCTGAGGCAGCAGAAGTGTCAGTGCATCTGATACACAGGGGTGAGGGAGGAATAACCCTGAGGATTGGTTCAGACTGAGAAGTGACGGGTGGATAGAACTTGGAGGTAACTCTGAAAAGAGCTTGAACATGGTCCAAAAGTAATTCTCATTTTGTATAATGCAAACTGCTTACTGAACTGTACAAGGAGGACCACAGCCAGCCCAGTAGAGGGGTGTTGGAGACTCCTGTGTAGCTGCGACTCCAGAAAGCTTTTCAAGAGGATTCATTACAGTGAGGAGAAATGGATAATGATGCTGGCCAAGTTCAAGATTCTTCTGCAGCCCTCTGCAAAGCTGCTGAGGTTACAGGTAGTCAGACCAGTGGAAACCAGTGTTTAAATGGGGAGACTGAAGCTTGTAGGCATGCTGGCAGAAGACAGCAGGCAAAATGTCTTGCTGTACATTAGGCACTGGAATGAACAGTACACAGTCTGCTGTGTAGTCTGTTATTAGTCTGGCCTAATAACTCCTTGCCTGCATGGGGCAGCCATGTGAGCTCTGCCAGCATGCAGGGTACCAGCTACACTGTCCTGTTTGCTTCCTCCCAGGGCCATCACTTCCAGTGTGCTGGTGAGGTAAAGGTTAGGGTGTCTTGCAACACAGCCTGTTCTCAGTCAAAATGGCAGGTTTTGGCACTGTCTACTATCCCTCAGCTTATTCTTATGTCTGGCTGTTGCTAGGTGGCATTTTCTCTGAAGGACTGGGGTCCTTGGCCACAATATATTTCCAGTGTTGCTCTTTCTGATACCACTGTGGTTCCTGCTGGGTGGGTTTCTCGCTATCATAGCATCTCATATTGCATGAAGCTGAAATGGCTGGAACAGTGTCCTAAGATGTTGGTGCAGCAGCAGCCATGGTGTTAAACACTAGCAGAAGTTGCTTATTTCCCCTGAAGTGGGATCTTTATAGCTCTGCCCTGATTTTCTGTTGTAGTCCCAGAAATACTGTAACTCTGATGGCAGGGGTTAGAAATTTGATTTGTTAAGACATTGCAATGGCATTATGTCTTGGGTTTTTTCAGAATTTCCTGGATGTTACTGAAACAGGATAATCACTTACTCATGTGCAACCAACGACCACATGGAAGCTGCTCACAAAAGAAGCAGCCGTCTCTTTGCTAACAAAGGGACTCCTTACTGCTTTATTTTTCCAACAAAAAATTTCCAAACGTAGTAATTAAATTTATCCCTTTGTTCCGGTTTTTGTGTTTATTCTCACAAGAGAGCCCAGTGAGGGGATGGAAGACAGGGTTCCCTGGTATTGTAATAAGAGCCCTGGTCTGAAGTTTTTTTTCTGTTGGTAATTATTCTTAGCTCAAAAATGCCAGAATGATGAAGATTTTTCTTCTTTGGACTCTTTTGTCTAGTGTGTTCACATTACCATAGATGGAATACTTTGGAGAAGCTATAATATTTCAGTTTAATCAGGTCCAGACACAAATTTTGGACCAACTGCTAATACAGCAGAGCATCAGCAACATCTGTCTCCCCTCTGCACACAGATAGAACGGGACTCAAGAGCTAACCAGGCATGACAGGAAGATTTGCTTACACAAGAACCATCTTCCCTTTTCTCCTCTTCAGTCTTCCTCTTGTTCTCCCAAATGCAAGTCGGTAATGCTGATTATTAACACCAGGTCTGAAAAACATTTCTATGTTTAAATGTGAGGACAGATGGGTGTTTGATTTGAGGGATATTAGCCAACCAGGAATGCATAATCAGCACGGTAATTAACTACAGTCAACACATCCAACGGCTTAGGCATGCCGGGTCGGGATTCCTAGGACTGAGACCTAAGAAGTAGTAGAGCGGAGGAGGAGTCAGCTTCCCGAGGGGAATGGAACTCTGGTGAGCTGGGGTAGAGTGGTTTGCTCAGGGGCATGGCTGGAACTAAGGAGATGTGGCAGGAAGAAATACTCGTGGTAGCTAAGCAGGTCAGGAGGGGCTGGGCTGCGTCTGTGTCCCCGCGTGGGTCTGGTGCCTGAGCTGGACCTGTGGCGGGATACAGGGGTGGAGAGTGCTGCCCGGGGATGGCCCAGCTTGGTCACACCAACAGGAGACACCCAAAGTGAAGGGCCAGACTGCTCTCCTCCGACCATCATTCTGGAAACGAAGCAGAAAACCGCGTGCGGGCGGGCTTCACCCAGAGTGGCCCCTGCGCATCGCCCGTGCTTTCAGGCAGGACGCAGCGCTTCCAGAAGCCAACGGGAAGCGGCGGCAGGTGCGGGATGCGTTCAGTCTTCCCGAAAGGCTGCACCTGAGCTTAATTGTATTTGGAAGTACCCAGGTTACTTTTTCACAGCCTCAACACTTGGAGTGATGTTTATATTTCCTTTTCTCTCTCCCTGCACCCTCACATTTGCAGATGATTCACAGGCCCCTGGCCAGAGGCAGTTAAGACTAAATCAATTAGATGTTAATGATCCACCTGCAGGCTGGACTTTCGCAGCCGCTGTGAACTAATTCTCTTTCTTGGTCGCATCCCCAAACGGTGAAACGTTATGTCATCTGACATCAGCTGTTGTCCCTTGTTTGTGTCTCTGGGGAAGGCACCAGGCTAAATCATGAGATCCTCTCTCCTGGTAAGTTTGCTGTGGCTGGTACCTTCAGCATCCACCAGAGAACAGTCACTGTGTAGGGCAGGAAATATACCAAAGAGAGGACCAAATCAGTTTTTCTCACGGCTAAATATGGGGATCCCTTTTGAAGAGTGGGGGTTGCTTGTGCCCACCTGAGGGGTGAGTGCTCTCTTTAGCATGAAGTTCCTTTCAGCTTCTTCCAAGCATATCTTCTTGTGCTCTTGCCATGTGCTGGCTGGGGCTGTGCAAGTGTGTGAAATACTGTGTCCAGATATGCACTGGCGCAAACTTCTTGGATGGCAGGAGAGCTGAAGCATGGTTCTCTCTTATCGCTCTTATCTCAAACACAGAGATAACTGTGTTTGTTTTTGCAGCTGCAATTTGAGAGCAGGAGTCACCAGTGTGAAGGAATAGCAAGAACCACTCTGAGCTCAGAGGTCTTTGTAGCCCATTGCAACTCAGGACATGCACTGAGCAGGGACCTGCAAATTATCATTACCACCAGCAGTGCAAAACTCTGCCTTCTGCATCCATGGGAGTCAGAGGGCATAAAACTCTCAGGCAGTTCACCATAAGCCCTGGCCTCTGATCATCTGCTTTTAATTAGAATGTCAAGAGAAAGTCTGTCTGGAAAGGCAAGACTTCATCCCTCATGCACCCATCCATGTTGGGCCCCTGGTGTGCACCCTGGTGAATATCCTCAGCACTCACTGTGCAGGGTTTGGGTATAAGAAAAGATTCGGTGGCTCTGCTCAGGATGGCCAAAAGCAAGCCAATTAGAAATAGAGAGATAATTCCCCCTCCCTGGACTGGGAAAAGACATAAATAGTAATTTGAGTACTGTCAACCTTTTCTGGCATTCAAGATAAGGTTCAATCTTACATGAACTGCAAAATATTTTTTCTTCTGATGGGGCATTCTTCTAATGAATGTGTGAACAGATTCAAATTACCAGCTCACTGTGTCCCCCTGTACAACAGACCAGTGACAAATGGCACTGCAAGGATGTGGGAAAACCCCCCGGTGTTTCTTTAAGTGCTCTATTTTGAGACCAGTAAGCGCTGAGTAAACATTAGTGTGCTGGGAGCAAGCTGTGCTTGAAACATGAAACTCCTCTGAGAAAGGTCATTTGCTTCCTTTGGGTGCATCACAGGATTGCTAGCAGGAACCAGCTCTAACTACGCACAATGTGGAAAAACCTGTCCCATGTCGATCCCTCCAGGGCTCATGTCCATCCCCAACTCCCTGCTGCCCTTTTTGGCTGTGTGTTCCCTGTCTCTCTCCACTGTAAAGAAGTTGGCACCTCCTCCTAATGGACTCTTGCCTGGTTTCACACCTCCTGTGTCCAAAGGTGTGTCCGGATTTTGAAACTCCTGTAACCTGTGAGCAGTCTCCTTGCCCCATCTGCCACGGAGAATGTCTGTCCAAAGCAGTAACAGAAGCTGCCCTTGGGTCCAGAACAGCCCAAGCTCCACTTCTCAATACAGCCACAGCTCCCAGGACTCATCAACTGCCTCACAATGTGTTTGTTAATCTGTGTGTGCAGTGAAGTGAATTAGCATTAGTGAGGCTAATTTATTTCTTGGAGGTTGCCAAAACAAATGTTGCAACTCAGGCTTTCTCTGCCATAGGATTTTGGTGTGCAGGATTGTATTGATTCTCTTCTACACATTGACTCACAGGACTAACACTCCTATAATGGGGTTTTGACCTCCAAAACTACCCAGATTTGCCTGGACCTGTGGCACCTCCGTGCCCCAGCAGTCTTATTCTTTGTCCTGTGCTCTAGTGCAAGATATCTCCACTGCCTTTTTATATACAAGGACCTTGCAGAAGTGTATGTATGAACAGAGACATACATGATCCTCAGGATGGTGTTTTGCCAGGTATAATAGGCCCAGGGTAAGATACACAGAGATGTTGCTCCATACACAATGTGGACCCACAGCACAGCGCAGTGTTTGGGCAGGAGAGAGGGAGTGTGGGTATGGTCAAAGGTTTTCAGCTTCTGATCCAGCTTCATGCTACCTGGCTTTTTGGGTGCTCTGCAGGCTGTTTCCCATCTCTTTTTACTCACCCATTTGGGTCAATCTGCAGGACAAAGGACTTGCTCTCTTACTTTAAGGATCTTTCATGTGGATGAAGTGCCTCTTTCTGGCTGAAACAGAAATCCACTGCCAACTGGCAGCAGTAACAGCTTTGTAGCAGGTAGATTTTGGGGGTCCCCACAGCAGTGTCTCCAGGTGGTCTAACCTGCAGACATCTGCATGGTCTTTGCTGGCATCAGGTGTGCACTCACTGCGTGTGCATAGTGACAGTCCTAGCTTTCCCTCCTTCAGCCTGTCCAGGGTCTCACAGGTGGAGATGACTTCTGTGTGTGTGCTGCATCATGACACTGTCCTGTGCATCAGCACATTCTGTGCCTTCTGCTCCCCAGAAACATGTCAGATAAGCCCCTGATTTGTGGCACTGACCTGCTTTCTGGTCAAGTGAGCTATTGCTGACATCAAGCTCAGGTTAAGAGCACATCTACTCAGTTCAGTGCCAGCAGCCCTTTTCCCTACTGAGTCCTCTTTGGGTCAGGATGTTCGCTGTATGCTTGGTTTACAGCTGTTTCTTGAGGGGACCAACCAGCATCCAGGGTTGAAAAGCATACACCTATGCCACAGTCCCTTTCCCTGCCTTGAATTTTGACTTTCCAGAATGCAGTTTTCAGCCCAAAGACAACTCTTCCCACCAGCATACTCAAACAAAGGCCAGGAGCCCCCACCCAACCACCGAGCCGTTCTCTGGAACACCTGTGCTCACAGACTCACCTGTGATTTCATGTCTCCTCTGACCCAGTACACATGTGAATGCTTTACTGGGCAAAACATGAAATAGCATATGGTGACCACCAGAGAGAGCAAAACATGCCAAAGGGCTTGGCAGCATGACTGCTAGATCCCTGCTGCTGAGCTGCAGAATTTTGGCCATAGGATGTAGTTTTCCTTAGGTTTGGACAGTCCTGAAGCCAAGGCAGATGTTGGTAGCTAGAGCAGCAGGTTTGGAAGGAATGAGCTGCTTTGCTGTGCAGCAAGGTGCTGAATCAGAGTGCCTGTAAGTGATGGGACAACAAAACCAAAAATGACATAATCAGCAGCTGCCAGACTGGGGCATTCCTTCCCGCAGGAGCTCCCAGGGGTCAGGCTGGGAGGGCAGCCTGTCACACAGATCCAGGGCAAGTACAACTTCTGACACCAGACTGCTCCTGCATCCTCAAAGATTTCCAGCCTGAAACTGTTGGGGGGAGGAATTTCCAAAACAAGTATTGCTATTCAAGGAATGCAGCAGGGGGAGGAAATAATCACAACAGAGATAAGGAGAAGTTGGTTGATTTGACAACTGTGCAAGTTCCTCTGTCTCCCAGCTTGTTTAGGATGAAACTTCAGCCCACCTCCCTGGGCCCCAGGTTGCACAGTGCTGCCTTAGCATCAGCTCTGCTGGTGGGGCTGGGGAGGCAGCTCTGAGGTAGCTGCAGGGAAGGTGAAATACAACTAGAGGGGTCAGGGTAGTAGAGGGGCATCTGTTCCCACTCCACTCTGCAAATGCACCAGCATAGCTCCTCTCCTTTGCAGCCATCCATTGGGCTTCCTCTGGCTTTTTGGTCACCAGACTCTTCCAGTAAGAGCACATGCAGGTTTCAGGCATTTCTGTGGAAAGCCAAGTATCTGTACTTCACTATCACAGGGATTTTGGGGCTTGTCTGCTTTTCTCCCTGTCCTGGACTGTGTTGCTCTCAGCTGCCAAGATTCCCTGTCTCACCACCAATCCCCTCAGGGTCCAGCTCTGTTTAACATCTATCTGGACATGTGGCACTCCTCTGGCAGACTGCTGAAGGCTTTGTGTAAGTGTTCTGCTGGAAAACATCTGGGATCCATGGTCTTGTGCTCTCCTCCCAGGGATAAAGAAAAAGCTGCATTGCTCTTGGCTTGGAGTTTGGGAAGAATATGTTTGCTAAAGCCAGATGTCTGCATCCACATTTGCTGACTCCACACTGGGGCTTTTGCACCTGACACTTGCAGAGGGGGTGTTCTCCCACTGACAGGCAGCAAGGGATTTGTCAGAGCCGAGGTCGATATCCCGGCATTCTTGGGGGCAGATGGGGCACAGAGACTGTGCACATCTGTAGCTTGGAAAATAAGTGATATGAAAAAATAGGCTCAGTGGCTGGACAACCTGCAGAGGTAAAGATGGACAGACAGTACTTGGGTAGGTGGATGCAAGGCGTTCACCTGGCTGTCCCCAACACAACCGAGTGATGGGGCTCATATGTGCACACAGGAACTAAGGAAATGCCCTGAGTATTGAGACAATACTAGGAATTAATAATTTCAGCCCTTTAAGGTGAAATTATCCACTGAAAGGAATGGCTTCAGAATAAGCAGTTCCATCTCGACTCAGAGGTATGCTCAGTTTTGTTTGTCCACCCTGTGCCATTTGAGCATACTTCTTACACTGATCGTTTTAACTCACTGCTATTCCAAACTTGCTCAGCACTTTTATATCTTACAAAACACTTGTAAAGATCTAAAATATAAAATGCAGTTGGCATGGAGTCATTCTTCCTGACTCCTGCCAGTGTCCAGCTCTGCAGCCTGAGCCCTGGCTTATAGTCTTGTTGCAGCGCAGAAACACAGAACTTTCCTTTAGAGTTGTCAATGCCTCCTCCCCAGAGATATACCCAGTGTGAAGGAGGAGCACAGCAGAGACTTTATTGACCTGAGGCTAGAGGGTTCTATTACAGCCTTCTCCCTTTTGCTGCACTGTACCTCTGAATGGGGCTCAGAGACATTCTTTCCCTCTTGGATGTGCAGCACAAGGTTAATTTTTGTAGCACTCTTTGCTCATTTCTGCAGTTCTTTGAATATGCATGTGTCCTTCTTCCTCTGGAAATACAGACAGCAGCCAAGTACTTTGCCTACCAGGGCTGTGCACAGAAGCAAAAGCTGCCTGTTTCTAATGCTGTTACCCACTTTCTTAACAGCTGGGGGTTGTATTATCCTTATTAACTGCAGCAAAAGAGCTCATGGTGTTACCCACAGATACACTTCAATATCTCTGCAACATTGTTTTACAAGGCAGGTCTCACATCTCACATTATTTGCCTCCAGTTACGTTTCTGTAATTTACTAAAGCTTATTTCACCAAACTGTAATGACTTGGTTAGATCCAGAGTTTCCGGGAACAGAGACATCATTTGCTATGCCACCGTGTTTCTGCCATCTGCAGACTTCTTAAAGGTTTTGTAACAGCTACTTTTTGAAAGGTTGCCAGACCATTTTTAAACTCTTGTTTCTTTTGTATAAGGCATGGGTCTTACCAAAGCATCATGTGATATTAAGTAAAAAAATGCTGTGAGGAAATCCTATTATATAACAGAAACACCATTCCCCTTATTGGATTGAAGCAGTAATCCTGTACAGCTTGCTTTTTATTCTTTTATGTTGTTGGTGGGTTTTTGTTGGTTTTTTTTTCCTTTGGTTTGTTTTTTGTTTTAAGGAAGAAAAATAGAAGAAAACAAGTTTATTTGACAGTACTGTGCCTCGTGGGTGACTGTGGTAGCAATCTGATCCTGAGTGTCAAACCAACATTTGTATAAGGCGCCAACTGTTCCTTCACCCCTATGTCTTCTGTCTTCATGGAAATCCTATGCTGGTTGTTGTTATTCTGCAAGGAAAACATTGACTGGATGGAGAGTACCTGGGTGCAGCTACAGGGCAGGCAGTCATGGATGGCATCTGCATTAGCTGACTACAGGTTCCAACTGCTTTTCAGACCACTACAACCCCTGGGATGGTCTCAAATATTTGATAACCTAGAGCAGGATATACCAAAGCCATTACAAAATGCGTTTGGAAGATGAGATGTAAAGCATCCTGATAAAGAGACAAAGAGCAGTGAGTATCTCTTAGTGGTTCCCATAAGAGAAGCAGAGATGAAGAAAATGGAGAGACAAGAGACCACAGTCACCTTCAGCTCCTAACAGGTACCAAAATTCAAGACTCAAAAGCAGCACACATTTCCTGAGGTAACAACACAGGAACCATCATAAGACCTCAGTAGTGAGTGTCCCTTTAACTCTGCATCAGCATTCAGTGTCCTTGGACAGACTGCTTGCACTTTGGGGCTTTCATCCTGGACAGACCACACAGATGCTCTCAGCTTGAAAATCCTTGTGAGTAAGAAGCAACTGGCTTAGTTTCAAAATAAGTATTCCCTCTTCCCAAAGTGAGCTTTGCTGTGTTGCTGCAAGATGAGCTTTAGGTCTGATATTTCTGACTTGGTTTTTTGCCATCTGCTGCTGTCACCCAGGGCTCCACGAGAAGGACATTGCTGCTGCTGGTAACAGTCCCAGCCTTTACACTAAAACAGTAGATGCTCAGCATACCAAGACCCTGTTGTGGCCTGTTATACATGTTGCCAGCTCCTCATGAGTGCCTGGTGTGTGAACTGGCCTGAGGTGCCAGGTGTCTCTTGTTATTAATGTGTGAAGTAAGCACGATAGCAGCAGGGGCCTTGAGAGTTTTGGAACAGGCCAGAAGCAGAGGCTGCAGGACTATAAATAACTCACTGGCACTGTGTTAGGTGTGCAGCCTCAAAAGCTGGGCAAAGCCTGTGTTAAGTGTTCCAAAGAAAAGCAGCAGCAGCAGCTGAGCAATGAGAAACACATCTGAGCAACAGGGTCAGGCACCTGCTGTGGTCTGGGAAAGCAACACCTGCCAGTGAGTGCAGGAAAGGCAGTGGAGGACAAGGGCTGGGAACTGCCTAGAACTACTCAGACACTTGAGGAAGTGCCAGGATGCTGAATGTGATTCTGAGGGCTTCTGTGCCACAGCTGCGGGGCTGTGGACAGCCTTTCTCCATACATCTCTGCTCTCCTGGGGACCATGTGCAGCTGAGGTTGGAAAGGAGCTTTGGAAATCATCTGGTCCAAGCCTTGAGCTGAAGCAAGGCCACACAGAGCCAATCACCCAGGACATGTTCAGATGGTATTTGAATATCTCCAAGGATGGATAGTCTCATCGTCTGCCTGGCTGCACAAGCCTTTTCAGCTGGCTATAGTGGGTGCATGGTGCCATGAGGTTGTCTGAGCCTAGCTTTTTGTGCCCATCTAATGCTGCAGTTCTCAATGGGTTTAATACATATGTGTCAATGTGTCTAATCATTATTTTGGGCAGTATTATAATTAGCACCTGTGGGACAGAGCACTCCCTAGCAAAATGCTTCACAGGTGGGCCAGTGGCAGTGGTTAAGACATGCTGATTTTCAAAGCAGCTAATTTTGCAGAGAGCAGACTCTTAGGCAGAGAGCCACATCAGCCAATCACAGCCTTGCTGCTTGCAGTAGCCAACACTGACTCTGATATTCAGCAGCCCTTTACATGTCAAAGGCCCTCACCACCACTGCAATCAGATGTCATCTTGTCCACCAGAAATTCTCATTGCAGTGGGATCACAACTTGGAGGGCTGCTGAGTAGATCTGAGAAATCCCAGTTTCCATTCCTGTTTCTATATTGTCTGGGAAATCAATGTCAACAAGGTGTACTGAGACCTTGTTTCTCCAGGATTCTTGCTGAGAAGTACCACAATGTTCGTGTAAGTTAGGGGTAACCAAAACACAGTCAATTGCTGACTCTGTAATTGTGTTTTCTAAGGGTATGATGGTGGTTTAGAATGATTATAGCAGGGAAAGATCTCTTGAGGGCTCTTGCTCAATTCCTCTACTCAAAGCTAGTGTAAATCTAAATTCATATTTTGTCATCACTCAGGGATTTGTTCAGTCAAAGTGAAAGATGTAGTCTTCGTCCTTCTATTGCTTCAGAGACATCCAACTTGTCCCCTTAGCTTTGTGCTTCTTTGTAAGACTCCTGCTTAAACCTGTGTTTGGAAAACAACCCAGGCAAATGTGAGGCAAATTTCTAGTAGCTGGGTGAGAAAGTAAATTTTAGAGACACAGGCAGAAAGTCAGTGTTTTCCACCTGAGATGAGCAAGACTTGGCCATTCTGCAGAACATCAGATGTTATCTACCTGAACTTGTGCAAAGACTTTGACATGGTCTCACATGACATCTCTCAAAACTGGAGAGACATGGATGCTCCAGTCCTGGAAGTGCTCAGAGTCACGTTGGATGGGGCTTTGAGCAATCTGCTCTAGGGGAAGGTGTCCCTGCCCATGCCAGGGAAGTTAGAACTAGATGGTCTTTAAAGGTCACTTTCAACCCCAGCCATTCTGTGCTTCTGTGACATTCTGAGGCTGCCCCTGTGGACTTGGTTCACCAACACACCCCACATCACCTGTGCCACTGATGTCCTACACAGCCTTTGCACTTCCTTGTGTCAAGCACATCCCCAAGCACTGATGACTGATGAGTGGATGCATTAAATTCACGAAAACTCCAGTGCCAGGGCTGACCATACCACTGCCTCCTCTGTAAGAATTTCAGCTTTGTCAGAAAGACAAAGAAATTTGGACCACATACAGAAGAATGATCTCTTTTCCCTTCAATACAGATTTTTTCCAGTCCTGGTCTCTTCTCTGGCACATCTCACTCTTCCTTGGGTGAATGTATCTGAGAGTATTTCTGGAAATGGGGAGAACAGTTATGCTGCAGAGACATCTTCTCCCACATTGCTGGAACTCATTCTGCTCTGGAGTGCTATGACCTCAGGCCCCAGACCCCTTCATCAGTGGTGATCTTCCCTGTGAAGACTTGTCAACACATTTCCCTTAGAGGGGTCACTAAATCCCATGGGAGAGAGATAAGTGGCTATGATTTTTTTTCCCATTAAAAAAAGAATTGTTTCTGTTCCAGTTGTATTTTGGAAAGAAAACGGAGGCATTTGCTAGGTGGGGTGTTGCTGGAGGGATGGCTTTTCAAACTCTTTTTCACACAGGAATCTACCAATGTTTTGCATTTTTTGACTAAGTTGTTTCTCTCCCTCTTGAGGGAAAGTTGGAGGATGTAAAAAAACCCCGTGGTCAGTGAGCTCTCAATGTGACTTTTTGCGTGCTAACACTCTGCAGCACCTCCACATGCTCCCAGACATGGGCTTAACAGGTTTGCCAGCTCTGGATGAGTCGGACACAACCTTAGAAAGTTTCACAGCTCCTCCCTTTCTCTCCTGCAGCACGGCAGATGGTCACAGAGTAAACACTTTGCCAAGTTCTCATTAGTCAAATATGGTGTAAAGCTGGTTTGGAAAGCACAGACAGCCATGCAACTCCCTGCTCTTTCCTTGGAAGTGCTCTGCAGGCTTCTCCAGGCTTGTTGGCGTTGTCCACGACCTTAGTGCAGTGTCCCTTCACACAGGGACGGCACTCCTGCTGCTCTGCTGGCTCTGGCTTGGAGCTCCTGAGGGCTGGTTTACTGCAGTCAGTTGTTTGTTTTATTGCAGCTGCTGGTTTATTACAGCCCAGGGACCACCGATCAACCCTTGAAACCTACCAAGGTGTCACCTCGGTATGCTGTCCCAGGACTGCATCAACCTCCTTGGGAAGGGTTTTTTCAGAGTGTTCATCCTTAATAGCCCAAGCCTTCCCTTCTGCAGGAAAATTGGGAATTTCACTGGAAGACCTGCTTGACTAAAAAGAGCATTTATTTTAGCAAAATAATGAAAACAAACAAACAAACAACAAACACCAACAAAAACAACAACAAAGCAGCATGTGAGAATGGGAAATATGATAGCAAAAGAATGTAGTAAACATTGCTTGCTTGTGTACTTAGAGGTGGTATTGAGCATGGCCAAGTTCCACCTACAACTAAGACTAGAAAGGATCATTAAAGGTAGTACAACAGGATCCTTCAGGTGTTCTAGAAATTGGGGGAAATGCACAGCCCCTGGCAGATGGAGGAAACACTGTGGTATACTGGGCAATATGGAAAAAACCACAATTATCAATGGACTTTTGTACAATCTTCAGAGGCAAAGCCAGGTCCCAGATCTCTGAATTCACCAGCATGGGTTTGGAAGTAGGTGGGAAGACCAAACCTGAGGCTTAAGGACTGCTTAAAGAATAGAATAGATGACACTAACCCACATGAGTTATCATTTCACGTCAATAAAACTGCTATCAGCTATGGTGGAATATCATGGCAAGTGGGAAAAGGCTGAATGAAAAACCTAATATGATGCCCACCTTTAGGGAGGGCAAGGAGTAAGATACGTGAAACAGCAGTAGAACCTCCATTCTTGTGTAGTAATTACAAAATGTAATTACAAAATTATTATGAGCAATGTATATTTCCATCCTTGGAAAAATCATGGAACAAGAATTCTTGGAAATTATTTTCATGCATGTGAGAGGCAAGAAAGTATTCAGGAAAAAGTCTACTGGTCCAACCTTTGGATTTAACTCAAACCCCTTATTTTCCCTACTCAGCTCATCATTGCAAGGTCCAGTGCAGACTTGGGAAGTCAAGTCTCCACTGATCTATACAGAGATTTTGTGCTTCCTTGCTGGTAGTTATATTTAGAGCAGTGGATTGATAAGGCAAACAGGCTCCAGGAGTGGGGTTGCTGCCTTGGGTTGACAGAAAATATGTGTCATATAAGTGCATTGTCCCTGAGTATGTAGACATCCTGCACATTGGATGTAGTCAAATAAGAACAGATCCAGCAATCAGCAGGGCTGTGCTAAGACAAAGCAAGAACAAAGGACAAACACGCCTACTTCAGACTCCTTCCAAGAGGGTGAAAATGTTTAGCAAACTCTACTTAGAACTTTCCTTCCTTTTAACAACAGCTTCTTTTTTGTCGTGGGTTTTTGGCTCTTTTTTCCCCCTGTGGGCTGGAGAACATTAAAGTGTAGCAGGGTAAATATGTGGGATAAATGTAAGAAACCTTTGATCCCTCATCCTGGCTCTTGGCAGGGATGGAGCATGAGGTGGAGAAAGCTCTGCTAAAGCAGAAAGCAAGTTCTGGAGAAAGCTCTGTGAGCAAATATGGTCTTACAGCAAGAGTCATGGGATCCTTTACCAGCCACAAGCTGATCTGGTCCAGAGAAGCCTTGGTAACTAGTGGGGAGAAGGGTGAAATCCTGGTGACACTTCTCAGCTGCTGCTTTCAGCAAGGGACAAAATTTCCACACATGGTTTCTTCCAGCCACTGAGCCTCACCCACTCAGGGTGTAGAGAGGAGGGATAGCCCAATAGCCTGAGGACAGAAGAATTCTCCCCACAGAGTACTCCTCCCATCTGCAGGAAGAAGTGGAAGGTTGCTCTTAGACAATTTTTTCTGCCTGTAGATGCCAAACTTGGAAGCATAAAAAGGTAACACCCATGACTCCTTGCAACAGTTCAGGGTTCAAGAGTCAACAAAAGATGAAACAGGAACGACCAGGCCTGCTGCAGCACCCCAGTTTGCCGGCAAGTTCCTTGTAGTGATGGTCCTGCATTGTCCCCAAAGCCCTAAGAGGCACTTGTGAAGGGACAAAGCAGGCAGAGGCAGGCACTGCTCTCTTCCAGATCCCTCAGTCAATATGGTCTTCAGAGCATGCCTGCAAACAACTGCAGGAGCTTGGGGCTGTCCTGCCCCCTGTGCCAGCCTGGGCCCAGAGGCTGGTGCTTGGCCTCAGCTGGAAACAAGCCTGCCTTTCCCTGGAGAGCACTGGGGACTCATGCCTAGCCTTAGCTACAGTCTGGCCAGAAACATCTCTTCCACAGAAAGTGTTTTTGTGAGAAAGTGCCAAGGAACACAGGCAAATGTTTATTTCAGTTTCCCAGGAATTATTCTTCCATTTCCATACTCTAGCCAAACCCACAAGCACTCAGAGAGCAAGCAGTGGCCTGTTTGCCCACAAGCGGTCACAGCCTGAGTGAGGGTTTGCATCTTCTGCCTGGTTTCAGGATGGATTTCATGCTGTCCGCCTACCCAGATTTAAGAACCACCTTACAGTTTTCTGGTGTCATCTGGGGACTTTTAGGTCTGTGTCTCTAACGGGCAGAAAATTTGCAGCACAGAGAAATTAATTCAGGGAGCAGCCAGAGGGAGGAAAAGCTGGAGAAAGTTAATGCAAGGAGATTAAGGCACAGCCTAGTCCACCCCATGAGCCAGAAACCCACCAAGACAGAGGGGTAACCCAGAGCAATGCTGCCAAACGTTGTAACTGAAAATATTTTTATTTGACATCAATAGTAAAGAAGGCACATTGGATTACATCCCTTGATATATAAATGATAAGAATGCAAAAGCAAAACCACCTACAGGAAACCCAAAGGCAGTCCAGTATACATGTAGCGTCCTGGGGGAAAGCAGCATATCAGGACCCTCCCTCATGCTAACAAGCAGTCAGTCATCCCAAAGAATCCAAGCATTAGCGTTTCTTTTGAAGCTGTTTTTCTGGGTTTCAACCATTAGTTACAATCAGTATCACTCCGAGTGTTTTCACCAGTAGGGGAGAGGAAAAAACACCACCCACCACAGGACACAGTCGGAATTGGCTTTGGTGCAACATGAGTGTTTGTAGATGTGGCCCCTGAAAATCCCCGGGAGAGAAATTTCATGGCCAGGTCGAGTCACGAGCATTTAATGAGTTTGACTGATACAGAGTTTACACAGAGACAATGAGATCTAGAAATCACAGGTCAGCACCAAAGGGCAAT
The DNA here is from genome assembly GCF_047830755.1 of Zonotrichia albicollis. Classification (NCBI taxonomy): domain Eukaryota; kingdom Metazoa; phylum Chordata; class Aves; order Passeriformes; family Passerellidae; genus Zonotrichia; species Zonotrichia albicollis. The sequence goes on along the minus strand of NC_133860.1, from coordinate 65,783,128 downwards.
ATAAGCTACAAAAAGTGGCTTCAGTTCTTTACAGGGCTTGTGGCTTCAGCAGTGGAGGAGAAACTATGCAGCAGCTTCTTGCACTACTAGAATCTCTCTGCTGAAAAGGGTTTTCAGGTTTCCTGATTTTCTGGTTTCCATTTCTTCTCTCTTTCAAGGCACATGTTGTAGAAACCTTTGATCCCAACAGCCAGAAACAAGCGCTCATCCCACCTCCATGCCATTGAATAATTTCAGCATACAGCCAAACAATGTCTTGTTGCACTAACTTTTTTCATACCATCAAAGAATCTCACTGGAAGGAATGCTGCCAGCATCTCCCCCACCCAGCTGACAGCAGATAGACATTACAGCTGAAGGTCCCAACTCTGACTTGCAAAAGGCTCAGCACAAAATTGAGGCGCTCTCTGCAAAGACATGGCATTTTCAAGTGAAGCCTTGATAAATTTTTGGTTATCTGCTGCTACCTGTAGAAGTGGAGCCCTCCTTTCTAAGGCAGCTTTGAAAAAAAAATTTTAAAAACAATTCTCTCCTGTGTCTTCATTACTGCTACAGACTACACCCATGCCAATGTTTTACAAGGAGGCTTTTTTCCTGATTTCTGTAAAACACATCTTCTTGTACTCTCTTGCATCTTTAAGACCTGGAACCTGATCTGCCATAAGGACTATTGTATTGTTTGGGTTTTTTTTTAATATTCAATGATAAGCACAAGGGATAAGCTCTTAACCACAAGCCTCCTTCCTTGCACTTTGCTCCTGCTCCATGCAAGGCCATCTTGCCATAGCTCCCACCATGACTGGAGCAGCAAGTCTACCCAGAAAGAGCGTTGAACCAAAGGAGGTGAAGACTTCTCCAAAGTGAGACTGAAAAGGCATCTAGCAATTAAAGTCCCTCTGCATCCTGTGAGCCACTGCTGGCCTAAGAAGAAATGCACCGTTCCCTGGTCCCTGCAGGATCCCACCCCTGCAGTGCAAGGGCTCAGCAAAACCTTCAGGTCTCAAAAAATGTAACAAAAAACCAAACTAAACCAAACAAAGGGGAAAAAAAAAAAAAGAAAAAAAAAGGCAGTGCTGAAGTTGATCCCCAATACAACAAGAAGTGTCCCTGATTTTAACAACCTTCAGCACAGGCCAAGGAAGTGCAAATTGCAGTGGTTAGAGCTGGTGGCAAAGTGCTCACCAGAAGGAATTCAGTTCTGAGTTCTGGCAAGAGCTTTAAATCACTTAAACCAGCTCCCTGGGTGTCAGCCCTCGAGGCTTTCACACACGGTCCAGGGAAGGAGAAGCAGGGTCTGTACAGGTGGTGCCCTGGTGCACTGAGAGAAAATGGTACTGCAGAATGTGCACGCCCCTCAAGCCTGAGACAACCAGAAGGGAGGACACACATTGCAAACAGGCTTTAGGCAAAGAAAAATCATTTGGATGTCGGCCCTGCTGTGAATATCTCAGCACCGCAGGAGATTTAATAGACAAATACAGAGAGCAAACAAAATACATGGCTTATACATAATGACGCACATGAAAAGCCTACTAGTCTAAAGATAAAGGAGGCTTTGAATCACATCCTATTACGCTGCACCCTACTTTAATCTGGTATTAAATATACTGTTTATGATACACAAATTGCTTTTAAAAGTCATTAAAATGTTACAACAACAAAAGTAATAAAAGATTTCAAGTTTTATGCACAACCTTGCAAGAGAAAATTTTGGTTTTCGGAAGCTTCAGACAATGTTTAAATAGCGTGGTAACTTCCCACCACTACTAACAAGTGTTAGCAAATGTTAAGGCCATAATTTATTTGTGCAATGAAATTAATCTTTATTTCATGGAAAAAAACCCCCAAAAGACGAATCAACACCACAAACACCACTCTGAACTTCTCCACCCACCAAAAAAATCCCAGGTGGTGTTGTGCTGAAGCAAATAATCTTTATCATATCCAGAAGTAAGGTTATCTGAAGCCAGCAGATTTTAGAGAGGTCATCTGTATAGCTTCCCACCCTGTGCAGGGAGCTTACCCACAAATTCTGGCAAACTGTGTCAACTCACTCAAAGCCTCCTTTGAGACTAAAAGAAATAATGACATTCACTGAATCCAGACTTGATTGTTCAACACCTGCTCTGCACATAGAGGAGATGTTTGTTTTGGTCACTCTGAGAAAAAAGTTGTATTTTGCTGTCTCCATTTAAAAAAAATCTAATGCAAAGCGTAAACTTGGACAATTTTAGCAGCATTTTACAGTCCTTCATAAAGTAAAACCAGGAATGAATTAAAAAGAATGCCTGCACACACCTCATTCAAAATACCAAATATCATGGGCAGTAACTGTTGATATATCACAGTCATAATCAGAAAATTTTGAGTCCAGCAATTAATTCGACATCAGATTCAACATTCTATGGCAAAGTAACTATTTACAACTTGTATGTACAGCTTCTGGACTTACAAAACAACAGAGAGCTAGAAAGTTGTGTAAAGTCAAGTTTGAAATTAAAAAAAAAAAATTAAAAAGCACTTGTCCAACCAATTTGGAGACACTTTGGCATGCCAAAAGAGGCTTTTTTTTTTTTTTTTTGGTTCACTGCAACTCTTTTAAAACCAGCACATATAATGCATCAGTGAGGCCAGATATCCTGGGCAATATGGGCAAGTCTCTGTTGTGTCTCTGATGTTAGCTATTGGGGGAGCCAATATCCACTGTGATCTTTGTGTACAGAGGGTACTTGTCAGTTCTTAACACCTTGTAGGATAGTGTATTTAAGCCATCAGAATTCATTGTCTCCCGTGTGTGAGCAATTCGGTCAAACCTGCAGGAGGGGAAGAAAAAAAAGTGGGGGAGGGGATGGAGACAACATGGAAAGAAAGGAAAAATGTTTAAACAATCTGATCTTTGCATGCCTCTCAGGCAGCATCGCAGGTGTTTCAAGAAAAACCTGAGTATCAGTGCCATAAACTCCCACATTTGGCCAGCCTGAGCAATGCATTCCTATGGGGTCAAATTTTAGCTAGGAAGAAGCAGCCAAGCTTTTAAATCACACAGGTCCTTTTCCAGCTCTGCACTAGAGGAGAGGTTTATACCCCAAAGACAAGCTGGAAACAATTCCTCAGAATCTAATTTTCTGCATTTAAGAAATAAAAAAACAGGAGAGGCCTTTGTGCCACAGTGCAATGTTGGGGAAAAGGTGTAAAAACAGATAATAAACTAGGAAGGGGAAGGTGGCGGCTCACAGAGCAGGAGCAGAGAGCTCAGTCAGCAAGGAGATGCCTGCAGCCTTTCCACACTGGACCTTTGTGGCCGGCAAAGGGAAGGCCAAGCAGCTGGAGCAGCAAGGGCAGGAGGCACCCCTAAACCTGCTGTGGGGAAGGGTGAGACACACCTCTCGGGGTTGGGTTCATTCTTCCTGTCCCGGGAATGCCGGATCATTCTGCACTTCCCAATGACCGCATCCGGACGGGATATCCCCATGCCTTTAAACACCAGCCTGCAGAAAGCGAGTACATTAAACACCCAAAGGATGTGGGATGCTCTGCCACACCTTCCACAAACAACCACTGGTTTTACCTACTGTTTTTTGGTTTCTTTTGAGGGGGATGTTACTAACGCACTCCCAAGCTTGCTGACACAAGGAAGGAAAGCCAGTCTTTCTCCACACAGACACTATCTACCACACAGAGTAGAGACCTCCCCCTGCCAAACCAAGATAGCTCACCACACCCTCTCTTACACCTCCATCTCCTCCAAACAACACCCAACACCCACATTAACTCTGGTACAGGCTGTAGGCTCGAATTTGAGTGGGAGTCACCTAGTTTTTTAACCCATCTGGATGGGAGCCAGAGGAGCACTCATTTCTTGAGAAAGCTGCAGTGTTGGGGGAAACCAAAGTGAATGGTGGTGACACAGCATAAAGGAGACACATGGTCAGAGTCACAGTGGCACCAGCTGGGACCTACTGGGTGAGGGGCAGCCTGTCTTTGTTTGCATGCTCTCTACAAAGCTGAGTTTTCTCATAGATATCAGTGATGAAAAATACTTGATTTCTTGTTTGCCTCTCTCTTTTCACTTCTTTGCAGCATCTTCTGTTCCTTAAAACCTGAGTGCCCCAAAAGAAAGGACTGCCACCTTGATATGAATGCCCTACTGGAAAGCTGTCCCTTTCTTCCTTTTTTAAACAGAAGTGCAAAACCTCAGGAAGGTACAATTTTTTTTTTTAAACACCTTTTCTGAAACCTAGAAGAGTTCAGAAACCCCAGAGAAAAGATCACAGAGCGGTTTTGATACTGAGAAACATGAAGAAGGCCTCCAAATACAAGGCTGTCATGATGATTTCTCTCAGTGAATGCTGTGGATATGTGAAGCTGAAAGGTAGCACGTTCATCCTTTGCCCTGGTCTTCTCAGCCTGCCCTGTGAGAACACCTTCATCCTCTCCTGCACTTCTGAGCCTTCTCAGCCTCCTTCCAGTCAAGCTCACATGGCTCACAGCATTATACAAGACAGCCTGACAAGTGGCACTCTCCTGGGAACAAAGGGATCTGCTACAAGGCTGCAGACCCAAACAAATCTTGGGTTGCATTGGGCAAGGTTGATCAAAGTCTCATCCACCTTCAGCTGCATGTCCTTAATTTGCTTCTTTGAGCCAGTACTGGGCGACCAGAAGCACACTGCCCCAGCCAGTGTGGTGGTCTGTACTGGTGTGGATGCTGTTGGTGAGGGCATAGGGAGAATGAACAATGGCAGGGGGAGGGGTGTGACTTTTCCAACTAGAGCCCCTCCCTGCTGCACCTTGGGAGCTGAGAAATGGGGTGCCAGCACCCAGCAGGACCGTGCTCTCACTGAGCCAGTAGGATGCCCCACACATCACCTTCACCTCCTGCCTGCAGACACCCCATGTCCTCCCACACCCAGGTGAGACCAGCAGGGCTGTGCTCATCCCCACCCTGAACACACCCCAGGGTGCCAAGGAGGAAAAATTATTTACCTGTTATAAATGTCATCATCTTCACCACCCCAGCCCCAGTAATTGTTTGGGAATCCATTGATCTTTGTGAACTGCTCTTTGCTTAGGGCAGACACGCCTCCAAAATACTGATTGTAAGGCAACCTGGAAGCAGAGAAAAAAGCACATTAGAGGAGAAGAGGTGTTAGCCAAGGGGCAGCCTGCCTGCCTGAAAAGGGCTTGCTGCTGCCCTTCACCTAGCCCACACCCACTGCAAGGCACCTTCCTGCCACAGGAAGCAGCCATGTGTTGTGGTACTCTGGACTCAGCTGAGGGAGAGGGAACTGGTGGGCTCAGTCCCAAATATACCTGAGAGGTATTTTGCAACTGGAAGTAGCTGCAGCCTTTTACCAAGCAGTACACTGTCCTCAAAGGACAGGCTGAAATGCATATCACCTCACTGAAGGTGACATGAATGCCACAGGAGTGGCAAGAGCTCAGACAGACACTGGATATGCCACAGAGCCTTCTCCTTGTGCAGTTCTACTGCTCACCTTCACACCCCTCAGTGCCCCAAAAGGAAGCTTGCAGCCCAAAACAGAGCTGGCAGTGTGACCTTGCACACAGAAAGCCAACCAGCTCACACCTGAAATGGGACAATTCACCAGGAGACTGGGGACAGATGAAATTCAGACCTAGAGCTTAAGGAGAGGGTCCACACAGGGGTCACCAGGACGTAGTACAGCCTTGTCTTTGCTTTAACAAGCAGAGAAATCCCCAGGGCCATGCATTTCTGTTTTAAGCTTCACCTCCGTGCAAGAAAGAGCTGCAGCTGCTGCAGTGCCAGTGGCAGTCCTGCTTGGAGCAGGGCTTTGGTCTGGAGTGGAGACATGCACAGACCCTGCCAACACCACCACTGCCATAGCTCTCGCACTACTGGCCACCACAGGGTCATGACCAGTCTTCACTTTATAGATGAGCTTTTGAACTCCTCCTCGAGGATTTGGGACAGGGGGGAAAAAACCAAACAACCAAAACTGAAAGGAAAAGCAAGACACGTTTTTGTTCAGAACAGCTTGCTAAACCCAAATATATGCTGCAAGAAGTTTCACTCTGTGCTGCTCTCATGTACCAGGGCAGGTCTCTCAGTGGCATAAAACCAAACAGCCAAAAAATTTTTGTCTTGCTCTTAAAATAGTGTCTGATGCAGTCTTTTTAAAGCTGCACATAATTCTCAGTGTGTGAGAGTGTCTCACTTTTCAGACTGGGTGGAAACACTAGCTGTCTTCCAGCTCCTAGACTGAAACACAAGAAGGGATATGTGGGCATCTGCAAAATGAAGGCTGCTTAGCTCTTCCTCACCCTTTGTTTCACCTTCCAGAAGCTGTGAATTTTAATAAAGTGCTCAGCTGCATTTCTCCGCCTTCCTCCCCTGCAGCCACCCGCTCCCTGCAGGGCCCTGCAGGTTAAGACAGGCTTTTGGGAGAGATGCTTTCCCATGCTTTCAGTGGTGGGTGGGGATGTGTAACACTGCGCCTGCCCTGCTAGGCTGGCAGTGCTATTAGGAAACAGATGCTGCTCCAAAAGGCATCTCACCGAAATCCAAATTTATCCATGGATACGGAGAGGTGTCGTGGCTGGCTGTAACATTTGTAGGTGTTCCTGTCATCCATTGGGATGAGGTCTACATCACTAAACACAAAGCAATCATAGTCATACTCCTTCAAGGCCTCTGCAAATCCAATATTCAGCAGTTTAGCGCGGTTAAATTCTTCTTCTCCATCCTAATTTAAAAACAAATAAAAACAATTAAGTGACTTAAATTTGACAGTTGACATCAGCAGTTTCTTACCCGTTGCCAGATGCCAGTGTTGCTGCAGAAGGCTGACACGCCCTGATGACAGACTGAGCTCGAGCCCAAGCACTGCTCTTGCAGCACCCATGGCATGTTTGCAGCAGACCCCAAATGCTGCCTGTGGAACAGTGACACTTGGGTCACCTGCAAACCATGGGGGCAGGAAAAATGGCTGAGGAAGGGCTGGACCCAGCTCAGCTCCCATCTCTTGGTGGGAGCCCCCAAGAGGGCAGGTTTGATACAATGGTAAGCAGTCCCTATGTCCCACTCCATGCACAGGCATTTAAGGATTGAATTTTCTTATACAGGGCAAGCATGTGGGGCTTCCTGGAGCAGCAGAGAAAAGCAAAAAGAGGTGAGCTCCTCTGGAAGAAGGGACTCTTGCTGCAGAGAGAAACATGGGCAGTGCTTTAACTTACAGCCATGACAAGGACCATGGACCAAAACCCTGCTGTGGCCAGAATTTCAGCACCCTCCTCCTAAGCTCTGCCACAACATGGCTGTGAGACTGTGGCACAGCCACTGCTGAGCAACACCCCAGACCTGATTTGCAAAGCACGAGATGGCACCAGGAGCCAAGGTCTGATGCTTTGCTGCTCACCTCTGACCCTCTGCCAAGCCCTGAGCAGCCATGAAGGCAGAGGAGCAGGCTGCTCCCTGGGCCCTGGGCAGCAGGTTTGGCACATGGCTGTGACACAGCCTTGGTTACTGCATGGCAGGCCAGCATGAGCTGCTTCCCAAAAGGGCTGCAGCTGGAGAGGAGGATGCTGCCACTGCTGCGGTGGCACATCCCCTTCTTGGGTGCTCTTCACCCCTGTTCATCTCTCCTGGGGGCCTTGACAGATGGGGGAAAATGCAATCAGGAAGGTTCTCGCCATGATGGGAAGAACCATCATGAAAAGAGTTGACACTACAGCAGGGCATATTTATCCCAGGGCAAGCACAGCTAATGAAGGGACTGGCAAAAAACAGGGCAGGAAAATCTCTACTTTCCTCCCCAGGTAATGAAGCACCTGAGGAGAACCTCTCTGACCCTTTTCAGGCAAAAACATTTCAAAAGCACATGTGGATTTGAGCACAAGTACAGGCTCACAAGTTGCTCAGTACTTTAGCTTTTTAGCTAAAATATCGTACCAAAAACCCAATAATACTGATGGTTTGAGAGTAAGGATTTCCAGCTGAAGACCCCACTCTGCAGCAGCTTCAAACCCCAACCCTGTACAAGGCAACAGAGCCTTGTACAGGGCAGGTAGAAAGAAACTCATAGGACATCACTCAAAGAGACTGAAGGATTTTGCCAGCCTTGAAACCAAGACTGCCAAATCCATTCCACTTTTACTCCTCCACACTCTCTGAGCAGTGCTAAGACAAGGGACTCCCACACTGTGCAAGCTGTCCCCCTACCCTGCACTACTCACACCCAACATGGGATGCAAACCAAGGATGGATAAAATACTGTGCCCAAGGAGCAGCAGCTTGAAACACCACACTCGTTGTAACAGCTTTATCTGGTTAATAAGCAATCATTTTGGTAACCATTTAATCCAGACTAATTAACAGATTTGCTGCTGAAGACCCAATGCAGGTTCTTGAAACAGCCCCAAGTATATTCCAAATGAAGGTTTTAAAATACAAGTATCAAACCAGTTTTCAAAAGCATTACTCACCTGCCTTGGGCATAAATGACTTCACAGGGAGGAGTAAGCTTTCATGGAAGAGGATCTGAGCAAATTCTCAGCATCCTCACCCAAAACAAAAGGGTTCACACAACAATAAGGTGGTGGGTGGACGATCATCATCATGCATAAAGCAAGAGCAGTGAAAACTCAAGAACAGAAAATGAAGGCAAGTGGAACAAAGAGGCTGGGGAGAGGAAGCAGCTGAGGTCATGAGACTGGAGGATTTTCTTTCCCCAGCAAAGGCTGCTGCCAGCCCTAGCTGCCCAGCACTCCTCAGGGCCCGCGACACCAAACCCAGACTTGGCCCCAAGGTTCTGAGGGGGATTCGACCTGGTGCTGGTGCAAAGTGCAATGTGCTCACACCTCAAACAACTGCTGGGGCCTCATTTCATACCCTTTGGCTGCTCTTTTCCTAATGAAATTCAAGGCAAAGGGCACCAATTTTGTTACCAGCAGAGGCTTAGCTGTAATTAACCAGTGCCTTCAGGCAGCCTCTAACTCCTCTGGATGACACATGGGGATAACAGCGCTATAAGGAGCAGTGTTTTTAAATGTCTCCCCAAAAAATCTCAAAGCACAGAGAGTTTTGTACCAAGAGCATGCGGGACCCTTCCTGTCACCCCACCCACGGGAGCCTGGCAGAGCTCACACTGGAGCCCACACTGCACGGAGAGGGACAGGACACAGGGCAAACACTTCATGTGGGCATTGCCACTCTCCTCCCAAATGGCCCCAAATGCAGCTTCACAGTCTGGCATCCAAAACACTAGGAAGAAGGGAATCACAGCCTATACAAGAAAACAAAGAACTCTCTCCAAGCCATTTTTTACCAACTTTACAGTGAGCATGTAGCTCATGCAGCAAACTTTGCAAGGCTGTTACCAACTGTGACTGCTTTGAGGCAGGAGGTTGCTTTTCTGTCCCAGAAGGTACGTGGGGATTTAACACAGTATATTGGAATAAAAAGAAGACAAGAGGTTTTGCTTTTTGCAGAAGCTCTGTTTCTTTACCTAAGGCAATGTGGAAGCACTGGCGTGCTTGCAGTATCTGAGATTCAAATATCTCTCAAAACTCACATGCACGCTGCAATCTTTGACTGATCTGTGACATTTTGGAAAAACAACCAAACAACAAACCACAGCTGTGAAAACTTCCTTCCAGGTCAGCACAGAGCACAGTACCTGCCGGTGAGCCTTGAGAAAGCAGGTAAAGCACTGCTGAAAAAACCTCCATCCCTCACCTCTGCCTAGTGGCTTGTCATCCCATGAATGCTGCTACTTGTCACAAAGAAATGGATGAGTGAGACTTACTTGGACAGAGGAGCATTATCCTGAAGAGCGAGGCAGCACACAGAGGACTGCTAGTTAGACAATGCAGTCAAGCTCTAGACATAGTCTCCATGCTCTCCTAGGCTTTCAGACAGAAAATATGTAATCCAAGCACATTTTTGCTATTTTATTCTCCTGACAATTTTGTCCCAATGTTCTCTTGTCCTGAAATTTAACCCATGTCTGAGTTCAGTGCTGGTGCCCAGCACCTGCTTCTGGCTCCTGAATTAACTCTCTCTGTCACCCCCAGAACAAATTGCTGCCTCAGTCCTGCAAGGTCTAACACTGACTCCTGCTTGCACCTGGAGGTGAATGATCAGCCTGAGCAGAAGAACATCCAGGCTCTTTTACTTCCCATCCCTTACCTCAGCTGAACCTGGCTTGTTCACCCAGACCTGCCAAAGGAGGCAGGGCTCCTTTTTTTTCAGTGCTAAACAGAAAAAAATTGGGGTTTTTGGAATCGTTACTCAAACTAAAGAAGTTGCAAACCAGCAAGAAGCCACATGTCCTGACTTTGCTCTGCCTCCCACATCTATGCAGGAGGCAGCTTTGTGATTCCTCCTGCAGACAGCACAGATGAAATGTGGCTGCACCTCTCCCATCTGAATCCTCAGCTCATCAGATCTCATGGAGGTAATGGTGAGGATGTGTGTTGTATGTTTCTGGCCAACGAGGAGAACCATCACCTCCAGTGGGAGCTTGCTAGCTAACACACTGAGATAGCCTGAACCACACTTGCCATATCCATGGGGAAGTCCTTCCTCCAGTGGACTTGACCAGGCAGAAACGAATTTCCAGAGCCATAGAGAGATATCAGGAGATACTTTGCTGTTTCTCTGTCACAGGGTGTTTTGAGGCCTCAGGACAATTACACTGGGCAGTGGGAGAGAGCAGCCACAGTGGAAACCTGCCTCCCCTGCCACTGCAAGGGTAAGCAGCAGCTGAGCACAATTCCCTCCTTTGCCCACAAACCTGATACCCCCTGCAAAGTAACACGGGTAAGAGTGATGCCCCAACCACTTCACACACACCCACACACACACACACACACACACCCACCTCTCTCTAGAGAACTGCTACCAAGACACTACAAATGGCACCAGGGGCCAGTGGAAAATGGTTGAACAACTGCCCAGTTTCCAGGGAATTGGCTAAGTCTTCCCTTTCTCAAACTTTAGTCTGGCTGCATGGGCATTTGCATGGGCTGAATTGCAGGGAGAAGATTAATTTCTAGAGCTGAGCATTTGCCTGGCAGTGGCTGCAGGTGTGGGAGGACACACGGATAAGGGTGGGAGTAAGCAAGGCTGAGGGAGACACTGCAAATTTGTCACTTGTGGGGCATTGATGGGCCCTGGGCAGAGCGTGCCCAGCCATGTGTCCTCTTCTCAGATTTACCTGAAAAATCCTCCAACACACAGGGTTTGGGTTTTCTAGGGGTGGAGCGTGCAAGGTGAAACACAATACATTATTTTCCACTGGCTCCCGTTACATACTGGACATTTTACAAACATCATCCCCCTGACTTCAGCCAAGTCCTGCTCAGAGGCATTCAGGCACGCAAGAACAGCACGGAGGAGACACAATGGACTCGTGACAGAAACACATTGCGCTGAAAGGAAGAAGTTTGACATTACCAGTGCAGCAGTAGCAGGGCTCAGCGCTCCTCTTTCTTTCTATGAGATGCGGAGCACAGAAGAGCATGTAGGCAGCGTGTAAGAACCAGATCACACAGTAATTCTCCTTGCTTCAGTGATTGCTTTGATATAGACAGGATTAACAAGTAAAGGTAATATTTCCCCACTAGAAGGAAAAATAAAATAAAAAAAAAGGAGGGCAGATGCAAAGGGAAGGACAGACAAGAAAAAGAGAAAAGCAATTGTCAAGACAGCAGAGAAATAAGACTGTTTTCCTACTGTACTTCTGGAAGAATTAATAAATTTTCTGTATCTCTCTCTACGCAGTGTTCCCACTCACCCTTGGGAGATGCATCCAGTGGTTTTACTACCACTGACCACTCCACTGCTAGACACAGCTTATTAGAGGCATGCAGAAGGAGAACGTTTATTTTAAAAATCAAGTAGTCTTACTTGCTAACCTACATCTACTGGATGCGGCCAGAGCATCTGTGTACTGCATTTCACTCTCACTCAAACTATGCCCACCCAAGAAAAAGCATTTGCTTCAGAAACTTCTGTGAGAGTTAACTGTAAAGGACACAGCCCTAGTGCTGGAGAACAGGACCACAGAAGAGGAGTAGCCAGCAACACAGGGCAATGCAAGCCAGCATGCACCATCACAGCAGCAGCAGGGACTCCAAGCAGGCTTCAGACACTGCCTGCCCTCAGGGGCACCAGCCCTGCTTTCCTCACACTGGAGAACCACGCCAGCTGCTCACAATGGGGTGGTTGCTCTCTCACCAGCGATGCCCGGAGCACGTGCAGGCAGCTCTCACAGCTGGCGCTGACTGCACCTGCCTGGGAAAGCAGCAGCCCCAGCGCAGGGCCGTGCTGGGTGCCACACCACCCTCCTGCTCCCGTGCTCGGAGCAGGGAGGCACCACCTGCACCCCTGGCCAGCAGCTCTATGCTCAGCCAGCCCCGCGGCACCAGCAACTCACAGGGGCAAGGAAACGCAGCCCGAAGCACAGAGGCTGCCGCTGGCCCTGGGCTGCTGCACCACAGCAGCACCAGCTCTCCTCGCTTTCCACAGCATGGGTTTCCTTACAGGGCTCAATTCTAGGGCACAGCATGCCTGTCTGCATGCTGCAGAGATGCCTTGTGTCCTCAGCAGCGTGGCTGCCAGGCCACAAGCAGTCAGATGCAGACACCAAACCATCTTGGCTGTTGTGCTCCAGAACTACTGCTAATTCCCCAGAAATCCCTTTTGTCCTGATCTCTGGCACCCTGGAAATGAGCAAAGCAAGAGAAATTGTAGTAATGGAGTATCAGTTTTCTCTCTTGGGATAAGTCTCCCCCTACTTTCAAGTCTGTGATGAAATTCATTGCCTGGGTGACCATTTTAAATATTCATGGTGTTTGATATGCCCAAACACACCAGCTGATCCAAGCAGAAATTTAAGGAGTTAACACTTAAAGAAGCATGTTATTTCATCTCAGTTCTTACTGAGCTGAGAAAACAGGATAAAAATACATATCCAAGAGAGAAACTGCAGTGGAATTGTCCAGAAGGTGGTCTCTGCTGAGGCTCTCAGAATTGCATCTGCCCCTTCACCCTGCAGCCTGTACAGACACCTGCACATTTTAAGCCTTTCCAAGGGTGAACAACACTCACTTATCTAAACACCATTATGCTATAAATTAAGACAGCTTGTTGTGAGTGAAATGTGCATTTTTATGCCTTTCTTTTTTTAAAAGGCAGATTGAAGGCCACCAGATAGCAAGAAGAAAAAGCCCCAAAACCAAAAACTCCAAGAACTTCTCCATGATTGCCTGTTTCTTTTCTATTCCCCTGAAGACAGCCACTTACCTGCCCCACTGCCACAGCTTTGTTTTCTCCATTCTGACTTTGTGCACTAACATGAACAGAAGGTGTCCGATAAAGTCCTACACACTTATGGCACATCTACTACCAAACTAGGCATTAATACCAACTTGTCAGCTTAAAAATCTCTGCATGCCATTCCTGCAGCAGTTGGGAAAAAAGAACATATGGAAAGAGATAATTAATTGGGTTATGATATTAGGAATTCTTTCCTCCTTACCAAGTGGTTTCTTTAAGCAGAAACTCTTAGGAGTGAATTGCACCTGAGCAGAAGCAGGGTTCTCAAGTTTTCCACCAAAGGCATTGAAGCAAAATTTTTCTTCCTTTTGTTTTTCTTTTTTTAAGCAACCTTATTCCTGCCTGCCAGCCTACTGCTTTTCAAAGAAAAGCAGCCATTCCTCTATTTCAAGGGGCACAGGCACTGTTGTGACAGCTGTGTGGAAGCTTGTCTCCAGCATCTTACCTGGTTGATAACATATACTCCATAATCTAGTTGCTGCCTCTGGAGAATTGGGTGCAGGTAATAGAGCCAGTACTTGAGGTGCTCCTCTCGGTTCCTGAACGGTATGATTATTGCTACCTTCTGAAGTGCTACACAGTCCTTGGGAGCAAAACGACCTCCTGCTCTGACCTGTGGGTTTATCCTTGCCACTTCTTCCAGGTTTACAGGCTGGGAGAACTCCACACGCAGTGCACCAACTGGAAGAGAGTCATAGCACAAACCAAATTAGCACACACAATCTATTTCTCTGAGCATACATCCTTTACACACATTAGGGTTTTGGTTGGGTTTAGTTTCTAAGAAACAGAGCTTTTGGTCCAAACACAATCCCATCAGTGCTTGGAGGTATTGAAGCTTGAACCGTCCATACCCAAAGCAACCTCACACCACCCAGTCAGAGCAAACCCACAAACAATGTGTGCTCTTGGTATCAGAACCCAGTCACGGACACTGAGAATGTCCTACAGTCTGTGTGGCCAACCAAGAGCTGTGTTCCCACTGGCACATGCACCACAAAACCAGCCTGAAGTGCTGCTCACTGGCCTCCCACCTACCTCAGGCAGCCCAAGAGGCAAGCGCTTCAAAAATAGTTCTGCTCTCCTACTGACAAAATCACCTATGGATAGTCACATGCAAAGTGAATAAAATCCCCTTTCTGCTTTTTTTTTTCTTAGAGATATTTTTGGTGTTCTGTAGAAATGCCACATTTATTAGAAGTGCTGTAATAGAAATGATAAAAAATCCCCATATCCAGATTTGCATACATGTTGGCAATTCCTGTAGATGGTTTCAAAAGCGGCAACTTTTGAAACCATTGAAACAATGTGTCAAAACCAGGTTAAAAGCGAAAAGTCCAGGTGGCACCAGAGAAACCCTTTCAGAACAGCCAGGCTGGCCGTTCTATTTGCTTCCAGCTGCTCCAGCACCAATGGCATGACTCACCAAGGAAGCCCAAGGAAAGGCCTCTCCTGCTGCCACGTCCTACTTCCAGCACCAGCCAGTCAACAAACTGCACTTGGCACAAGCTCTTATGCTGAGGGCCCCCTGCATAAGGCATAAAGCCTCAGCCATAAATACCAGCCTGAGGATCACCCCTTAAGGATTTGGCTGCTGTGCCCTCCCCTGCTCCTCCATTTGGGTGTGTTTGAGTGTCCTGCCTCGCCAGTGCTACTGCCTCACATTTGCTGCAGAGACCCCCAGGAGCCCAAGGTGGGGCACACTGCCCGGGGGGAGCCCCTTGGCAAGGAGCACAAGTGACTTATGGAGCTCAAAAAGGCGCCGGTCATCACAATCAACCTTGTGCATTCCAAAACATGTGACTACTAAAAGAAAGCAGAAATGGTTCTCCAGACTCACGGCTCGTTCCCTAGTTATTTAGAAGAAGCAACTTCGTTGTGCTGCTTCACTAACCGGTGCTCACTCACGCTGGAGAGGACAAGGAGGAGACTGGCCAAGCTGGCACAGGTGCTCGGTGCACCTCCAGGGGCGGCAGGGAAGCTTTGCCGCATAGCACCTACGCAGTGGCAGGATGCAAAGGGATCTCCTGATCTCTGCATTTGGCACTGGTTGAACAGGCAAGTTTCCCTCTCACACGAGGAGAAGGCAGTGATTTCTCAGACTCCAGGGGCACTGGGATCAGTCTGCCCACACTCCCGGCAATTCCCAGCTGACACCTGTGCCCAGTTCTGCACCCTCTCTGCCCCGTGGTACAAGCTGGGCCCTGTGGATGCTGCCCTGCAGCTGCAGGGCCAGGGCTGAAGCCTCTCGGATCTGAAGACTAAATGTGGCTTGCAGGGAGAGCTCAGAAAGTGCTCTGCAGCAGGAGGAAGAGGCAAAAATTGGAGGAACTGGGGCAGGAAGGAACACGCAGTGGAATGACTGGGGCTCAGTGGTGCCAGGATCAGGGGCCAGGCACAGCCATTCCCGTGCCTGTGGGACAGGCATCATATCAATGGGGCCAGAGGTGGCAGGAGGGGAGACAGTACATTTCGTGCTTCCACTGAATTTGGGGGCTGCTTCCACACCATGGTGAGGAGCAGTTTTCCAAAACAGCCTCCGGCCCCAACCCACTTCCCCAGCTGTCCCTGTGCCCATGAGTGTCACCTCCATTAGGAGACTAGCACTCAGAGCTAGGATGCTAGTGCTAATGCTACACTTTTGTGATTTTAAACAGCAGAGGGCATTGCACTGGGCATGGTTCACCTAACTCGTCACAGCCAGCAAATGGGATTTTGTTGGGCATCTGTGCCCAGGAACTTTATTTTCTCATCCTTCTTGCCCCTGGTTGCCAGGAGCAGGACCCGCTGGGATGCTGCAGGAAGCAGAGGGGCAGAAGCTGCACATCCCCTCACAGGGCCCTGCCAGCCTAGTCCACTGCCAGGCACTGGGTGTGGCTTCTGTCCCATCAAACAAGCCTGTTCCTGTTGGGACAAGCTGGGCTCTGTGCTCCCAGTTA
This sequence comes from Zonotrichia albicollis, assembly GCF_047830755.1. NCBI lineage: Eukaryota > Metazoa > Chordata > Aves > Passeriformes > Passerellidae > Zonotrichia > Zonotrichia albicollis. The sequence goes on along the minus strand of NC_133860.1, from coordinate 65,766,865 downwards.
CCGGACTCTTCTCCCAGTTGCTGCTCCCAAGAAGCGACTGTGAGCCCCATCAGACTGGAGAATGCTTTCTGGTTTAACAAACAAAGGTTCTTTCAATGTCTCGGACCCACTCAGAGTAAGGCAGGAGGAAATGAAAGTCTGCCATTTAGGTGAACTTACAGAGGAAATCTCCCACTGGTGACTTGTGAGCTCCAGCTGGGCAAGGACAGCCACAAGCATTTGGAACTGCAAACAGCATTTTGCTGGCTGGCATCCAGCAGCCCCCCAAGGCGAAACATAGACCACTCATCCTGCCAGCACTCACTCTTGCTTGCCTTACAGAGACTGGAACATTGGCAAGGAAAAGATGGGAGCAGAAAGCATATTCATTGTAAAAAACAGCTGCAGGAGGCAGAGATTTAACAGTTTCATAGTCTTTGGCATTGGTGAGAAACGATCTCTACTGCTTCAACATCCCGCTTAATGAATCAGTTTTAAGGGCAGCACACCTTCTCACAAATCCTGCCCTAAGGGATGCAGCCAACACCTAGGTCCGTGAGAAGTCCCCAGGCACCAGTGCCATCCATGTGTGGCAAGGCAGGCGCCTCTGAGACAGGCTGGATACAAATCACTCAAGTTAATACATTCACCAAATACAAATCCAGGAAAAAAGCTGAATAGGCTGTTTTGAAATACAGAATGACTAAAACAAACTCCACTTCGTAAAGCCATGTGGCTGACACAAAGCAGCAGCAACATACCACCCACTGCAAACTGACACTTCCATTTCACTTCCCAAGCAGGACAAGGCTAAAGCCAAATCCACAAATGCACAGGCTTTCCAACTGGTTAATAAATCACAGTTCCAACTACTAATTTTAAATCATTTTCACTGAAATCTGACTACCTGGATAGCAGGCAGCCCTAGGGCTGTTGTTTCCCAGGGATGCTGACTCAGGATGTAATCTGCAATGCCAGGAAAACATGCAAAGTCTGCTGCAAGTGCTGTCCCACCTGTCAAAATGGTGTCCCTATCTATGTTTACTAGGTAAACTTCCCAGCTCGATTCACTGCATCTGAATCTTTTCTGATTCTGCTCAAGCTAAGAACAGACAGGCGTGACAGTGCTGCGTGGACTCACAACTCTGGTCACCCATGCAGCTCAGCACCTCCAGGCAAATCCTGTTGGGTTCAGCATCACAAACCTTCAACAGAGCTTCATGAGCCTCCACTGCGTATTTTTAGCAAAAGAAAATCTCAAACACATAAATAAGCAACTGCAGGAAGCTTGCAAAAGAACACAAAAGCACAGCATCACATCAAAACATTTCAGAGTTTGTGAAAGGAGGCTTTAGCTGGCAGTGGCAGGGTAAGAGAAAGATACACCAAAAGAAAAAGCCAATCCACTCCTGCCCCTCACCTCTGACCCTCAGAAGCATTTCGGCTCACAGGGTAGGTGCACAGGAAAAGCCAGGGGCCATCACAAACTGGAAGCAGCTTCTCACACCAAGCACAAAGTGAGGCTTGCAAAAAGCAGAGGCAGCTCAGTGCTGGAGCCCTAAGAGCCTGTTCCACAGTGCCAATGATTTCCCCATCCCGACTTCCCAATGGCCATGCCGGCCACAACACCTAAACCTCCTGCCATCTGAGGCTGCCACCACACTGCCCTCGTGGTGCTCATCCTGCTGAGACAAAATGAGAGGACGCTCACACAAGCAGCCCAAAATCCACTCAGCCTGATGTTATAATAAATCTAGAGACTGCTCTAGCCTCCCTAGACCAAAGGGAGTGATGTAGGGAGGCCCCAAGGAACACTTTCCCAATACTGGAAATGTTGGGAAAACTCAGGAAGAAATGCCTCGCAGGGCCAGAAGTGTACTCGTGCATCTCTACAGGGGCTGCAAACGGGATGACACCACACTCCATCCAAGAAGGTGGGAACAGGGATACAAAACAGGGCTGCTGCCACAAAGGGCAGCCCTGGGGGACTCAGGCAGGACAGACTGGGGGAACCCTACTCTTCAGGAAGGCAGTGGGAGAAGGAAATAGGAAGGAGGTAAACTAGTCTCTTGGACAGGCCTGAAGAGTGATCCAGCCATCTGAATCACCCTCCAGAGAGCTGCACTGGGAAAACAAGCAAAATCCACCTGTATGCTTTAAGCCAGGCATCAACCTCTGACATTTAGTTTGGTGAAAATGAAAGCAAAAACAGATAGCAGCAGTCAGAAAAAGGCTCTCCCCAAACAGAACCAAAAAGAACATTTCCATCACCCTGGCTGAGAGCTGGGCATTGCTATCCATCCACTGAGCCATGAGCACGCCCGCACTGCCACACTCAGACAATCCTCATGCAAAAGAAAAGCTGGAAAAGAGCAGCAGAGCTCAAAGAGAGGAAAAAAAACAAACAACTCTCTCTTTTCAGGGCCCTGACAGAAAAGGGAAGGAAGGGCCCATCAGCCACACCAAGCTCGCCTTGGCTGGGAAAAACAACATCAGCTCCACCCCAGACAATGTGAGAGCAAGTTCCCCCACACCAGGCTGTGAAGCAGGGCTGGACCCCAGCCCCACACGGCAGCTCCAGGGTGGGCAGGCAGCTGCATCCCAGGTTGGCAAAGCAGTCATTTCCTCTTAAGGTAATTAAAATAATTTCCCATCAGCTAAACTTCAGAGCTGTGGCAGCAGCTTTTCAGATGGCACCAGACAGACTCAAGTCATGGGGGACGGGGCAGCCCCCATGTCCCTTGCCCACCTGGGTCTCCCAAGCAGCCATGTCACTGGTCACAGTGGTCCCTGCCTCTTGCTGCCTCCCGCCACTGCTGCCCTAGGAGAGTTTAAAGAAAAAAACTCCTTGGGTCTTTCTAGAAATATCCTAGTCACAAAAAACCCCAAAAACCCACCCTCCCAAAGGCTGGTATACATTTCATTTGGCTGATCTACACTTGTGAAGTTGCATACCCCCACAGATGTTAACTATGCCAAGGCAAGGGAAGCCGGCTACATGGGCTCATCTCCTGTCCTGGGCAGGCTTGCACATGGTCTGGCATCTGCAACTATGGACCCCAAAGGAAAAAAGGCTGAAAAAAATGAGGATGCATCACATATGCTGGCAACATTGGGTCCGCCTGATTAACTCAGCAACTACAGCCAGAGGAAAAATTTGTTAACCCAATCCTCAGCACTGACACTGGAATGTGGCATCTTTAGAACAAAATATAAAAAAAGGGAGACAGTCTTGTTGATGGAGGGTCCTTCTGGGAGAGAAGCAAAGTTCTCCTTGGTGGCTCAAATCCAGTGCACGCTCACTGAGGCGGCTTTGAACTGTCTGCCTCTGAGCCAGGCAATCTGCATGTCATTAGCTCTTCCCACCCGCCACAAAATTAAATTCCAGGCTCTCTTAACAGCAAACTACAAACAAACAAACAAACATGGATCAGAAAAAGGCTGAGCAGTCATCAGCCACAAACCCCCCACTATGCAGCAGGATAGGATGTGTGGACAGGAGCCCTCCCAGGTCGAGTGGCATCTCTGGCACGTCTCTGCCAGGGCCAGCCCCAAATCTTCAGGCAATCTCCCTTGCCCCATCCCATCCTGCCTGTGGCATGTGCACCTGGATTCCAGCACTGCCCCAGGGCTGGGGGGCACTCTCCAGACAGGTGGGGGAGCGCCGGGTGCCAGGTGGGGTGGAGGTGTGTCTGTCTGTCTGTCTGTCTGTCTGAAACTCTGCCAGCGCTTGTGCACCCCAAAAGCATGGGCAGCTGCTGGCATCAGGGAGCACAGGAGGCGAGGACAGCAGGAGGGCATTCCATGCCTGGAGAGATGGCTGCTGCTTCGTTTGCTGCCCGGGAGCATAGAGGTTTGTGGGAACCCTTCCCATAAAGGCCTTTACAGGGCCACTTCCAGATTCAGCAGGACAGGTTTGCAGGTAAATTGTCTATTTGCCCTCAAAGCAAACCCAGAGACACCCCAGGTGGGGCAGGCGACAAAAGCAAATCTCTTTCAAACATGTGCAAAAGCCTGGGGACTGCCCCGAGTTCCCGGCAGTTCAGCAGCAGCTGGAAGCCTGCTGGAAGGGCTGTGCCTGGTCATGCCCCCTGTCATGGCCACTCCTCAGTGAAATCAGCACCTGCACTGTAAATGCAATCCACCCCTCGCTCACCAGGCACCTGTCCTTGCAGGCAGGGGCTGCACAAAAGAAAACACTGATCCAGTGGGGACAGGCTGAGCAACAAGACCTTCTCCAACCCAGAGAAATGGGAGCCAGCTGGACATTGGCACTGCTCCATCCACATGCCCCAACACCCCAAATCTTTGGCCCCTCACTGCAGTACTGCTGTGGACTGGCTGGGTTTGTCCCCAAACCCAAATCCCCCTTGTGCCCTGCAGAGACGGGTGTGCAGGAGGGAGCGCAGCAGTGGCTGGCTGGAGAGCAGTGTCCACTGGTGAGGAAAGGAGGTGAGCAGTGGAGCCCAGCACCTCCTGCTTGTGTGTGAGGCCATCAGACCTAGAGCACCTCCCTGCTGAGGACTGTGCACCTCCAGCACCCTGCCCTTCGGGTTGGGGAGGGCCCTCCAGACAGGGCCAGTGCTCCCTATCTGCTGCATGAAGTCAGACTAGGATGCTCCACACCAGAGCAGGAAAGTGAAAGAGCTTAACTGAATTCTGCGTCCAAGTGCAGTTTTGGAAACTGCAAGTTATCTGTCTCTTTCCAAACACAAACTTGGCCCAATCTCCAAAGAAACTAGCTATTGCTTCAGATCAATGCTGGCAGAGAAACAAGCATGTTATAAAACACTACATGCATGAGACAGAAAACTTTCCTTTTCTCCTCTGTCTGTTGTGCTTTGTCCCTGAAACAGCTGCTCTCCAGCGCAGCACAGTACCTTTCCAAGCTACTTTGTGAGCCTAATTAACACTCCTTGACCTCCACTTCGACCAGATAAGAGGATGCTAGTGATATTTTCCTCACAGAAGCTGCTCTCCGCCTGCCAAGGAAGCCTGTGCTTCAGAGGTATGATGTGCTCCCTGCCACACAGATAGCTGTGGAGCTGTCGGTGGTGTTGCCAAGATCACACATCTGCTCCCTGCCAAACATCTTAAGCATATTCTTGGGAGATGTTTGACAGTTTCTCAAACCCTCTTTTGAAGCCAAGAAAGCTTAAATTTCAGCAAACTGATTCACGTGTTATCTCCCCCTGCCCTCTCCATGCTCTTCTCTGAGTTTCTGTTTTACTTTTTCAAAAGAAGGCAATAGAGGGACACGACACAACCCCAGCTTGTGTCTGTGAGCAATGCAATGCCTCCAGCACCCAGGCAGGCAGGAAGGAGCAGAGACCGGCTATATAAAACAGGTTTTAAAAAGGCAGGTCCAGATGAGAGAGGAAAGGGAGATGCTACACATAAAGCAAATGTTATCTCCACTGCCTGGTATTGCAAGGGACCCCACAGATTCAGAGGCCTCCAGTTCCTGGGGCAGAAACTCCCCATGGCAAGATGAGAGCCTACGACTGCAGGTGGGCAATGTGACAGATGACCAGACCCCAGGCATAGCACACCTACCAAATCCCTTCAGCACTGTCAGCACTAGGAGTCATCCTAAAAAATGGTGGGCTTAGCATCTCTTAGGTTTTCATCCTCTTGCCTCAATTTTGTCCTGCAAGAATTCTGCCAGCAGTAAAACATCTTCTACCTCTGCCCACAAAATGTCCACATATACAGGGCCTCAAACTGTATTATTTATGAATTCCATCTCAGGCAGACATAACCTCTAAACACTTCTGTAATACAGACCATAAGCATCACTGCTGATTTTACAGGCTCAAAGCATTGGAAAACCCTCATCACTTATCTTCAGCACCAAGAGTTTAGAGCACCTGCTTGTACTGACTACACAGGCATCAGAAGCAGTGCATTGAAGAAACAGCCTCTGAGATAGGTCCTCTCCTCCCTGAATGACAGCTATCCAAAGGAGTTTTTTCTTTCGATCCTTATTTTTTTAAAACATGCCTCACTAACATGGAAGTGGGAAGCACCAGTTTATATCCAGAACTCTTTGACACCTTGGAGAAAGAGTTCTTTTCCTTGTAAACCCAAGATATCCAAGCAGAAGGACTTGGGGGTGCTGGTGGGTGAGAGGCTGGACATGACCCAGCCATGGCACTCCCAGCCCAGAGAGCCAAACGTGTCCTGGGCTGCATCCAGAGCAGCGTGGGCAGCAGGGCAGGGAGGGGATTCTGCCCCTCTGCTCTGCTCTGCTCTGGGAGAGCCCACCTGGAACCTGCATCCAGCTCTGGGCTCCCAGCACAGGGAGGTCACAGAATTGCTGGAGTGGGTCCAGATGATCAGAGGAGTGGAGCATTTTCCCTATGAAGACAGGCTGAGAGAGTTGGGACTGTTCAGCTTGGAGAGGACAAGGCTCTAGGGAGAAAACAAAGCTGGAGAGGGACTTTTGACAAGACAGGGAAAGACAGTGACAGGACAAGGGGCAATGGCTTTTAAGTGCAGCAGGTTTAGATTAGATGCTAGCAATAAATTCTTAACTGTGAGAGTGGTGAGGTACTGCAATGGGTTGCCCAGGGAAGCTTTGAATGCCCCATTTCTGGAAGTGTTTGTTCAAGGCCAAGTTGGATGGGTCTCTGAATGACCTGGTCTAGGTAAAGGTGTGCATGCCCACACCAGGGGTCAGGATTAAATGATCTTTAAGGTCATTAAATCCAATCCAATCCAATCCAATCCAATCCAATCCAATCCAATCCAATCCAATCCAATCCAATCCATGGTATCCCAGGAAAAAGCCATTTTTAAACCTTAGTGAAAATGAGTACATCTCTAGTGGTTTGTCCTTTGGACAATTCACTGGTTCATACATTAACCTACACTTTTGTGTTGTGAAAATCCATTTATTACTAGTGTACAGAGTTATCAAGTTTCTGATTTTATATCAGGGCATGAAAAGCTATTAAGACAGACATATGACTGCAATATTTACCACACTTGGGTGAACTTTGCCAGAAGATGCTCATGGCAAAAAGGGCAAGAGCATATCTTTTATGTTTGCCATCCCAGGCACCCCTGGTGTCTAAATGGGGGTTAGAATTGGCTAAGGAGACAGCTGTTCTCTAAAATAACCTCCATAAATACTTGCACTCACCTGGGCAGGACTTGAAAATTACTTCCCTGAAATATAGGTAAGCCTGTCTATGAAATTCAGCTTTGCAGACTTCTACTGCATAAAATGAGCTCTTTTGGAAATGGATATTTCAGCTGAATAATTTGACCCTTTGTGCATACCCTCCTCAAACCAGCAGACCTGTAACTACCCCAATACCAAAATACAAAAAACCCACATGGAAATGGTAGAAGAAACACATTTGACTGGTTTGAAAGTGCTTAGGCCAACACTACTTCTTGAGAGCAAATTTTTATTAAAAAAACTTCAACCAAAACCAATACCACAATACTGTTCTGCATCTCCTAAGGAATGTAACAATTTGGGGAATGGATACCTGCAGGAAATACCTGGATTTAGTTGCTTTTGGACTTCTTAGAGAAACCAGAATTTCTCTGAATTCTTGAGATTTTACTGCAGCAAGCACATTCTGCTTCCTGATATCCCATTTAAGATACTCATTAGCATGCAGCTCTAAACTGAAGCATAAATCCAAAATGCTTATATTACCTTGTATTAGAGAATTGCATAGTCTTTAAAGACTTTCAGCTTGAAGCTGAATTATGGTATTACCCCAGTCCTGATTTGTTCTTTTCAATTATAAATAACAGCAAGTGAACCATAAAAGCACATTTAAAATTTGGCAGCTTCTGGTAAGAGATTAAACCTCATTCAGCTAATGCATTTGTTGCAGAGCCAGACAGCAGGGATTGTAAACTACTCTCTAAAGACTGCTGGGAAGAAAACTGTGGGCCTCTGAAATGAGTACCTGGCTATTTTACCATACAAAAAGCCTGAGCAGTTCAGTCACACATATCCTGTGTGAGTCATCACATGCTTCCAACAACGACGGGGGAGGGGCAGGCAGGAAATTAAAACCCCAGAATCATGTATGTTACAATAAATGCTGGTTTGTTGAGGAAATGGAGTTTTTGGAGCTACCTGTTGCCATCAGACCCTTTCCCCATGCTTATGGGAGTACAGGAATCACAGGATGATTCCTGCTTTTTATGTCCATACTGATAAGTGAGTTTTGAGCTCAAAAAGGAGTATTTCTGAGTTCTGGGTGGTGAAATTACATGTCAGAAGTGTCCACAAAGTGCACACCCTGTATTCTTCATGGCGGCCTTAGAGACACATGAGATGCTGCTCAGGGCAGACTCAGCTCTGACCAACGTGAGAGGCATGACTCAATTGTTTAACAAATGCTGTTTGCTACCAAAACCTGAAAAGAACAGAGAAAAAAAAAAAAAAAAAAAAAAACAACAAACAGTTTCTCACGTACATGCTGGCTATAAATCTTGACGCCTTGACAGTGCCAGGCTGCATGTGAAGGCACCACCCCACAAATACTGAAGTAACACAGCTAGAAAACATTTGCCTACTCTATCGTAAAGAGCTACTTCTTCCGTGGCCCTGTTGCTCTCTTGACCATCTGTAACCACTGCCAGCAGCGTCACAGGGCCTTTGGCAGATTCAGTGAACGGCACTGAGGATGCTACAAAGATGATTTAAAACATCTTAAATGATTCTTCAGCAACCAACTCCAATAACACTTTGAATCTTGGGGTCACTAAGAGCATTTCTCTAATCTCTGGGCATTTCCAAAGCACATGACTCACTCCTGACAGGATCAGACTAAGTGGAGACCATTCAAAGCAAAGCCATATTCATAAAGGGTTGTCACATCCACTCTCTGAGGACAGGCTTGCACAGCCACTTTCAGCATAAGTGATGTAGGGGAAAAAAGCGAAAGGTAGGAATAAAAAACAAGAACACAAAACACAGGACAGTTTCTTTTAGTGACCTCAAAACCACCTTCCTAAAATAACAAAACAGTTGTTTGTAATTCAGATGCACTGATCCATTAAGAGCTGACCAGCAACAAGAGAAACTATGATTTTTTCTGTCGGTTCTGTAAACGGAAAACCACAGGTAGCTCCTCTTAAGTCTCTTCCCCCGATGTGATCTCTGGTAACAGAGGTACCTATGCTGAAATGGCACACTTGGCTCAAGGGCCCAAGGTGTGGCCAGGCTACTGTCAACATGGGATGCCAGCAGGCCATGGTAACAGCCCTGCCAACTGCACAAGAGTGTCTGTTCGAGGAGCAGCAGTTACAAGCAACAAGTTGGGTGCGAGAGCCTTCTAAAGGTACCAAAAAAATCTGAAACTCCCCTTGTCCCCAGCTCTGCCTTGTGACAAATCCAGCAGATCAAAACAGCTCCAGGTCATCACATAGTAAAAATGAGACCACCAACAGGCTGCAAACCCGCCGAGATCCTGCCAGCATGCCAGCACCCAAGCGGTCGTGGAAAAAGCCTATGGGGAGCACAGCTCCAGTGCAGATAAAACACACGCCAGGCTGCCACGTATCACAGTACTGCATCACAGGACCAAATATGTCCAGTGGAAAGCGCCGCTGGGATACATAACAACTGTGCTCATGACCCTGCCTCGGAGCTCATTTTAAACCCGTGCCGCTCATTCAGCAGGTCCGCGGACAGAGAAAGGCTGCGAAAAGCCTGCACAGCGCAAAAAGCCCTCCTGAGCTCGCATTGCGCAAGAGCAGCATTTTGGGTAGAGTTCCGAGAGGAAATTACCCAACCCCGAGGACAACCAGAAAGAAACCTAGCCGGGCGGGGAGGGAGCGCTTCCCGAGCGCCCAGGGGCTCCGCTCGCCGCCGCCGCGCCCGGGCAGCATCCGCGCCGCGCTCCCCTGCGCACCGGCTCCCCGGGGATTCTCCCACAATCCCCCTCCGCCGCCGGCACACCCGGGGGCGGCGGCGCCGCTGTCACAGCGCGCCCGCTCCCCGGGCGAGGCACCCACGGCGCACCGGGAGCCGGCGGGGGCCGCCCGCGCCTCCTCCCCGCGGCCCGGGCTGCGTCGGGCACCCGCGGGCGGCGGGGCCCCGCCCGTCCCCCCGCAACCCCGCCGGGACGGCACTCACCGAGCAGCGGGGAGGGCTCGGGGCAGGGGCCCGGCGGCGGCTCGGCGGGCGGGGACCGGGCCCGGGCGGCGGGCGGCGACGGGCGGGAGAGCGGCAGCGAGAGGTTGGCGGGTGGCGGGCGGCGCGGCGGGGGCTCGGGGCTGCCCGGCGGCCCCAGGGCGCTGCCCGCCAGGTAGTAGAGCAGCGTGGCCGAGAGGTGGAGGGCACAGAAGGCGACGAGGAGGCGGCAGGCCCGCTGCAGCGAGGTGCCGGGCAGCGACGGCTCCTTCATGCCGCTGCGCTGGCGGGGAGCGCCGCCCGCCCCGCGCCGCACCGCCGACGGGGACCGGGACGGGGCGGGGGCGGCGGCGGCTCCGCCCGCCGGGGGCGGCCCCGAGCCCCGCGCCCCGCCCGCCTCGGCCGGGAGCGCCGGCGGGACCCCCAGCGCCGCCCGGCTTGGGCATCCCCTCCCGCCCCGGCCTCCCGCCCCGGCCTTCCGCCCCGCTCCGGCCGGCCCCTGTGAGCGCAGCCCGCCGCGGCTGGCTCTCCTACACGGTGCCCGCTGGCAGCGAGCTGGACCCGTCGCTGTAGCAGCCTCCAGAAGCGCTCGTCTGTGGCAGAGGGTGTATGCGGCAGCAGCGACCTGCTGCGGGGCAGCCAGGGCTGTGTTTGTATTCGTGCCCCTTGGAGGGCTACACGCTGTCTTCGCTTTTATCTGCAAAAACTGTAGCTTTTCTGTCAGCTCCGTGGAGCTTGTTTCAGCTCATTTCCTGCATTTAAATAATGACTAGCTTTTTGTTAAATATATCACAACATCCTACCAGTGCCAGTGGCAGGGTCTTCTGGAGGTCTCCAGTCAAACATCCTGCTTGGAGCATGACTATTGCCGGCAACATGTGAAGTCAGCTACAGTTTTGTCCCACTGAGTCTTGAAAGCTGCCCAGCATGGCAATCTACACCTCTCTGGTGCCCTGTCCCAGAACTGATCCACTTTTCTGAGGAAAGACTTTCCTCACTTCTATCATCAAGCCAGTAGTAGTGCCTGTTGAAGAAGGTCTGGGCACTGCCCAACATCCCTCAAAGTTAGTTACATGTGTTTCTTATAACTAGCAAGTCCTTGACCCGGGAAAGAAACCGCCTTGATTCTACAGGAAGAAACCTATCCTGTCTCGGCCAGCAGAGATGATGGGGGAGGTCTTATAGTATTGTCTTACTGCAGGAGCAGGGGACACAGGGAGACAGTACTAACCTTGCTGTTCCCCTGGGCGCTGCAGGCATTTCACTCGCAGCTGACTGGAAAGCAGTCAGTGGGACACTGGTGACTCACAGGGTGAGACAGCTGGCCAGGCAAAATCCTGTTCGTGGTCTGGCAGACTTGCATGTATCTGGGCTTCAGAGTGCTTCACGTACACCGTGCAACACTGAAGTGGTTTTAAAGTGCAATAAATAACTCCTGGTAGTAGCCCTTAATGCTGCCACTCATTTGCTCTCACAAAAGCAGAGTAACTGCAGGGAGAAAGTGAATCTCATTCTTCTCATGGGTAAAAACTACTTTGTAACAACACACGCACACACCACACACACCCACCCACACACACACGCACACACTCAGCCCCCTGCACGCCTGCGCTGCTGCTGCTGTCCTCAGCTCTCACGGATCTGCTGATTTCAGCGGCCTCTGGTGCTGCCTGGTGGGATGCCAGAGTGACGAGAATAAGCTATCCTGCTGCCAAAGTGCATGACCAAAGACATCTGCTTCCTCTTTTCTGTTCACTTATATGTTTCTCAGTTCTTCCTGAGACATTCTGCAAGTTAGTCCAGTAGTCCCCTTGTGCTTTGTTTAAACCTGATGTTGTGAGCAACATGATGGCACTTCCAGAGTCCATGATGCTATAATGACACCATCACTGATGGCACTGATATTCTCAGTCAACACTCAAACAAGCATCACCTAATAATTGCCTTCTTCAATGAGTAAACCTATCTTTCAAAACCTTCAGGCTCTTCAGACATCTTTTATGGATCAATTGGTAAAAGGCAACCCACAATGTGAGACAGCAGAAAATCCATTTTGCAGGACTAGCAGGTCAGTCCAGAGTTTCCATGTTTCTCTACTATCAGAAAATACCTGGACTTGTTCTAGTGAAATTTGTCTTTCCCTTCTTTCGGTTTTGAACTGAGCACTTGTAGGGAAAGTGGTGCATTGTGAACCAGACCTCAGTTGTGACTCAAGGCACAGTCAGTTCGATCTCCCATGACACTACCATATATGCCATCTTTCAAATTTGTCCAGCAACAGGAAAAGAAGTGACAGCACAGTGTTCAGTAAAAACATCAGAGTTAGGAAATGTCTAACACAATACTCCATGGGTCCACTGTAGCTCCCCACCATGAATGCCTGCTATGTTTTATATGAATCCTATGAAAACATTGCCATTTTTTTCCATGGGACCACTGTCTTGCTTGGTCTCAACACGTCTCTAGAAGTAGAGCAAGGCTTTGTGATTAAAGAAGGCCCTGTTGCTGGAAGGGATCATTCACAGTCTGCACCACTCAGGTGTGCAATGATGTGTGAATGGTAAATACAGACTTACAGATCCAAGCAGGTAACAGCACACCTATTTTTTACATAGAGGTAAGGTGTCCTAATGAGCCCACGGTGAGGAAATAGAAATATAGGCCTTACAGGAGAAGTAAAAATGAGCATGTGTTTGTGCAAGGTCTGGCTGCTCACACTGCGTGCCAGCCCTCTCCAGTTTTCACCATTGCAGTCTACAGTCCAGCCCAACCTGTAAGGAGTCCTTGGAGATCTCACTTTTCCAGTCACACCACAGTCCACTCCAACCTCATCATATTGTGATGTTCTTTTTTGGCTAAGTTAATTCTCAGTCTTTTTCTCCCTACAAAAATTACTGCTTGACTATAATACTTTGCTACACATGAATACATCTGTCCATCCATCATGCCTAATGACTCGTAAGTCTGATTCTAATCAAACTTGGCAGTTGGAAGAGATTGTAAACATCTAGAATACCTGCTGAAACAAGCCATCAGGGTGCAACTGAGGGAAAGTTCATTGGTAATGTGGTAGTTAGGTAGTTAGGCAGCAAAATATGAGGAGGAAGAAGGAAGTTATATGCCCCATATTTCAGCCATAAAAGCAAAGTTCTCAAGCAGCATGGCAGAATCCAGGAAAGGATGTTAATATTAATCAGATGGGAGGTTCTCAGCCAGACAACCCATGTGCTGGGGTCAGTACTTTCGCCAGAGCAGTAGCACCATGTATTTCCATTGGGCAAGCTCTCCTCAGCTGAAGAGCACTGTGTGGTCACCACCAGCCCTGCAGGGAAGTGTCCACATGAAAATGCAGTGCCCCACAGCAAAACATGGCCCATGTCTGCATGTGTGCTCCTGCGGAGCTGCCGGTGGCTGGGACGGTGGAGGTGCAGTAGCTGTTCTAGCCCTTCTGAGTCAAACCTCACAGGACCCTTTCTGGTCAGGGAGGGCACAGCCCCCAGCAACTCTCCTGTCTGCTTACTCCAAGCTCAGCATGCATCACGTCAGCCCCTCCAGGAAGAGTGGGAGTTGGGGCTTGTAACTGCTCTTCAGCGTGGTTATGGCAGCCCTGAGCATCTATGGAACAAGAGCAGGCCCCACATGTGCGAGCAGACCTGGATTGTGCTAGACTAAAGCCCACAGCCCAGGGTCACTCACAAGAGCAAAAAATATGCAGTGCACATCCCCAGGGCATGAAAGTGGTACCTGGGATGAGCATGGCTTGGGCAAGAAGGGGGCAAGAGGAGAGGTCAGAAGATATTGTCAGGATTTGGGGCCTGGCTAGATGGAGAGGGGTTTTGTAGAGTGGTGGGTGGCAGCAGAGCTGTGGGTGTGTGGGGTCTGTGCCAGGGTACCCTGGGCTGAAGGTGTCCTCTGCTGGCACCGTGCTCCTAGGCACTGGCAGGGAGCGCAGGCACTGTGCAGCTCCCCAGAGAATCCAGCCCAGCTCTCTCCACAGAAATGCTGCTTCCAGGGATGCCAGCAGGACAGAAACATGCTCCCACTCCAGCAGTGTGGGCTGGGGGGACACGCCCTCTTTGACATCTTTGTTTCTTGGATTTACAGGATTTATTAAAGTGATCTGATAGCTTTCCATAAGGTATAGCTTCCCTTAGTATAAAACTGCAGTAACCCAGATTAATGATATTGGTAATTTGTTCTGTCTTTTTTTATTGCAGAGTGTGCTTGCAGCCCAGAAAGCCAATTGCATCCTGAACTGCATAAAAAGAATTGTGGCCAACAGGTTGAGGGAGGTGGTTCTACTCTGCTCTGGTGAGACCTCACCTGGAGTGCTGTGTCCAGCTCTGGGGTCCCCAGAAGGAAGATGTGCACCTGCATAGAGTGTAGTCCCGAGGAGGCCATGGAGAAGATCAGAGTGCTGGAGCACCTCTCTTATGAAGACAGGCTCAGTGTTGGGGTTCTTCAGCCTGGAGAAGAGAAGGCTCCAGGGACCAGCTTTTCAATAGTTAAAGGGGGCTTTACAAGAGAGATGGAGGCAGATTTTTTTTTGTTTTAATCAGAGCCTATAATAACCGGAAAAGGGACAAGAGTATCAAATTGAGTGTAGATTTAGATTGTTCAGTGAGGGTGGTGAGACATTGTAACAGGCTGCTCAGAGAATTTGTGGATGCCATATTTGTGAAAGTGCTCAGCTTGTATGGCACTTAGATCAACATGGTCAAGTGAACGTTCTTCCTCTTCATGCCAGGGGGTTGGACTAGGTAATATTCTATAGGTCCCTTTCAGCCCAAATCGTTCTATGTTTTTTCTTCTGTTGCTCTCTCCGAGGCCTGCAGAAGCCCAGGGCTGTTCCCCGTGCCTTTCCCTGTCCCACTGGCTCCGGGTCAGTGATGTGTGGATGCGGTGTGACGGGCGGGCAGCATCCCTGCCCAGCACCCGGCAGGCACATTCCTCTGCTCTCTCCTAGCGCTGCGTGGCAGCAGGGCAGAGAGAGCCCCGAGGCAGGGCATGGCTCCGGGCTGCCTGCAGGTCCCCCTGCTGCGGGGACATGAGCCTGAGTGTCACAGCACAGCTCCTGCTCCCGGCATCCCGCTGCTTGCTCCTGTGCGAGCCGGGGAGCTCTTCTGCCCGGGCGCTGGCTTAGAGGCAGGATTGGGAAGGGCTGACTTCATTTGGAGGGACAGGTAGCAGCAAAGGAACAAGCTAAGAGAGGCAGAAAGCTCTGGAGATGTAATTGCAACATCCAGCTGCCTTTTGCTGGGAGCTCAGAGAAGTCAAATCAGGAGCAGCACTGTCTCCAGCAGCACTGTCTCCATGGGAAAAATTTTCAGGAGAAACCAGGCCACAAGCTTTGTCTACAATTTGCAATGATCATTACTTGAAATAAAGACTTGAACACTTGAACTAAGAAACTTGAATCATCTTACAAACCTGGAAGTCCTTTTGCACAGTTTTGCTGCCAGCATTGAACTGTCTTTGTGGGGTGGTTTTGCACAATGGGAAAGATCCCAGGCAGCCCTGATACAGTGAATGTGGGCAAAGACCAGCTCCTAATCCTAATCTTCTTGCCTCCTGAAAGGTGCTGGCTGGTCCTGTCATGGACTGAGGGTGTCCCACAGTTGTGACAGGAAAGACACATGAGCTTGTACCTCCTTACCCAGCCCTACCACGCTTATTCCCTCTTTCCTCTCAGTTGTATCTGCTCCTGTAAGGTCTGCATCTTTAAATACATGGTGCTAAGCTGTGTCCTGTGTCTCAGGCCCTATTTTGTGTGCTTGCCTCAGAAGTAAAGTGATGGTAATCTTCTGCACGAGGCATAGAGTCAGTCTTGCCAGGGCAAAAGGAGGTGCCTGCAAAGCTTTGGTTCTGTGTAGGTTGAGAAGAACAAGGGATAAAAAATAGCTTCCTCTGCAGAGATGCTCAACACCAGGCAAAAAGGTATGTTCTGTACATGCAGCTGCATTCATCTAAGTGAAGAAAAGCACCGTTTCTCAGTTACAGTCTTTGATAGCTTTTAATTTGAAAGTTTTCTTTATCTGTTTTGAGGGTTTTGTTGTCATACACAACTTTTTCTAATCACTAGAATAAGGCTAAAGCTTAATGGGCCTTGCCAAAACCTGGCTCCAACGCCAGCTCACATTTGGTTACTGCTGCACTTTCCCAGTTCCTCGCTCATCTTCTGTTGGTTTGGGTGGTTCCTGCTGAAGTGCCTAACATACAGCCTGATTATTTGTCACAGCAATTTAATAAACAAATCACACAAATCCTCTTGTTACAAGGGTACTCAGCCCTTGTGCCTGTCAGCAGTGCATTTCTTTTCTATGCACTGCTTTGTCTCCCTGGACAGACAGCAGCAAGAATAACATCTCTCCAGAGGTGTTAGGAGCTGGCTGGACCCTTGGGCAGTGTATTTTCTGGAGGAGAATCTGGGATGGCAGTTGTGCTCAGGCAGGTTTTTTCTCACTGTTGACTTGATTTTACCTTACAGTTCCCAAAGGAAAAGCTTTGCATTAGCATCTGGCTACTTAAGAGTAAGCTGCTTTCAGTATTTCTAGTTCTGCTCTAATCTGCCAGTACACTTCTAGATAATCACAGTGTTGCAGTAAATAACAGAGCTTCCATGAGTTAACAGAGGATATTGCTGTCTCAATGCAAATGAGATGTCTCAGAGACTACCAAGTTCTGTCTGCAGCTTTTGAGAGAAATGAAAGCAAATGTTGCAGGAATGTGTTCCAAGAAACAGGATGGCTTTCACCAAGGGTGACTGGTGCCCTTCTGCTCAGTGGTATTTGTTGTGGCTCCCTCCTGGAATTAATTAATTTACACCCAAGTAGTGAATAGGTCATTTGGAAAAAAATTACACCTGCTCAGTAGGTGGGCTCTGAAGTCAGAAGTAGTAGGCAACATCAAGGACACATCTCTGCTCTTAATGTTGATGTGCAAACCTGCATCTTCCTTCTCTGGCAACTTAACTAATGGGGAAGTGCTGAGCAGTTTGTGTGCCTGCACATTCACTGGATAAACAGAACACTAGAGAGGATTTTATTCCCTGTTTTTTCTTCAGACGGATGCTGTGCCTGCAGATGTGTAGGAGAGAGTGGAGACATATGACTGTCAACCAGAGGCATTGTGAGTGAAAAGGTGGCCAGGCATGGCTGGGTGACACTGAAGATCTATGCAAATGCAGCATCACAGAACAGTATCCCTTCAAAAGACAAGGAGAAAAAGAAAGACTTCCCCAATTCTCTTACACTACTGCATCCTTGTTGTGTCTCTTATTACATCGATTCTCTCTGGGGTATCTTCAGGGACTTCAGCAACTGGCAGGCTGGGAAGATCAGGCCTCTCTCACAGAAGTCAAGGGGCCACAGAAACTCATCAAGGGCAGCTGTCACCTGGCATATGTACTACCCCTTTTTCTCCAGCATGGTGCTAAATGCAGGCTGATGACAGCATTCAGTCCCACACAAAATGGAATTAGCAACACTGTTCTTAGAAAGTATAAAAAACTGGGGCTCAGTATGGATTTAGTCATTCAGAAACAAACTCTGGGGAAAAAGAGACTGAGAAATTTAATTTGGTTTTTTGTTTGGGGTTTTTTTGTTTTTTGTTTTTTGGTTTTTTTGTAAATTACAGTGGGTGTGAGTTCCCAGATAAACAAATAAACAAGACTGAGCATCAGTATGGGGGGGACAGCACACCTACCACTGCTGCCAGCACCAGGTTATCCGTGTCAGCTCAGAGCAGGAGGGGCAGTACTGCAGCAGCAAAGGAGCCCTGCCTGGCCTGCCCAGTCACACAGCCTCATCCCATCCCTGACACCAGCACTGAGGCTTGCCGGGCCTCGGGCCAAGAATTTACTGGGCAAGAAGGAAATCTGTGGCTTTCTGCTGTTTTATCTGCTGCACTTGGAATTTGGTCACTCAGCCCTCAAGTGCAAGCATGTGGAAAAATGTAGGTCAAGGCCATCCTTAAGCTGCCAAGGAGCTGCAGAGCATTTGGGGACCGTGGGTGCATTCAGAGCATGTCTTGCAGAACAGAGATCTGAACAGGCAGTGGTCAACACCAGGGAGAAGAGAAGCGTGTGCCCATGGATCAGGGCAAGTTGCAGCAACTTCTGCCCAGCTACAGCTGTAAGCTGCAACAGGGGAAAAATGTGTGCAATGGATACTCCCTTAGGCTGTTGCACTTCTGGGGTGCACTCTAACAGCCTTGCCTGGCAGGAAGCCCTAGTCTTCTCCAGATTGACGCCAGATTTATGGTTCAAACTGCATCTGGTGAGAGTGCCAGCAGTAAGGATTGGTCTTGTACTCACAATCTTATGTTTTCCCAGCTGAGAGTGTCACAGGGTAATTCTTCTTCCATAAAAAAAATAATGAACACTACTGACGTACCTGCCTGACATACCACAGTATTTATTCACAGTAATAAAAAGGAAGAAGGTGGCCAAATATGTATTCTGGATCCTGGAAGTCTGGCAAAATTGCTGGAAAGTGATGATGGCTGGTCATTCCCCAGTTACAGACTGAGATTTCAGGTGTCAAGTTTTGGATCCACATTATATCCAAGGGCAAACCTCTGGTGGTCACTTGCATCTCTGGTGCTAATTTTGAGTTTGGGTTTCGGTGTTGATTTGGTTTGTTTGGGTTTTGGTTGGTTGGTTGGTTTGTTTGGTGGGGTTTTTGGGGCTTTTTTGTTTGGGTTTTTTTAAAATTTTTTTCATACAAAAGAGAACAAATTGCTCCTTCTCTCTCCTATTTGTCTGGAGACCTCAGAGTGGTCAGAGGAACAGAGCAGAGACTGTTATTCTCTCTACAAAAGCCCATCTAGATGCAGGGAGTGAGCTAAAGATGAAAATGAGCGTGGCACTTGCCCTCCTCTTTTTGCCTTGGCCCATTGTGCAGCAGGAGGTGGGCTCTGGTTTGGGCTGCACAAGCAAGGCAGCACTCTTCTCTTGGGGCACTGCAGTACTTGTGGGACCCCACTATCCGTCCGTATGCCAGAGCCCTGGGAGGAGCAGCAGAGCAGGAGTTAAAATATCAGTATGGGTGCAGAACGTGCGAAGGCCGAGAACAGCCATGAAATCCAGGAAAGCCAACAGATAACAACAAGGAAACGGCAGGTGCGGGGTGGAGCGGTGATGACACCAAGGCCACGCGGTGATAAGGCCGCAGGCAGGTGTGGAGCAAGAGCACTGTGACGCAATGCGGCCTGGCCGGCCGCCACCTGTGCCCACCCACGGGGAGGCTGCAAACACAGCTGCAGCCCCCTCGGAGGGCACAGGTGCAATAAGGGCTTAGGGGGTGATGAGCAATCTGGGAGGAGCGCATGGATGTGGGCACCACTGGTGGGGCACAAGCACAGCGGCAGGGGCAGCGCTGCAACGGAGCAGGCCTAAGATTGGTTTCAGAATCAAAGGTCTCCTTGCTTGTTGCCACTGTCTCCAGCAGAGTTTCTGCGTCTTGCTGGTGATGACACTAGGTCTCCAGCTCCTCAGGCAAACCCAGAGCCTTCACATCTCCCCGTCATATGTCTTGAAGCCTTCCATATCACCACCTTGCTGGTGTAAATACCAGGAGAAAATGCAGAGCCAGCTGGAGCTCCACAGCCAATTCCAATGTGAGGGAAGCAGCCACCAGAAAACCTCCTGCCCCACCTGAGGAAGAACTTCCCCGCCTCTTCTTCAAGGCGTAGTAGGCAGGGACTTTCATTAGGAGTTGCAAGTTTGTGCTTGGCAGAAAAGCTTGAAAGGACAAAAACAGTTTGCAAGAGGTCATTTATGCTTTGTCATCTCTTAGCATATAATTTTAATCTGCTTTGTGAAGGCACTAGAATTTGAATACCACTGAGGAATGAGGTGGAGGAAGATCGAGCCTTGTATCAGCCAACCGACCTTGGTGCCTCCAGCACAGAGGGGAAGCAGACATTTCCTGTCACCCTCTATCCAAGAGGAGAGATCTGGAGCACACAACACGTCCCAGCAGCACAGCCTCAGCCTGCTGCTCCTGCGCTGCTGCTGGCATGACCAGAGAACCAGGCCTTGCTTGGAATCAGAGGCAGCGGAGGTGGCACCAGAGGCATTACAATCAGCATTTGGATGTTTTTCTTGGTAGTAAAAACTTTGGAGAAGACTTTAAAGGCCCAAGATAGCCCTCATCTGGAACCATGAAATGTGTTGGTGAGTGAGCAGTTTGCAGGAGGGGGCTCTGGGTTGCCTACACTGTTGAGTGTTGGCTAGATGTGAATCTAAGGACATACATCCATGTGTGCTGGAGACCAACAGCTGCTTGTCCCATGGACCCAACCTGCTGGTGGCAGGGTCTTTCAGGGCTCACCCAACAAACCTCGTGCACGGTGAGGCTTGGTCAGGTACCTGTTCTGCTGAGATGGACATGTCCCATGTCTCTGCTGGTTTGTCTTGTACAGCCTTTGGGGTAAGGCTTCTTTCCTGACTCCTGACCTGACCATCTCAAGGCTGCAGTTTGTGACAATTGCTTTTTATTCTGTCATCTGGCACCACCAAAAAGAGATTGGCTGCATCAGCTTCCCTTCCAGCAGTTGTAGGCAGCTATCAGATCCCCCTTGGCCTCCCTTGTACTAGACTAAACAAGACTAACAGGACCCCATGTGCCTTGGGAACAACTGCTAATGCAGTTAAATATTTACTTTAGTTGAGGGATTTCCAAAGTGGAATAATAATGAAAGCCAAAGGTAATTGAACTGTGTAAACTCTGTGAAGAGGGAATATAAAACATGTGTGCAGCTGCCTTGGCAGAGTGGAGGAATGACTGTGCAACAGGAACCCTGAGCTGGTGACGTTGCCACTTCCCAAGTCCTGGTCACAGCCCTTCTGAGTTGCACGAACAGATCTCCAGTAGAAGGGTGCCAGCAGCTTCTGGCAGGGCCCATAGCTCTCTGGCCTCAAGGAATGCTCAAGCTGTCCCCTTTTGACTCAGACAGAGAGGGCCAGCAGCATCTTCCTCTGGGGAAAAAACATCCCAAGCACAGTCGTTGTCAGATCCTCAGCAAGTGCAAATGTGTGTGCTCCATGCACGTGGATCTCTCCCAGCCTGCTGGTGGTTTCTGTAGGGCACCTGCCCCCTGCTCACCCCTTGCACACATGATGCATCCCATCTGCTCCCATGGGGAAGGTCACTCTCTGTCCCTTCTGGCCCAGATCTCATTTCAGCAAATGTGACCTGAAGGAGTTTTTAGTCAACATTGGTCTTGCATTGACTTTATGACCAGTTGTCCTCTTTTCCATCCTTCACCCTTCACAAACTGATTTTTTTTTTCACCTAAGGAAAGTGGGGACAGATGTAGAAAATAAAGCTTCTGAGAAAGAGCAGATAAAAATGCTCAATCTGACATAAAGCATCCAGTCTTGCAGGCAAAGCAGCTGGGATATTCTAGGGTCATGTTTCTTGTTGAAAAGACAGTGTTACTTGCCACTGAGGATTGTGTCCATCCTCCCTGTCCTCTCCCTGCTCTGTATGCCACCTCTGTGTATTTAATCTGGGTATCCATGCCCACTGTCCCCTTCCAACATACTAAATCTTATGATAAAGATAATTTTGCTCTGGCAATGTTGGCTGCAGCCAAGGTGGTGAGTGGAGTAAGGTTAGATTAAACCACCTCTGATTATGTGGCTCCTGAGCATAGGCAGTGACTGCACCTGCAGCTTCCTGCCCCCAGGGAGCAGAATTTTGTACCCTCCAGACCCTCTGCACCCCCAGCCTGTCCCGTCCCATCCCATCCCATCCCATCCCATCCCATCCCATCCCATCCCATCCCATCCCATCCCATCCCATCCCATCCCATCCCATCCCATCCCATCCCATCCCATCCCATCCCATCCCGCCCAATGACTGTGTGGGCTTGCTGCAGCACAGTGACAGGCCTCTTGTTGTGTTTGGGATCCTGACCAGTGCATCAGGCAGCTGAGTATCCACCTAGCTGGGTCTCATGGGACAATGCCACAGTGCCACCACTCTAATCAGCCGGAATTTCCTGGCTTTTCTATGTCTAGTCTCACAACTCAAGTGCAGATACCTGTCACATACGAAGAACAGCAGCTGCAAGGGTGAAAGGATGCTTTAGATGAGGTGCAATCAGAAGTAGCTGGCTGGAATAAGCAGAGCAGAGCAGCATTGCCCAACCCTGATGTGTTGGTTTTGCACGGCCTGGTTTTTGATAGTGGGGGACCACAGAGGTGGCTTCTGTGAGAAGGGGCTGGAAACTTCCATCATGTCCAGCAAAGCCAATCCCTGATGGCTCTGAGGATGGACATGCCACTGGACATTGGCCAAGGCTGGGCCAGCTAGAGAGGTTGGTAATGCCTCTGTGATTACAGATTTAATAAGAAAATCAAAACCAAGTGCGGCATGCAGTGTTAATTCCAGCCAGAG
The DNA here is from genome assembly GCF_047830755.1 of Zonotrichia albicollis. NCBI lineage: Eukaryota > Metazoa > Chordata > Aves > Passeriformes > Passerellidae > Zonotrichia > Zonotrichia albicollis. Next base: position 65,744,368 of record NC_133860.1, on the reverse strand, counting down.
AAGAAGGGGAGGTGAGAACCGTGAGGGAAGCAACATGCAGACACCAGGGTCAGTGGAGAAGGAGGGGCAGGAGCTGCTCCAGGCTCTGGAGCTGAGATTCCCCTGCAGGCCGTGGTGCAGGCCGTGGTGAAGCAGCTGTGCCCCTGCAGCCCATGGGGATCCACGGGGATTGCAGAGATCCACCCACAGCCCATGGAGGTGCCCATGCTGGAGCAGGTGGATGCCTGGAGGGGGCTGTGATCCTGTGGGAGACCTGTGGAGAGAGGGGCCCTGGTCCCAGGCTGGAGCAGCCTGTCCTTGGAGGGCTGCACCCAGTGGAAGAGTGACCAACGTTGCAGTAGTTTTGGGAACACTGTTTGTCTGTGGGAGGGACTCACATTGCAGCAGTTTTGGGGGGACTACTGCTTGTGAGATTGGAGCCATGCTGGAGAAGTTCATAGAGAGCTATCTTCCATGGGAAGGGACCCCACAGTCTCACAGGGGATGGGCTCCTCTCCCTGTGCAGCAGAGGACCTCAGGTGATGGACTGACCAAAACCCCTGTGCCCTGTCTCCCTCACTGTCGGTGGGAAGGAGGGAAGAGTTGTGGATAAAGAAAGGTTTTTTTAAGGGCTTATTTTACTTCTCTTTTCTTCCTGATTTTGTTAGTAATAAATTCACTTTGTACCTCTAAGGCAAGCCTCTTTTGCCCTTGGAGTGTTTTCTGCCATCCTTATTTCAACTCATGAAGCCTTCATGAAATTTTTCTCTCCTCTGGTTGCAGCAGGGAAGGGTGAGTGAGTGAATTCTGTGGCTGCCTGGCGTTGGGCCAGTGTCAAACCACAGCACCTGACTACAGTAAAAAGGGATTGTAAAGCAGCCTCCGATCCTGCCACCTGAAGCTGACAAGTAGAAAGCTTCAGGGGAAAGCTTATCTTATGTGCAAGAGTGCCTAAGTGATCCCTTAGGGTGTACAGTCCAGCTGCTCCCAGCAGGAACAAAACAGTGCTTTTCCCAGTGTTGCTGAGATAAGGCTGTGCCCTCCTCTATAAAGGCAGCCACAAGCAGAGTGAGGTGTGTGAGCAGGTCCTGCCCAAACTGACCATGTCTGGGAGAGAGCTGCTGCTGCTGGTGGCAGCAATGGCAACTCTGGTCGCTGTCGGAGGTAAATCTGCTCTGCTGCTGGAGGCTGGCTCATGGGCCGTGGGGTGGGAATGACAGATGGATAATGGGATGGAGGGGAATGCATGATAGGGCAGAAAGACCCAGAAATTCTGGTTTGGAGAGGAGGTGAGGTTAGGGCAAACAAACAGTGGCAGCATGGTGAGGAAGAGGGATTGGAGCAAATACGCCGTGCCTTCCTTTTTAGCAGTTTGTGTCAAGGGTTACAGGCTGGTTCATCAAATGTATTGCACTTGGGAGCGATATGGGAGAGTCCACAGCTGCTGCAGTTCCTGCCTCCATGCAAACTGGCAAGGCTCTGCAAGAACAGTATGTGCTCAGCATATTTACGAGGGAAGAACCTGTTTATAGGCACTGGGAAGCCATTGCTACCTACGTGCAGGTAGTGCTGGTGCTGGAGCTGCCTGTCTGTGAGCCTTCATGCTCCCAGGACACTTGTGCACTGCACAGGTGGGCTGTGAACTGTTGCTACTGCTCTGTTTGTCCACCAAAGAGGAACCCACCAAATGCTGCTCTCCCTAGAGGCGGCAGTTGTCCAGCTGCGCAATATCACCAAGCCTCATCCCTCTGAGGATACCCCATGCCACATGCTGCATTGCATGCTTTCCCATTTCCTGAGCTGTCTTGGATGCTCCTTGGAGCTTCTGACCCAGAAACTGGGAGAGAGGGCTGTTGGGAGAGGGTTTAGGGGGTGGGAACAGCCATTCACAGCTTTGTCCCAGCCAGCTCAGCTGTGGATGGAGGCAGTGTACTGTGCTGCTGTCAGGGGGGGTGGGAGTGGCATGCAGCAGCAAAGTGATTCCCCCTCATGAAACCCACAGGGCTGATTCAGTCCTGAATGGGCTCTGCACAACACTACCTTCCCTTTGGTTGGGATGTGATCCTCTGTCAATCTCTAGTGCTTCTGCCATCAGGCATGGGTAATGCCACACTCATGGGTCTCTGCTCTCTTTCAGGGGCAGAGCTGAATGAAGGGGCTGGCCTGAGAAGGGTAAGAGGCTTCTGGTTTTCTTTGTTCATGGCTTGAGCTGGGCATGCTTGATGTGCCTGGGAGAAACACCGTTCCCAGAGATCATCCCCAGCTTCATGGCAGCTGGTGTTCCAGCACCAAACCCACACCAAAGCCCAGGCCACGAGTCCCACTGAGGGATTCAGCAGCTGCTGCTCCTCTGCGGGCATGCACTACTCTGACAGAGGGAACCAGTTTGCCAGTGGCACTTGGTCCTGCCTGAGTGCTCTGGGGGGAAGAAATGGGCGCTGCTGGCACTGAAATGTGTGCTGTGGTTTCTCCTTTCTAGCCAGTGTGTGAAGACCTGGGTCACTTGCAGGCCTGCCCCCTCCTGTACTTGCCCATCTGTGGGACCGATGGCAATACCTATGCCAATGAATGCCAGCTTTGCGTGGAAAAAATGTAAGCTCATGCCCTTGGCAGGGACCTCCTGGGTCTAATTTTGGCTGCCTGAAACTAGGTGCTTGTGAAGTACAGCCATTCAGGCTCCCCAGAGCCTGGGAAAAGCTATGGCAGGCTGCACTTGCATGGCGAATAACAAACCGTGTGCTGGGCTGCAGGAGGGGAGGGATGGCCAGCTCGTCAAGCGAAGCTGCAAGGAAGAGCAGAGGAGCTGTACCCAGCCAGGCGGAGGAAGGGGATGGCTGGGGGGATCCAGAAGCAGCCTACAGTCGCAGATGGGATGGAGCCTCAGTTGTCTTGGTGCAGGCAGTACAACAGGAGACAACAGCCGCAAACAGCAGCCCCAAGAGGGTGAAAATTTGACACAGGCACCAGGTCCAATTGGTGGTGCACTACAGGGGTGTGAGGGGGGGGGGTCTCCATTCTTGGGGATGGTGGTTGGTGCTCAGATAGAGCCACGGCCACCACAGCCTCGTGCTAGGGACAGTCCTGCTGTGAGCAGGTCAAGCTGCAGATGAAGCACCAGTACCACGGGCTCTGGGAGGGCACATCCATGAGCCAGGATGTTGCAGTCACCTCAGCTCTTTAGACAGGAAAATGAGTAGGTCAATTTTGTAATAGTCAGCTCCATTCCATTTGATGGAATGCAGCCAAAGTATGACTCATGGAATGGTGTTTTATTTTGATCTCTTACTCTTTTTTCCTATATTACTCTAGGAAAACCAGGCAAGACATCCAGATTTTGAAAGATGGGCAGTGTCAAGATGCCTGAGCTTTCTGATAACTTTTCTGAGCCTAAAAACAGGTGATTAATTGATCCTGTGGGCTCTGTGCGAATTGCACACTTAAGCTAGCTATGGCAAATAATAAAATGACATGCACAATCTTATTTCAACAGCACTTTTTTATGCATGGCTGGAGGAAAACAGCATAAGCCAGTTCCCACCAAGGGCTACCAAAAGTGCACAGTCAAAACAATAATTTCAAATCCACATAACAAACTGGGATGCTCTGCACAGAGTATTATCTCACCCACACTTCTGCAAGAAAGGCCATGGGGGAGTAGCAAGAAATGCACCTGTCCTGATGAAGAAGATGCTGAACAAGCACAGTGTTTTCTCTGTAGGAGTCAATTTAGTGAAGGGAAAATAAAGTTTCTCTGGCATGGGAGAAGATGACTCCATGGCTCCCTAGTAAAATGTTTCACTGGTTCCAGAGCTGATGTAAATTGAAAATAGTAACATCTGCACTTCTCATATTAGATGTTATTCTGCTTTTTATCTAAGGCCTTTCATAGAGCATTCTGCTCAGATAATCATGGGAGCATGGAAAGAGACTGAGCAGAGATGGTGAACACCAGGGATCCCAGATGTCTGCTCCAGCACTTGAGAGTGAAGAATTTTCAGTTGCAGGTGGCTCCTGGTGTCAGAGCTATCATCTTTGAGATTGTGGCAGGGCTCAGTCCCACCAAGGTAATAGTGTCAGTGTGAATCAGCAGGCCTTGGGGCCTCCTCTGCTCTTTCATCTCCCTCTTCTAGCACATGGGCATGCACAACACCTGCAACAAGGCCATACAACTTGGGCAGGCAAGGGCCCCCTTTGCTCACAGTGGCAGAGATCAGAGGGCTGATGCAGGGCTTGCCTCCTGAGGTCATTTCAGTCCCGCACAAGATGTTGTATTTGTACAGAATTACCAGCTGAGATTTTTGACCAGCTTTGAAGAGTGCTTCAGAGTGAGTTGAAACCTTCCAAGGACAGGTCAGCACTCACCCACAGGAGGTCTTGTTGCTCTGACTTGTTGCTATACTAGTATCCCATACAGTTCTCATTTGCAGGCATCTAATAGGAGTCTGAGGTCTACCCTGTGGTAAAGTGAGCTCCCCAAAGTCAGTGGCCATCCTCAGAGTCTGGGAGATGTGCCAGTGTCTACTATGACTATTGTGCTTGGTCAGCTGGAATTCACCCTCTCACCCAGTTCTGCACCTTGCTGGAGCCACCAGGTGGGACACCCAAAGCACCACAATGCACAACAAAGCCATTGCTGACAGATTTAATGCTGCAGCTGGAAATAGTATTGAGGAGCATAAACCAGCTATGCTCAGTCAGATGGATGGTATCCACTATTTTCTGTCCCAGAGGCAGCTGCTGTCATCAAAATCTTTATTCTCCTTAGAAAGTTCTCTCCCAGGCTAAAAAGTCCTAGCCTCACTAATTGTTCAGGGTTGTCCAGAGCTTTGATTTTCCCTGTTTTCCTTTCCTGAATCCTTTCTATTTCTGCAGAGGAGGGGATACCTGTCCATGGCTGCTGCTATTACCTGTTCATTTGTCCCAAGGCTCTGCAAGGCTGTTTGTCCCCTTCCAGTCCCCAAATAACATGGAAGAGGTGGTCTGGCTGTGTACTCCCCTCTGTGTTGCCAATTCTTCTCTGCAGATCTTGCTGTCTGTCCCCTCTGCACCCTAGGGAAAGGCTTTGGTATGGCCAAAACACATCCACAGTGAGCAGCACAAATCTATTGCTCACTTCTGTCCTGAGGTTTTCTGCTCCTGCTGCTGCCAACTCAGCCACAGGCAGGATTTATTTGGGCAGCTCTATGCCAGTTTTCTGCCAGGGCTGAGGGAAGGTTGTGCCCAGCTTAGCATAACTGGGGCTCATTCTCCCCTGGGGTGGGTAAGTGTTCACCAGGGTCTCAGCTCCGTGCCATGGCTTGAGCTGCACCCGCAGAGTGGCTGCGGCCCAAGAGTGTGTGTGCTGTGCATGCCCTGAGAGCCACGACTATTTATGTGCAGAGCCTAGGAAAAAACAACATAGACCATCCAGAAGCTCTTCTGAAGAGGGAAACCACATGCCTCCAGCACAAAGTGGAGTGTTTATTCAGAAATTGCAGAACTAAAGTACAGACTAATAGGCCAGACCTGCAAGGTCAGAACATGGGCAGCCACAGGATGGGGTCAGTGTTGACTCTACACACAGCAAGTTCAGAGGTACTTGTCCTCCCCAGGGGCTTGTGGATTTGGCTGTTTATTTCACATGGCTCAAAAGCAAGTGGCAGACCAAGGGAAAGGTGAAGGCAGTGATTGAACACTGCCACAGACCTCAGGGCCTGTGCAAAACCAGCCTGGTGCAGAGAGCCTGACTCTAAAGCCCAACAGATCTTTGCCTGCCAAGGTCAGGTGAGACTCAGGAGGCAGCTGGTGGGCAGCAAGATGCCAGCAACGCCCTGAGCTGTGCCAGAGAGTATGCAAATGAATTTGCACTTTTGTATATGCTTTTCCCATTCAATTTATCTGTCTGTTTCTCATCTTCTCATGTTTCAGTCAAGGCAGGGAAAGAAAGGGATTCTCTTCTTTCACAGATACCATAGTTTGTCACACAGAGCAATGAGTAGCACACAGTGCTCCCAGAGCTGTGTGTTGCAAACAGGCAAGTTTCCTCAAGTCAGGGAGTGAAGGACAAGCCTGCAAGTTGCTTCTCTGTCATTGTCCTGTGAGACAAAACTGGAAGAAGTGCCCTGACACCCTGTAAGAGTGGCAGCAGCACAGCTCCCCCAGCTGCCCATGTTGATCAGGGCTGCATCCGTGACTGCAGGGAGGGCTGTGTAGATCTCTGGACAGTCCTTTGCAGTAGCCTTGCCAGATAGGGGGAACAGATATCTTTGAGGCTCACAAAGACCTTTGACTTACACATAGATCCAAAGCCTGGTGTGTGTCTACAGTGAAAGCAGTCCAGCCAATGGCAGGTTCCAGCCCTAGGAGTCCCTTGGACAAAACTTTCCCAGGACATTTGTGTGCTGAAAGCTGTGTGGTGGCATGGTGAGATGTACCCAAGGTTGGTGATGTTCCCCTACTGAGCAGCTCCAATGGCATTTGAGGAGTCTGTGACACTGGAGATGCTCAGATTGCTGAACACTCAGCTGATGTCTTCCAGGGAGGGCCTCAGGAACTGAGGAGGCTGGACACATCAGTGAAAATGGCCCAGGGCTAGCTGAACTGAAATGTGGAGAGAAAGGGGAGGGAAGCAGCACTTGGCACACTGTGAAGTGTCTACTGCAGCAGTTCCTGTAGCCAAGACTGGCCATAAAATGCAACACACTTGCACAAATGTCTCTGCAGCAAAGGGAGTGCAGCTTTGGGCACATCTCAGCCCCTCTACTTCAGAGCACAAACAACTTGAAAGGAAGTGATGGAGCCTGTAATTTCCTCATTTCTAACCATTACCAAAGTTTTCTGTGAGATACGGAAATTGCTCTCTTGGCATTTAAAGTAATTTACACTCGAGGGACAAGTGTCTTCTAGAGATTTCCCTCCTGAGAGATGCAAGTGCCAGCTCTGTAATATTTTGAAGTCCATCTATTCCATTAAACACCTCTGAAGAACCTTGGGGCACAGTGACTCTTTCTTTCACAAATGCTCCCTTCAAAAAATGGAGAGACAAAATGGACGAACAGTCACAGGACTGGCTCTGCAGTGCCTTATGGCAAAGTTTTGCTGAGTCAAGAGCCACTTATCAGCCCTCACCAGGCTTTGGGGTGACCACGTAGATGGTTGGTGTGAGAAGCTGAGTTAGCCACAGCCTGAGCATGCGCCCAGCTCCTGTGGAGCACTGAAACACACAGGGATTTCCACCCTTCCTTCCATGCTTTACACCACCTGCAGGCAGCCCAGAATATAGAGTCATAGAATCATTCAAGACCGTGGAATTCGACCATTAACTGCCATGTCCTGCAGGAAACCATGTCCCTAAGCACCATACCTACACATCTTTCAAATACCTCCAGGAACAGTGACTCCACCACTGCCCTGGGCAGCCTGACATCCAACCTAAACCTACCCCAGAGCAATTTGAGGTACTTTCCTCTCATCCTATTGCTTGTTACGTGGGAGAAGAAATGGACTCCAACAATCTACAATCTCCTGTCAGGAAGCTGTAGAGAACAATAAAGTGTCCCCTCAGGTTCCTTTTCTTCAAGCTCAACACCCTCACTCCCTCAGTCACTCCTCAGAGGACTTGTTTTCTAGACTCTTTGCCAGCTTCTTTGCTCTTCTTTGAACATGCTCCAAGCACTTCAGTTTCTCCACCTGGGATGGGGCAGCCCTGGTGCGTATAGACTGGGGAATGAGAGGCTAGAGAGCATCTCTGCGAAAAAGGACCGGGTCAGTGGCAAGTTGAATGCAAATCAGCAGTGCCCTGGCAGGCAGAAGGGCCACCCGTGTGCTGGGTGCATCAGGCACAGCATCACAGCCAGGCAAGGGAGGGGATTGTCCTGCTCTGTTCTGCTCTGCTCTGCTCTGGGGCAGCCTCACCTCCAGTGCTGGGGGCTGTTCAGGGCACACTTTTGGGTATAAGAAAGACATTGAGCTCTTAGAAAGTTTCAAAGGAGGGCAACAAAGATGGTGAAAGGCCTTGAAGTGAAGCCATGTGATGAGTGGCTGAGGTCACTTGGTCCGTTCAGCCTGGAGGAGACTGAGGGGAGACCTCACTGCAGTTACACCTTCCGCGTGAGGGGAAGAGGAGCAGCAGGCACTGACCTCTTCACTCTTGTGGCCAGAATCTGATGGAATTGCCTGAAGCTGAGTCATGGAAGGTTTAGGCTGGATATCAGGAAAAGGTTCTTCACCCTGAGGGTGGGTGGGCACTGAAACGGGCTCCCCAAGGAAGTGGTCACAGCACCAAGTGTGTCAGAGTTCAAGAAGCATTTGGACAATGCTCTCAGGCACATGGTGTGATTTTGTGGTGTTCTGAGCAGGAACAAGAGTTGTACTCAATGATCCTGCTGTATCCTTTCCAGCTTAGCACATTGTGTGGTTCTGTAATAATGTCTTTTTTGTAATGAGGGACACAAAACAGAAACAGTGCTCAAGGCCTGATATGTTTGCCCCTCCAAAAGCCATGCCTTTGCACAGTGAAGTATCCTGCCAGGGTACAGTTCCCAGATGTCTGCATGACCGGGGTGTCTCTTGTGCTTTGCATCTTCAGGCAGTGCTGGAACATGGGACACCCTCACCAGCTTGGCACACCTTGTCTTCATTTGTGACTGAGCTACAAGAAACTACTCCGTGAATGACTTGGTAGCCTCACATCTCTTTATGCCATCCATGCTCCTGGCCCACCCTCCCATATCAGAGCCTTCCCATATCTCCTCTGCTGCCACCACCCTGTTGCTCCTTTTGGGGCTGTTAGACCTACCCCACCTCTCTGGAGGTACCGTGTAATCTGCAGTGGACACAGGGCACGAGCCCTAGAGTAAAGTGGTAACTCAGGGGATAAGAATGGCAGCAGAGATGGCCACGGACCTCCAAGGTTAGATCTTCAGAAATCTATATGCATGAAGTTTCAAGCTCTGGAGCTTCCAGGGACCTAGAGAGAGATCCTGCTGAGAGTACGGGATGTACACTAAAAATAAAAAAGGCTGGCAAAAATTGGAGGCAGCCAGATCTGCTCATCCCTGAGGAGCTGCTTTACTCAGGGCAAGTCCTCAGGCTGCTTGAGGAGGTAGGATCATCCCTGCCTTGAAAGGTAGCTGGGTTGCAGAGGACCTGGGGGTAAACAGGCTATCGAGTCCTTTACCAACCTTTGAACCACTTCTGAATTCATGGTGGGCAGGGAGGGAAGGCGTTAGGGGCACTAGCACCTAATCGGTGTGTAAGTGGTTGAATGTCTCATGGAAAAAAGTGCTGATAGCAGCTGAGTGCACTAGAAACTGGCTAAAGAGGTACCTCTGCTCCATCAGAGTTGTTACACACAATATAAGCTTGAGCTTTTCTGTGCTATTCTGGCATAAGAAACTATGAAGGCAGCTTTCAGGAGAGGCCAAGATAACCCCCTCATCTCACATGCACTGATCTAGGGGCCAGGCCATTCCCACAGAGCAACGAACAGGTTCTCAGCATTGAAGCCATTGTAGCAGGCAGCAGCCTCCCCTTTGCAGGGATGCTGGCCCTGCAGATGACCTTGCAGGAGCCTGCAGGCCAGGCAGGGCTGGGGCTGCAAGGGGCTACCAGCAGCTAGGAGCAGCCACGGAAGGAAATCATCCTGTTGGGGCAAGGGAACAGCTGGGTCTTCCCACTGGTTTTACTGGGACTGCCCATTGCCACTCTTGCTTCATCAGTGAAGTGCTTTGTTCATAGTCCTGATCCACCAGGATCTGGACCAAACAATCATTAGGAAGTCCTCAACATGCACAGCCAGGCTGGCATGGTTTTATTATTCTGTCTGGATCCCAGGAAGCTGGTGCTGCTCTTGGGCAGGTAACATGACTGTGACAGTCTCCATCCTTAGGGGTTTCCAAAGAATATGGCAACTCAGCCATCCTGTCCTTGTGAAGCTGCCAGTCCTGCTGTGAGGGGAGCTGGAGGATGTGCCTCCCTACCAGCACTGCAAGCATCCTATGCAAACACCTTCAGACAGCATGTATCCCATTTCTCAAGGGGTCCTTAAGGACTAACGACACATCCCTGCACCTCACTCAGGAAAGCAGCACTGAGGCAGTGCCACATCCTGCCCTTCCATGTCCACTACAAAGGAGAGCTTTTGAGTCACAGTTCAGCAGCAGCAAACTTCCTATCTGAAGTGGAACAATTTGCAGTATAAAAGCACTAACATATTTTGCAATCCACACAGTAGATCCTGGACAGAGGCTCACACACCTTTCCACTCTGATAAGGAGAATATTATTACCCTCCTAGTGGCCTGGCCAGATAAGAGGTTTGGGGCGGGCAGTCTGCATTTTTTTCAAGCTCTCATTATGCTGCACCAGTATCTCCAGATGCTGTTTCCAGGGAACTAAGCTGCTTTCTAATTAAAACTGCAAAGAGCAATGGAGAGTTTAGGCAAAGACCATGCTTCTTCGGACTCTTCCCTGCCACCCTCTGCAACCTGTGAGGAGTATGCTGTGCCAGGTAATGATGACAACATTCCTAACTTGAGTTTTTGGAGAGAGGAGAGCATGATTTTTGTTACCAAGTGTTTCTCAGAAAGGAACTAATAATTATTAGTCTATGCTTGGGGGTAGAGGATGCACATTTAACTGCAAATGCATGTCTTTTTACATGTTATGTTCCAGATCCCAAAGCACATATAAAGGCTTTTCAACTAAAGTGCTTCAGAGAGCATCAGTATATTGTCTCTTTGCAGACTGGCAGTACTGCCTCATTGTTTATATAGCTTGATTTTCTTTTCTCTTCTAATTTAATTTCTGTTTCTTTGTGCCCTCTAGTAAATATTTTTTCATCAGGATGCATATGTTTTACTGTGGTCTCCCCTGCTTAGTGCTGGCAGGTGACAGCTTTGGAGCTGTTGTGGGAGTGCTTTCTTGGACCAGTTAGAAGTGAATTAGGGATGTTTTCTTAGAATGGACTGCGAAGGAGACGGACTGCAAGCAGCTAAAATTGCTTTTACAGCTCACAAGACATTTTGAAAGGAAAATAAAATTACCGTGGCTGCAGATGGGATGTGCAAGGGATTATGTACTTCAGTAGCTGAACCAAGGCCCTGTGCAGATCTTGCTACTGCAACTTGTAACCTCATCTTCCCAGGGAGTTTACTGCCTTTTTCTAAGTGGATGGCAGAGTCATCTCCTGCTGGCTGAGCCCTACTGTCTCTGTTACTGCTTCGTATCAGGGAACAACCTCCCACTTGTCTTGGAGTTATTCTCAGCTTCCCTGGACAGTGTTCTGGGCAGTCAGATGTAATTTTAAAGCTGACTCTGCTTTGGTGAGGACATTGAAGCATAGACCAACATAAATACTCTCCAAGATAAATTTCTGTAAGATTATTATTAATTATCAGATGTGTCTTGTGTAAAAACCTACTTTGGGCAGAGACTGGCTCCTGCTGTCAGTTTTGCATTGTCCTGTCCTGGACTACAGGACAGGACAATGCAATGCCAGTTTTACTGGCATTTAATAAATACCTGGAATTTAATAAAAGACCTGTAATCCCAGCTCAGCCTCAGAAGTCTTTCTCTCCTTGACAATTTTACCATCTGATCAAGAGAATGACAAAATGACAATTTTTCACTGATTTCACTACTTTAGTGTGAGCCAAGGCTTTTTGTTAAAGGAGCTGGATCCGATTACATCTGGAAGGAGCAGGTCATAGTCTTGCTTTTCCACTTGTGTGGGTTTTGTTGAAACTATGATAATAATTTCTTTTGTGATCTCTTCAGTGTACCTTTGGGAAGAATTCCCTCTCCCTCAAGGCCTCAGGGCAGTACTGTTGCTCCCTGTGTCTCCTGGAATTGGGTAGCATGCTGCTTGATTGGAGACAAGTTTTTACTACCACAGCTTAGAGTCTACACTAGAAATCATCAGGGATTGCTGTCTTTTAGGACAAAAAGACATGGAGAAGTGAAGTTCAGACCATTTTTTAGGCTGGTCTTTGCCTCAGGAAGCCATTTGGAGCCCTGTGCAACCAGTGAAATGGACACTGCTTACCTTGGTCAAGGAAGGTGTGGTGATCTGGGATCTGGGGAGTGCTCCTCTTTGCTACTGGCTATATGCAACCTGCACATCCAGCCCAAATAATAAAGCCAGCATTGGAGCTTTCTCAAATCAGTTAGTCTTTCTTAGGCCCTGCCATGGTCTTCCTCACAGCTGCAGACCAGCTTGGGGCTGTTTGTGTGGTGTTTGGGACCAGTTTTCTCAACCCCAGCAGGGTGTACTAGCCCTGTCGGTCTCTGGTTGCATCACCATCTCCCCACGAGGTCTCAGCCCAATGCATGTGAGCATCCATGTGGGTAAGGCTGTGCCCTCTGGCTCATCCTTGCCCCCACAGAGCTGCTCCTGTTTTGAAGGATTGTCTGTTCTGTGGGTCAAGGCTTTCTTCTAGGTTCTTAGATAAACATCTTAATTTCTGTGGTGGCCAGTTCCAGCTGTCTGGGAAAAAGTGTAACAATGGAGAAAACATGAAGAATTATCTTGCAGTCTGTACTGATGCCTGATCAAAGGCACCACGCCCCAGGTCCGTTCAGTATGGGAATAGGTTGGACATGGGTCACCCCAAGGAATTGTACCTGGAAATCTACAGTAATTGTCAGGCTAGGAGCCTGGGAGTTATGGGTGTGGTGTCATCAAATCCTCCCCACTGAGGCTGTGCTGGAAGTACAGTGCTCAAGGAGTTTCATATTAAGATGCCTTTGGGACAAAAAAAAAGTCATGGCCTCTTGCATCAGTGCTCTAGTGCCAGGCAGGGAGGGATCAGAATGTCACGTTGGCACTCACTTTATCCTCGTAGACGTCATCATAACCCGTCGCTTGAGAGACCGGGAGTTGCTCAGGAAAAGAAAAGCAGAAGCCCTGGAGAAAGATTCAGCTCAGTGGGTTATGAGGTAAATCTTGCTTTTTTCTGTCATAGTGCTTTTGTGGTGCACTTAATCTGAGCCCAGACATGGCCCAGTCTCTGGATCTTCACCCAAGGACAGAGCCATCAGTCCTCAGTGAGGAAAGGTGACCTGCAGCCAGTAGCTGCTCAAGGTCTGCACAGGCACTGGGGGGAGAGATGGCTGAGGGGAAGCAAGCAAACCTCAATCATAATGTGAGGCTGAGGAAGAATTTGTTGCCCAAGCTTCTGCCCACTGATGCAGCTGCAGAAGGCTGCTGTGCAGGGCTTGGGAAGGGGGGCTGAAGAATTGCAGCTTCTGCAGGATGAGCTGGGTCACAATCACAACAGGGGACCCAGCAAACTGCCTTATGCAGAAGGGAAAGTCCTTTGTTCTATTCATCCCTGTGAAATCCCCTGGCAGAGACTATAAGAACGAACAGCAAAGGAGAGCCAGAAGAGCCAAAAGAGGACGGGGCCGTCAGACAGTGGTCAAGGCTGTCCTGGAGTCAGAGCCAGCAGGGGACCCCCAGCCCGACCCAGAGGAGAAGGCTGAGCCAGCGCCCTGGGAGCCAGAGCCCTCGGAGCCAGCGCTGCCTGAAGCAGGCTTTCAACAGCAGCCACCAATGCTGCCCATCCAGAACATGGTCGGTGGGCTGCCGGCGGGGGCAGTGGAAGGGGAGCTGGCAGACAGGAGCTTGGACCCTACTGGTGAGTTGCCGCAGAGCTGCTGGCCCCGTGCTGGCCTGGGGGCAGTGCAGCGCTGCCACCTGAGGACTGTCAGCCAAGGGTGCCTGCCTTATCAACAGCAACCGTGCCCCATTTCCAGGTCATGGGTCCTACCCCACAGAACTGGGGTAGCTGAGAATGGGTGGGGGGATGGTGGGACTGCGGGGACAGACAGCTCTCTTCCAGTCCAGGGGAGTGATAACAAGCTAGTCAGTCATTGGGATGGGGTTGTGCACCTGGTTCTTTCTAACTCCTTGTCCTAAGAACACTTCTGTGGCTCTGCCACAGCCGTATTAGCACAGAGGGATATATTTCTGTGAAGATCTCTTCTCTGTGGAGAGAAGATGAGGTTTTTTTGTGGTCAGAGCTGATTGGGGGAGCCAAAGTCAAGACATGCTCTGTCCACAGTCAGTCCAGTTTCAGGGATGACACTGGGATGGTGGGAGAGCAAAGTGGGCACTGGGACAAAGCGTGGGAGCCTGCAGGCAACTACACCTTTGAAAGCTGCCAGGACTGAGGCATGCAGTGCACTAAGCTGGTCAGAATGGCAGGCTGGTGTCTGGGCTCAGAAAAATCCAATTACAGCTACTGCAGCAGGATTTGCTCCCAGATCTGTCATGGGAAGAGTAGAGTACATTCTCTTTAGCAGTCATTGGGTCAAGCATGCAGGTTGCTTCAAAAGCAGGAAAACTAAGGTTCTGCTTCAGAGGAGGTGACAATCCTCTGACCCTCAACTATGGTATTTCCAGCAATGTCTCTGCAGGGGGGAAGAAAAGGCCTGTTGATGCAAGGCATGTGGTGCCATCACGCCATGGAAAACAGCTATTCTGCATCCTGGGCTCTGGGGTGGGTGTCCAGCCTCCAGCCCTGAGGTCTTGAAATGGGCAACCATCAGGGTTGTGGTTATTGCCTCTGGCTTTGAACTCATCAGTGCCTTACCTTCTCCAACTCCTCTCCACAACTGGGAGTGCCCTTGGAAAGCAGGCAATCCACCTAACACCTTCTCCGGGCAATTGCAGGAGACTGGCCAGGGAGGCTTTAACATGGGACAGGGGGGTAACAGGGGAGCCCCCCAGTACGAAATGATCTGTCTCTTACATGCCTTACAGGTGAAGAGGATATGCCGAAACCAGAAGAAGCAGATCTATTAAAAGAGTTCAATACTCTGGAAAATGACCACCAGGATAACGAATACATTCCGCATATTCTGTATTAACTTTCTGATTGTTTGGGGATATTTTTTATTTTTACTCTCACCTCACAAACTTGACAAGTATGGCACAGTGATTTTGAGCAGCTGCTTTCTTGGGAACCATAAAGCCCATACTCTCCTTGTCACTCTGCTTTCTATGCTTCTTCCAGGCTAGAGAGGCAGCCCCTAGGGAGTTGCCTGTGGCTTATGAGCCTCCTGCTCTCTCTGCAAACAGGCTGTTTTGCTTGGGCCCATGGAAGGACTCACAGTGCTCTGCCACACTACACTT
The DNA here is from genome assembly GCF_047830755.1 of Zonotrichia albicollis. NCBI lineage: Eukaryota > Metazoa > Chordata > Aves > Passeriformes > Passerellidae > Zonotrichia > Zonotrichia albicollis. The sequence continues at coordinate 65,729,272 of NC_133860.1, read as the reverse complement.
CAGTCATACAGTCCAGCATCCACCTGTGTTTCTGACAGTAATTTCTTATTTGCATAAATGTGAGTGGCATTGCAAAGCTAACACTCACTGTGATTTTAGCTGGCTGGAGAAGCCCAGCTTGAGCTTTTTACTGCACCCCACAAACCCCACCACATTTTGTGCTATCATTATTAGTCTGAAAGTTTTTCTCATAGCCTGTTTTCATCTGCAATAAACATCTTGCTTTCCTACAGCTGGATATGTTTTTTGGTTTTAATTTCTGGGCAGCTTCACTCTGCCTTCTAAGACAAACAAAAGAGGTTGAAAACAGCTGAGTGCATTGGGCTGGAACTTGGCTGAATTATACACTTTTGTCAGGAAAATGCCATCTGGGACAAAGACAGGAGACACTCTGCACAGTCATTGTCTCCCTGTCTCCCCAGTTTCATGCAGGATTTCTCCTGAAGCCAGGGGTAATGGGGTGCCCTGTGTCTCTGCCCTTGTTTTGGGTCTTGCGATCCTTGTTCCTGTGCACAGCAAGGGAAGAGGCTCTCTTACATTCCTGTAATATCCTGACACAAGGGATCCTTCTCCTCTTGAGAAGGAGGGGAGGTCATATTGCCATTTTCTGACTTCCCAAGGGCCTGTCTCCCAGAGCACAAGGCTGGCCAGACCCTGCAGGCACCCTTGATTTGGGGCATTCTCTTATGGCTCTGGACACTTTGCTGTTGCTGTCCCAGAGCCTCGAGGCTCTGTGTCACAGCTTGTGTAAGGGTCTCCAGTGACACGATGAACACCCTTGACGTCTCATCCCTGCTTTGGTGCCAGGGACATCACATGAGGAGCAAGTGCTTGCCAGCTCCTCCACAGCCTCCCTGTGCTGAAGTTCTGACCCCCACAGTTACACTGCCAGAAGCTCTAAAACACCTGGTGGGTGTCAAAGCAGAAAGTATTCAGCAGCACCACACCAAAGCAAATCCAGCGCCTTTCCCCCCTCCAGGGCAGCTCCTGGAGGGATGGGTTTCCCTTGTCAGATATCCTGACACTGTTTTGTTCTCCATAGGCATATCCGCTAACTCAAGGTTTTGCTCTCCCCTTGAGCCACTGATACCAGTGGCAGCTGAACAATATCTCTCAGCTTCTGCCATGAACTACTCAAACCTCACCCACAACACCAAATATCTAAGGTACAACAAAAGGGCTTTGTGGAAGCCCTGCAGCATGGAAGGAACTTCTGTCTGTGAGGTTTGCTCTTAAACCAAGGCACTGGGGGAAGGCAGCTGAGGCTGCACTGGCCTGAAGTGGAGCCAGAGGCTGGAGGTCATGTTGTGGATGAGCAACATCCCAACACTTGTGCTGGGGCCCTCCTGCAAGTGTGGTGCCCACACCGTGCTGCAGAAAGGCTGGGCAGTGGCTGCTGCCAGGAGACCCTTCCAGCTGCTGGAGCCCCACACGTGCCATGGCAGAAACCCTGTGGCCCTCCCCTGCCCTCCAGTGCCCTTCCCTGCTCTCTAACCCTCTGCAGTGCTGACAGGGAGCAGGAGTCAGCCATGCTGCCCACTCCACATCTGCAGACATTTACATTTTCCTGGCTTCCGAAGCCCTTTAGATTTTGAGGAGAAGACACTTCTAGGGGGTTTTAGACTCATCTTACAGCTTACATCAATCAAGGAGGGCACAGCACAACCACATTCCACCTTCTCCATTGTGAAGTGGAGCTGTAGGAGGTGGTGAAGACCTGGCAGAGTGAGGTGTCCATGAACATGGGACAACATTCACTCTTGAAACACACGTGGGCAGCAGTTACCCTTGCACTGGGAGGGCTGGGAGAGCTCCCTGAGAGCAGAAATGCGCAGGAACCAGAGCAAGCACCTCTGTTCATCCCTGTGGAGATGCCTTTAGTGGCTAGGAAATCCTGGAGTCATCCCAGGTACTGCATACTCTCTCTTAGAGCTGCTCTTACTTTGTCTTCTTTGGCAGACAGTAAAAAAGGTGTGCCTATGCAAACAAGAAAAATCTTATCACAAACTGAACAAGAGAAAGATAAAGCCCTCCTAATCAACACTTTCACTGGCCATGCATTAGTTCTTTCTCTGTTGAGAGGACAGATAACAGAGCTCTTGCTTATACAGACGGGGTTCAGGCGTGAGGCTGGACTTGAGGTGGTCCATGTGTACCCCTGAGGTAGGCTCTGCTGCCTGAATGGAGCTGGGGACAGGCTGGCAAGGACAGCTGTATCTGGGACAGGGAGGCTGCTGTTTTGTAGGTGCAACAAGACACCTTCTCCCTCTCTTCCCTCCTTCCTGAGTCCAAGACAGATGTCTTTACCCAGGGCCTTGGCAGAGAGTCCACTAAAGTAAATTTTCATGCTCTGAGTGAAAACTGTATGACAGCTATGGTCTGGGTCTGACATGAAGGGGAAATCATGAAGGGAGGAGGGCAGAGACCTTTAACTGACTGCAGCCTCCTTACTAGCAAAGAGAATTATTATGGGTGCAGGGAAATAGCCTCTGAGCTATGGGGCCAGCACAGGGAGCCAGGTAAGTGCCTGACACAGTGATCCTTGCTGTGCTGTAAACTGGCAGGGCTGCCTGAGGCTCCTCCAGGATGCTCTGACCTGCTCCTTGTGGCACACAGATGAAGGTGTGTTGTGGTACACGGTGGACATGAGCATTGTAGCTGCTCCTCGCTAGTGAGATTCAGCAGGACATTGGTTAAAGTCAACTGGGCTGCACTGAACACACTCCTGTGAGCTTTTCTCAGGGCTGCAGGTCCTGACCCCCCTGCTGCAGAGCACGGGAGGCCATCCTGAGCTCTGAGAGCCATGACACAAGTGCTAAGGAGAGGAAACCTAACATCATATCCTGGAGAACCAGACTCTCCTCTGTACATGCTGATTACCTTTCAAGTATCCTTTCAGGAAATATGCTTCCAGCTTTGTGGGATAAGGGAAGTTTGGTTCGTGCATCCTGGCTTTCCACTGCTCAAATTACTCTTCATATATGGAGCCCCCCACATTTGCTGAAAGTCAGGGGTGATCTGTGGCAGGCTGTTGCTCATGAGTGATGTTTTGAACCAGAAAGATCTTCCTGTCCTTAGGAGAAGTGAAGTCGTAGCTAAGCCTCAGCAGAAAGAAGCTGGCAAGCAACTTAGACCCAGAAGCCACCACAAGTCAGTGAAAGCCATTCCACCCCATAAGTGCCTGGTCTTACATGATAAGAAAAATTTGCTAATTAATTCACTAATATTGACTTTAAGCAGTAAATCCTGGAGACAGCAAATACCCACTCCCTCTCTGGCCACCACTTCCTGCTCAGGGCTTGTTAGCTCTGCTCCTTCCCATCCTGTGTTCACTATTTAAATAAATACTTTTATAATGCTGCCAGGGCCGCCACAGACCGGAGCTGTGCGTCCAGCCAGGCTCATCAGTGCTCCATCACCTGGCCTGACTCTCCTGGTCTGCCAGGAAATCATGTCACTGTACAAAAAGCTAAGTGAGGAGAGACACCTGGAGATCCTGAATCCAGCCCCTACTCAGAGCATGGCTAAGTCTGACCAGACTGCTTTGGGCTTTCTCTAGTCAAGTGCTGACCTTCTCCAAGACATGAGATGATCCCCCTCTTGTCCTCATTCCAGGGCTGCCCCACTTTCAAGGAAAGAATGTTTTTCCTTTACGACCCACCAGGCTTTCTCTCAGCACAGCTTTAGCTCCGTGCCTCTTTCTCTGTCTTAGTACCCTTCAGAGAAGATCTCAGCTCCATCTTCTCTGTAACCCTCTTTCAGACTGCAAGTTAGGCCCCATGCTCACCTGCTCTCCCTGAGAACAATCCTGATTCCTTCAGCCTATCTCCTGTGTCCTGCTCCCTGCCTTGATGTCCTCAGCTGAGCTCCAGTAAAAGAATGACTTTCTTGCACTGGAACCAGTATTCCTGCTGTGGGCTCACATAAGGCAGAGGGAATGGCCGCTTGTCCAAGCCTGAAATTCAGTGTATCCAGAGGGACTTGGCGTGCACAGCATGAGCTGTGCCTGTCTCCCTCAGACATCCTGAGGTTTTCACTGACAGGGCACAAAAAACATGAAGAAACCAGGATATAGCTTGCGTGGAAAACAGCGTGATCTGTGCTTTGCAGCCCTTGTAATGACGCTTTTATCAGCTCTCTCCGCTACGGACCTCTCCCTGGGAGCTCACGAAAGCGCTAAAATGGAGCTTGGGCGCAGTATTAACCACATGCCCGCGGGCACAGCCGCTAGCTCAGGCTCGGACGGCGGGCTGAAGGGGCAGTTCCCGCGTGTGCCTCTGGGGCTGGGCACCGCTCCGTGCGCAGGGCCCGGCCCGGCTGACCCGAGCTGCCGGCGGCGCCCGCCCCGCTCCGAGCGCCCGGCGCGGCCGGCAGTGCGCTCTAGCGGCAGCTCCGCAGAGCTGGCGGCCGAAAGGACCTCAAAGGGCAGCCCTTCTCCCCCCGGATTGCTCGCAGACCCATCCAGCCTGGCTTGGAGCACGTCCAGGGATGGAGCATCCACAGCTTCTCTAGGCAACCTGTGCCTGTGCCTCACCACCCTCACAGGAATTTCTTCCAAATACCTATTCTAAATCCACTTATATCAGGTATTTTCTTCACTTTAGTCATTGTCCTTTGTCCCAGCACATGGCTCTTGTCAAAAGTTCCTCTCCAGTTTTCCTGTAGGCCTCCTTTAGATAGTGGAAAGTGCTATGAGGTCTCCCCAAGGTCTTCCTGGATTCAAGTTCAGTTCCTGTTGTGGCAGAGAGGTACTATATCTTATATCCACTTAAGTGGGAAGACATTAAACCATTTTCCCTGGTTGCTGCAAGAGAACTTTTCTTTTGCCTTTTCTCCAGAAGGGAATGGTAGAGAAAACCTCCATGGAAACAAAATGCAAAAGAAATTACCCAAGAAGGAAAACTTTTTTTTTTAAACAAATGTTTCCTGCATAAAGGTCGAAACTCTGAATCATCCTCTGCTTCCTCCATGAAAAAGCCACCAACATCAACAATAATACCCAGGCATGGCCTCTCACACCATGACAAAGTGGCACTTCTCACTTAGGCATTTATTCTGTGTGGCCTGATCTGTCTGTAACTCCAGGGCAACATCAGGGTCCAAGTCTATTGCAGTGGTCAGTTACTCATTGCTGCAGAAATGCAAGCACATTTTATTCAAGTAAAGGCAATTTTTGAGAAAACAAGAAGTACAAAAAAAAAACAAACCAAAAAAACCCCAAACCACCAAAACAATTTGAGAACTACTGAAAAAGAATACACGTACAGCAATAAACTCAAGTGTACCCAAAGATGGAGAAGGAAGAAATCATCACCATCAGTATGCACCTCCTGATGTAGGGAAGGAAATCTTTTCTGAGAACATCACAGTCTGCCCATTGCAGACATCGCCATGCTGATACTCTGTAAGTCTTTCTCCCCCTCTATTCTTGCAGCCACAAACCTGAGAACACAGGAAGAGTGGCTAGGGAGTCACTATTTAATTGGCCAGTCCTAGGGCCAGCACTCCAGTGAGCCTGAAGACAGACTATGTGTACAAACATACAGCTGCAGAAGTGATACGAGGCCTCGGACAACGTTTGTTAACCCCGGAAGCTGACAACCTGGATCCATGAGCACCTTTTCCCAAGTGGAAGAGGTCAACATGAGATGCAGATGGTGTCCTTGCAAGAGCCAGCCACAGGGATAATTGACTTAGAGTGGTTCATGCACCAAGCAAGCTGTGTCTCAGCGATCAGACCAGGAGCTCTGGCATTGACACTGAACAAAAAAAGGTGAAAAGCTGTTCCTTAATCAATTAGGATCTCTTTGCATAGCTCACATCCAGACAACAGCTTTCCAAATTCTTCAATGGCTGATGAATCTTAGCTCCCTATCATCAGAGAAGGGATAGCAGTGAACTCAGTAAACTCTCCTGCGCACACAGTCCACCGTCAATATCCCTGCCTCCTCCCCACAGCCATTTTCAGCCAGAGCATACAGCAGCCCTGTTGACTTCCTGCCATCAGAGGAGGCTAGGATACAGCCTCTTTTCCTCTTAGCCCAAGCAGTGTGGCCAGAGTACTTCATTGGCCAGCTGCACCCTGTGCAGAAGAGGTGAGAGTTCAGTCTGGCAGCCCCAAGCTGGGCTTCCCTGCCCCTAAGTTTGCCCATACAAAGAGGGGTTGGATGACTGCACCACATCCAAAAGTAACTCCCAAAAATAACACCAACTTCCAGGTATTGCACATGCCACCATCTCCCACCTTGACTTCTTGACCTTGGACACGAGAAGACATACATTTCAACTGGACTGAGTTAAGAAACCAGCTCTGCTGTTTAGAGAGGGCTTCCAACAAATCAGGGCTTCAGGATTACACCACAACAAGGTTGTAAAGTTGTTCTTTGTGCCAACATGGGCCCCTATATTCTTGTACACCAGACTCTGTAAAGTCAGACCCCCATCAGACTTCCTTTGTTCACATTAGCTCACTTCCAGGTCCCACATGAGTGGGGTGCCCTCTCCGGTCACTGACATGGCAGCTCTAGGTAATGGACACAGCTAAAGTCCAACTCCACCTACTCAGACTGCTCTCCAGTTACAACCCACAGAGCTCTGGACTCCCTCCAAGGTACTCCCTGCTGGCAAAATGGCAGGGGTCTCCCCTGCCTACTCTTTCTCACAGCTTTGATCCACTTCTTGTCACTTTCAAAGGCAGATAAATCATACTTGGGAATCCCAAAGCTATTAAAGAAGACTTTCCTATCTGCTCTTTGGTAACTTGGCAGATTAAACTACCTGTTCTTATCTCATTCATTGCCATCCAAGCAGCCTGGGCTGTTGGCAGGGCAACAACTGCAGAATTCACTGTCCCCAAACACCCTCAGGAAGCCAGTCACCACCCTCTCAGCAGGAGAAGGGCAACATCTGCCATCATCTTGCCCATGTGCAAGCCAGTTCATCATCCTGGAGTGTGGAGTTGCCCCTGAAGGCCTGTTACGCCCCCGTTAGCCATTGAATCACTCCCACAGATGTTGCTGTTGCACAAGGTGAGCACAGCGTCAGCCCGTGGCTGTGGGAGCTCCATCTCTGCAGCCAAAAAAATAACTGGCCTGGGGTGCAGGAGGCAAGACCAAGCATTTCTGGTGCTGCTGCCACAGGACAGGCAACATAATGTTTCCAGCTGTAACATCTCCTCTAGCTGGCCCAGCTCCATGCTGGAGCATCAAAGAGTAATTAATGCCAGCCACAATGCCTGTGCCCATCTCTGAGCTCCTGTTCCTCTCACAGGGAGCAGCCTTCCCTGCCTGACCCTTTCTCTAGCAGAGACACAGGGCTGGGATGGAGCTTCATGCACTGATATATTGGGCATGCTTATGGCCTGACAGGACACCCTCAAAGCAGACTGGTAGCTCAAGGGGTTGTGCAGGTTTGGTACACCACCTGTGGCCTGGCCCTGCTGAGCCATCCCTCCTCCTTTCTCTGATGTCTTCAGCAACCCAGCAGACCAAAAAAAAGCCAAGGTAAAACAGGGTAAAAAGCAATGAGCGGCACATGTCACGCATGTCTCTGTACGTCTCCCAGTCTCAGGAGAACAGGGAAGGCTTGAAAGAGTAAACTCAGAGACACTTCATTGCAAACAATGCAAAGATTTATTTCCATTTCAAGTGAAGTAGAAGAGTAAATACAAAAAAAAAAAAAAACACCAAAATATCTCAAATACAGAATATAATGTTCTGCTAGGCTGTACAGTCCACTTCTTTCTCAAAGTCCGCTCAGGGCCTGACTACACCAGAACTTGGGCAGAAGAGGAACTGAGAGGCTCTGTCCTTTGAGGAATGAACATTTTCAAGGCCCCTCTCTCTTCTATCAGTGCTCACATTTAAGAGTTTCCTACAGATTTACAATCCAGATTTATTGGACTCTTCTGACAGAAATCAAAAGAGTAATTTGAAACTTAGACTAACTTTGCTAACAGGAAAGCCCTTAGATATTTACAATAAATCAAAAATTTTACAGAAATCAAATTTTTTTCTTATTCTTGGTGCTGCCTGAGAATTGCAAGCAATGTCCCAGACAAAAACACATTGAGATCCACATGTTTAACATATCCCCATGGCACAAGCATACAGTGAGATCCAGTTGTCTAACATATCCCCTTGGCATATCCCCATATCCTCACAGAGAGACCCAAGCCCATGGCTCCCCAAGGACACGACAAGCATATTTTCCTCTGTCAGTGGCCAGGCAGTCCCATGTCACATGTGGGCACAGGGGCAGCACATCTCAGTGCCACAAGGCACAGCCTGGACAGACCCACGCCCTTGGCACCTGAGCCTACACGACAGCTCAGGGAGGTTGGAATAGCCACAAAACCACAGCAGTGCTGGTGGGAAGGGATTGCTGGAGTCCCCAGGCAGGAGGGTGGAGCACTGCCAGCACTAGCAAAGGCTGGTTTTGCCTAAAAAAGCTCAAAGCACAGACCCCACACAGATATAGAGTCCCCTGAATGGTCCCAGTAGCTCTTCACAGTTCTGACCAGGGTTTCTAGCTGTTTGTAACCAAAGTTTAAGCAGCTTTTGACCATGTTTCAGGTTCTTAAGGCAACAGCTCATCGCTGTACCTGCTGCAAAAAAAATTACCATCTAGGTATGCCCAGTTTCTCTAGTTTGTAGGTATAAAAGATCTGGAGACAAACAAGAACAAGCATCTAAACTTTCTCTGCAAACAACATACAACTGAACCTACTCAGTCTGTGTTTTCTAAGTCACCAAGATCTGTCAGGCTTGTTCTTCAGACATTGAGTTTTGCTCCCTGAACTGCCTACAGATGCTAAGTTCAGAAACATCTTCCTCAAAACCTGTATCATAATCATTGGTGACCTTTTTTTAGACTGAACTCTAAACTGGCATGAGGATTGAAGCAAATAACAAAATGAGAGGAACAAGGGCCAGAGGAGATCAAAGCTCTTTACTCTCGTGACCTATGACAAGATTCATGAAGGTACGGAGGGAGGTTTAGGTTGGATGTCACCCCAGACGGTGGCTGAGCACTGGAACAGGCTCTCCAGGGAGCAAGCACCAAGCCTGACAGAGATCAAGAAGCATTTGGACAATACTCTCAGGCACGTGGTGTGGTTCTTGGGGTGTCCTACACAGGTACAGGGGCTGGGCTTGATGATCCTGATGAGTCCCTTCCAACCCAGCACTGCTATGGTTCTATGAAAATTATCTGGTCCACATTGATTACTGCTTCTACAGGAAGGAAAGAAAGGCATTAAAAGGCAGGACAAGCTCTTCTCCCAGCTACCCTAAAATGAGCAAGAGGTTGGCATGGCTGGCTGTCAAAGTGACACAGTCCAGTCTTTGCAGGCAATGAAAGCAGAGCCAGCAGCTATCAACCATGCTAGGAGCTAGCACAGTTAGGTGTACAGATCCTCTTCCAGATGGTGAAAAGAGAGTTGGGAGAGGTGTTAGCACAGCGGCTGAGGAGACCTGCCCCTCGCTGGGACAGCTGTCTCCAGGATGGCAGCAGCTTCAGGATGTGCCAGGACCAGGAAGAACAAGGAAGATACAACGTACCTCTTCAGAAAGGCAGGAAGGCAAAAATCTGACTGAGCTCAGCACACCAAAGAGTTGAGTGGTGCTTACACCTGCTGTCTGTGCTTGCCCCGCGCTGGCTCCACACATGGAGCAGCCTCCCCAGGTCTGTGTATGGACAACAGCTTCCTGCACTGCTACAGACAGGTCTACATGGACACAGGGCAGTGCTCTCAGGTCACTCTCAGCCTCACCATGTGCCATCCCTGGCACTCTGAACCCTTGAATCCAAAACTCATCTTCTACCTCACAGCCCCGCGGAAGGCAGATGTACAGCTTCTCCTGCCCACCTACTGCAGAGCGCTTTACTTTTCTCCACACCAAGCTGTGCTGTGAGGACACGCAACCACCTTCCTGCTCCCCTCCATTTCTTCTCACATGTCCCATCTGGATATGTGGACTGCAGCACCCACGGAAAGCAAGAAAGCTGCCTCTACACAGATTTCATCCTGCTGAGGACCTTATCGGAAACATGCAGAGCAGAAGATACAGGTGCCTTCATGGGATCAAAGCCTCTTGGCGGCAAAGCACAGCAGTAGGACGAGACAGTAAACATGAGATGGGACTAGAGAAGTGCTAAATGGAGGGTACAAGGAGAAATATCTCCCCCACAAGGACAGCGAGGTTGCCCAAAGAGACTGTGCTATCTCCATCCTTGGACGTGATGGAGACTCAACAACATAGGGCTGAGCCTACTGTCTGAACCATAGCTGACCCTGATTTGGGTAGCAGATTGGAACAGAAATTTCCCAACATCTTTTCCAACCTGAGTTATACCATGTAGTTCTATACCCTTCTCTGGTAAGGGAGACTCCGGTCTACTCTTCCAAAACTTCTGCTGAGGTTCTGGCTGCACTTTCTCGTTTCCTCTCCCCATACAAGGCCTCACCACACTGCAGGATCTTCTCACCAGCCTCCTCCTGGCCCTGGATACACAAGTTCCCCAATCCACGGGAAAAAGAAGCTGTATAAGAAGACCAGGGAGCAGGGCTGTGTTGGCTCCCTCTATACCCACAGCCCCAAGCACAGCCCTGGGTACACACTCCTGCTCCAGACCCCTTTCCAGGGTGGTAGGATCTGTTGGGAGGGGTATGCCTGAGTTTCCCCACAGATCTAGTTTCAAGCTTTTGTCTCACAGACATTCCTAATAGTTGTTCCCTCTCCATATCTTTCTTCAGACTCTTTTCCATCCCCGGAAAGTTTGAAAGTGGAGCAACTGAAGATGAAAAGGCACTGTATCCTTCCTCTTGTGTTCCAGAAACAGAAGTTTTCTCCTATATATGCCAATTTCTCTAGGCTACAGACAGAGCTGGGCTGATCTTGGGATCAAAGTAATTTAGGCTGTAAGTACCTCTGCAGACCTCAGGACCAGGTCTCCAGTCAAAACAAGTCCGGATTCAATGTTGGCTATAACTTCAGAGGCAGGTCAGGCTCCGTCCAATCAAGCTGGAAAGGTCTCCAAGGGCAGAGGTCCCACAGCTTCCCTGTGTCCCTCTTCCAGCAGCTGGGCATGCTCATGGTAAAATTTTTGTAGTTCCAATCCCACCCCTGCAGCACAGAGCACAACACCTCCAAGGATGTCACTTGATGTGTTTTACTGCAGCCCTGGCATCCAAACCTTTTCCAGCCTTGGCCACACCGCTGGTGCAAAGTCTGGGGCTAAAGCAATAGCCATCAGGGACGTGCCACCCCATCAGGGACATGCCACCCCATCAGTGCCAGTGCATTTTTCTTTTACAGCTTTGCCTGCACCAGGCCAGGGAATGATTCCTCCCTCCTTCACCTCATCAACAGACATTTAATTCTCTTTTAAAAGAATCATCAACAGCGGAGAGACTTTTAAACGTGAAATCTTCCTGGGTAGACCAGAAAGGGCCCGGTTGGGTGTGCCGGCAGGGTGGGAGCCTGGCAGCAAGCTTGGAGCACCTGCTCCAGGAAAGGCTGTAGAAGAAGAAGAGACTGCTTGCCCCATCCAAGCACTTGTCAGTGCCTAGGACTTCTCTGCCCAGAGCGGACAGGGCTGGACAGGGCACCCCAAGTCCCCAGGGCTGACTGCGACACTCCTCGCCAGGAAGCCTGGGCAGACGGCAGAATGCGTAGGGGCAGCCCAAGGTTCTTTAGCATCTTCCCGGGCAGCGCCGGGAGCAGCCGTGCCGGGTCACCCCCGCACTCCGCCGTCTCTCGGGCTGCGGTCCGCTCTGTCGGGCCTCTCGGGGACAGGTCAGAGCGCCGGGACGAAACTGTCGGGGCCTCCAGGGTAGGTGCCGTGCGGCGCGGGCTCGGCGGCACCCAGCTGCCCTGCGGCGCCGTAGGCGGGGGGCAGCGCCGGGTATGGCGCGGGGGAGCGGCGCCCGTAGAGCGGGGCCGGGCCGGGCGGAGAGGCGGGCAGCACGATGCGCCCCGACGGCGCGTACAGCGGCCCGGGGCCCGCGGGCGCGTAGGGCCCGGCAGCGGCGGGCAGCGGGCCGTAGGCGTGGGGCAGGGCGGCGGAGGCGCAGCCCTGCGCGGGGAAGGCGGCGGCGAAGGCGCAGGAGGCGGCGGTGGGTGCCGGGGCCAGGTCGGCGGGGGGCGGCTGGGGGGGCAGCGGGAGGAGGCGGCACGGAGCGGCGGGGCGCTCGGCGAGGAAGGCCGGGTAGGTGGAGAGATCGCTGCGCTTGAAACGCTTTCTGCGGCGGAGGAAGGACCCGCTCTCGAACATGTCGCGGGCGTGAGGGTCCAGCGTCCAGTAGTTGCCCTTGCCGGGGCGGCCGGGCTCCCGGGGCACCTTGACAAAGCAGTCATTGAGGGTGAGGTTGTGGCGGATGCTGTTCTGCCACTTGCGGGGGCTGTCGCGGTAGAAGGGGAAGCGCTCGGTGATGAAGCGGTAGATGCCGCCGAGCGTCAGTCGCCGCTCGGGCGCCTGCCCGATGGCCATGGCGATGAGGGCGATGTAGCTGTAGGGCGGCTTGCCCCGCTCCGCGGGACGCTTGCGGCGCCGCCGCCCGCCCCGCGCCCCCGCCGCCGCCGCCGCCGCCTCCTCTCCCGGCGGCACCGCGTCCGCCTTCAGTGGCGGGGGCGGCGGCGGGGGGCCCGGCGGCAGCCGGCTCTCGGCTGTCATGTAGCCGTCGGAGCGGCTCCGCCCCGGACCTAGCCGAGCCGAGCCGAGGGAGCGCAGCGCGGCACGACCGCGGCTTTTATCCGGCGGTGTCCGGCGGCTCCGCGCCCGGGCGGCCGGCACTCCCCCTGCTACGCCCCGCCGCCCGGGAGGCGCGGGCAGGGCCGGGCGTGCCGCCGCTGCCGCCGCGGGTCGGAGCAGCGCCCTGCCCGCACCCCCCTCCCGCCCCTCGCCGCTGGTCCCGGTCCCCAGCGCCGTCGCGGCGCGGCGGAGCCGCCGCCGTCGGGAGCGCACAGCTGCAGAGCACCGAGCGAAGCTGGATGTCTCCGGGATCCCGGTGCGGCTGTCCGGGCACGGCATTTAACGCGACTCCCCGCAGGGCTCGCCCCCGTCGGGGTCGGCGGGCGGGGAGAGGTGGCAGCGATGAGCGGCCGCCGCTGCCGGGAGGGAATGCTGCCGGCCCGCGCCGGACAGTCGCCCCCGGGGAACTTAGCCCAGGGAATCCAACGCTTCTTTGCGGAAATCAAGCTGTCGAAACAAATTAGGCTGGAAAAAAAACAACCGGTGACAGATCTGCGTGGGGAGAGATAGTAAGTGCGGGCTTAGGCTACGCGGTCTGCTTGCCGAGTGCTAAGTAGAATAATGCACTCAGGTTAGAGCCCTCCTAGCTGGTACCCAGCAGCGATTTGGCCCAGGGCTAGGCTCCCGTGCCCCTGAGCTGACCTGCTTGTGCCTGAGGCTTATGCCACAGGACCACGATCCAACGAGGAAGGATGCCAGGCTCTCCACAAGCTAATGCTGGGTCATACCTGCCAGCTCCCTCATGTTTGCTTAGATACTTGAAGCTGAGGGTCAAAGCCCAGCCGAGTGTGCCAGCTGGTGAGGAATGCTTGCCCAGGACTTGAACCCCTGTGACACATGCCCTCAGGCCTGGGGACAGTGCAGCCTCCTCACCTGCTGGCGTGATGTTCCTTGCAAGCCAGAAAATAAAGGAGATGGCAGGACGTCCTAAAGGTGAGAAGGAAAGTGTGTGCAGGTGTGCAGGCACCTGTGTGCATGGCAGGGTGCACGTGCATGGGTACATGGGTGTGCAAGGGCACTGGTGTGGGGGTGAGGATGTGAGTGAGAGCTTCTGGGTGTGCCACTAGTCAAGTTTGGGTCAAGTTTGGGTCAAGTTTGTGACAGGTGAGTGTGTAGACAAAAAAATGCCAGGACACGCAGGTCTGTGGTTGGACCCGAGGCTTAATGTGGGCATGTAGGCAAGAAGCAGATATAGGCAGATAAGTGTGCAGAGAGGTGGATATGCACAGGTGTGCAGGTGTTGTGCACGGCTGTATACACCTGATCCTGCTCATGTCTTGGTGTCTCCTGCCAGTTCGTCCAGAACCTGAGTGCCCTGCTGTACCTATCTTTGTAGGAAAAGCTTTACCAAAGCCCTCTTGGGCATTACACAAATTATTTTTAAGAGAGAAAGGGGAGGTAAGAGCTGTTTATCCTAGTGAAACACAGCTTGCTTGGAGGTGTCCAACAGAGTTGTTGAGCTGTTTGTCTGCTTGGAGAAAAATCTGGTGTGTGGTCTCTGTGCGTGTGTGTAGGAGAGAAAATCCATTTCCATGCAGCAAACAAACCCCAGCCCTACTTCCAGCTAAATAAGGGGCCCAGGAGTCACCGGCCACCTGCTTATCTCTGCAGCTTCCCAATAATCTGGGAGATAGCAAAAAGTCCTATGGAGCTAGCAGAATAAACCATGCAGTGGCACTTGCTGTGGACCCACATGTGCATGTAGCGTGTCCAGTAGCTGGATGCAGACACTGGGCAGAATTTCAAATCACATGCTGCTGAGTTTGTGTCAAGAGAAAAAAAAACCAACCATGCTGTACCAACACACAAGTTCTTGACTTGCACGGCAGACAAGGGTAGTATTACCCTGTACAAACCAAAACCCATCTCCTTTGGTATGAAGCTGCCTTATCAGTAATGCTCTGCCTTCTGGCTTGTGGGAAGCTGCAGCTGGGAATAGATTTTCCTGTCAGATGTTCCAAAAGGCAGTGCTGTAGTTCAGTCACCTCTGGGACTGTGTCTCTCTGTGCCATGCCAATTCCATGCCTCCAGAGGGCAAAGTCAGATCGTGCTTCGCTTTGCACTTGCAGAGGATGGGGAATGAAAGAGGTGTGTGCTGAGGACGGATGGTGTGCTGAACAGCTGCTTTTGCCCTCCCTGCTGGTGTTGAAAATCCTTTCCCAAGTAAGCACTTTCCTTGGCAGAGCCCAAAGCAAACTGAAATGGATACCCAAACAGCATGTGCTGGCTCTTGTCCCTTCTCCTTTCCACATCACACAGCTTAAACTGTGGTGCCAATATTTGGGAGTGAAGTGTTAGTTGTATAACATAGTGCCCTGGAGACTACTCTCAATCTGACATTATCATAAAACACTTTAAAGTTTAAAAACATTTTCAAGCCTCTACTTTAGGAGCAGGAGTATGTCTTGTGTTGACCATTGGTGTCTCTTTTGAGTACCAGTTCCCATGGGGAGGGAGCTATGGAGAACATGAAACTCCAACTAACCCTCTTGGGTCTTAGACTGCAAATTTCCTCCATCTGTAAGTCAAGTGGTGCCTGTTGCTGGAGCAGAACAGTTGGTGTTGGTGTTTGTGTTTGTGTTTGTGAAGCATTGTTTTTTCTTTTGATTCCATCATGTTGCAGGAGGGACAAGAGTAAGTAAGATAGAAAACATCATAATGAAGTTCATAATACAATAAAAAATGCATGATATCTACATAATATTACCCATACAAAATCAATCACTTTCTTTTTATCTCTGCGACAAAGTTTAGACTTATCATTTTTTCTGGCTAAAGTTTTCAGCTCAGATCCTGCTGGCACTAAGGTCATTGACTGTGAGACCACAGCACTGCAGAATTGTTTCCTGCACAAGGGCTCTGTGCCTTGGCCTCTCAAGAGTGGAGTTTGTTAGTACTGGTAGCTGCTAGACAATTACCCCAACCAAAATCCCACCTGCTTGCGTCTCCAAGAGCAATTTCCACCCACGGAAAAAAATCCAGTTCGCTCCCCACACAGTTGCCCTGTTACAAACCACACTTCTGAGCTCCCTCCGGGGTAGACTACAGGGACACCGTGTTCTTCCTTAGTCCTATGCTCCTTCCAATTCAGCCAAACAAGGGAAGTGGACACTAAATGGTGTGGACAGCCCCTTCGTGCACATTGAGAGTTTTGTTTCTACATCAGAATTCCTCTCTGAGGTGAGGAAAAGTTTTGCCTCTGTGTCCCAGGAACTACAGCTCTGTATTTAATGTGCTCCAAGTTAAGGCTCTGGTAAAATCAAAATCCCAGATCATATTGGCTGAATGCCAATGAAGTGAGAGCACATACCCGTGGCATAGCCTCCACCCCAAGCTCAGCTGTATCTGTCATGGAATGGCAAGTTTGGGGTTTCTATTGGCTGTGTGTTTGGTGCCAGCACCTTGCAGTTTGAAGTGTGGAGAGCATCACAGCCAGACACCTCATGACATTTTGTGACAAGGTGCTTCACCCTACCTGCAGTTTGTGGTTAAGATCTGAGAGGGGACTATAAGACTGAACCTTTTGGAATAAGACAGGTGATGGCATGTCATCATTCATGCACTTTCAGAGCACATTCCACAAAGAAGTATCCAGAGTGATTGAGCTTAAGATACTTAGCACCTAACTGGAGTTCATGGGAGACAAGAACAAGGAGGTGATTGCATGGATTTTGGAAAGACTTTGTGGCTAGATTGTGGTGTGGGGACCAAGGTGAAACTTTTGAGGGAGAACTGATGTGCAGCTGGACATGGAGTATGACCACGTGGCAGAAGAGAGGCTGGAAAACAACATTCTACAAGTGTAGGATTGACAGGCATAGGAAAGTCGGGACAGATGGAGACGAGAGATCTCTGCAGCCAGGTCGTGGAACTTGGGGTTTATTGCGGAGGGCCTGGGTGCCGGGCCCTGCTGAGAGCTGCCAGCCACAGCTCGGAGCAGACCCAAGAGAAGAGAGGGGTAGAGAGGGTGAGAGGGTAAGAGAGTAAAAGCATAAGAGAGTAAAAGGGGTAAGAGCGTAAAAAGTAACAGCGAAGAGACAAGAGCTAAGAGAGCGAAGTTCCCGTTACAATACAATAAATCATCTTCTGTGTTGAATATTCTGATTCTCACTAACCAATCTAGTACAATATACAAATCCTACAGCATTTACATACAGACTATAAGAATCACTACATTACCATACTGTGCTACATTTTAAACCCTAAAAATTACTCTTTGGACCCCTTCTGCCAAGCTGTCAGGATCTGCTCGGACCCTTGGACCTATCTGCAAGCAGAGGGTCTTGTTTCATCAAACAGGGATTACTTCTAGCCAGCCACACCATTGTTTTCCAGTTGTTCAGTAACTAAGGGATCTCCAATCTTGCTTTCATTTCAATCTCACTTATAGTTTCTAAATTCTCAAAATCTTTTGCCAGACAATCATATTTATAAGGCTTTCCTGTTTCATCTTCCCCAACATACAAGGATACTGCATATTTTCACCAGCTTTTCACTTGCCTTTTCTAGTTTCACTCTCCATCAGTGGCCTGGTTGTTTAGTGCTGTTTTTCCAAATTACTGCAGCTTCTCATCCATTTGTTGAGTTTTCAGTGGGAACTTGTGGCTGCAGGGGGGAAAGAATTTCTTGCTGAGAGAATCACATGGATATTGCCAGTGTCGTGTGGGAGACTTAAGTTAGCTGTTGAGGTCATTCTTCTGTAGACAAAACCAAAACATCATGGTGGCTTTAAAATAGGCCATGTCTCAGGCTAGAAATTGGGGCAAGAGCCATGGGCAGCCTGAGTCTCCATCCAGCATGGTTCCACTGAGGCAGGGCAGCCAGCATGCTTGCCTGACAGCAGCTCCCCTGGCTCTTGCGGGGAAACAGGACCTGCAGCAGATGAGCTGCCACAGGGGCATGGGCAGGGCAGGCTCTCTCAGAGCAGAACGCCACTTCTGAGCATTCCCTCAGGATGCTGGCCCACTCGCGAATTCGGTGTGAGCAGCGTGATGGCAGAAGGACTGGCCATAGAGCATGGGAGACGTGCAGGATTGGTGCTCTGGGGTGATGGTGGTGCTGAACTAGAGGGAGTGGCTGACACAGGGAGAGGCAAGGTCCCAGCCTAGAGGGACTTAGGGACCCCAGCCTGCGAGGCAAGGCCCCTCACCATGAATGGAAGGACGAATGGAAAGCTTAGGAAGCCCAGCAAAGGAGAGATGTGAGTGCAGCCCTGGGGCAGCAGTGCCCTGTGTACTGGTCCCAGACTCTGGGGAATGCTGTGCACGGGGCTGGACACCAGCCAGGAGTGACTCTTGCAGCAAGTGAGGTGCACTCCCGTACTGGGTTTCCTGAGGAGCACAGCCTGCCAGGCAAACTGAGGTCTGTGCCAGCACTCCTGAACAATTAAACATGGAAACTTGCTGTGCACACTGGCAGCGAGAGCCTCGTTCAGCCAAGACAAGGAGCCACAAAATGAAGGTATAGAAAACACCACATGTGATGTGGGCAGCAAGGAATGGTGAGGATGCAGCCTGAGCTGGATGGGCTGTGACACATTAATTTGTTCTCCTGATGAAGGAGAATTTAGAGTTGGTTTCCAAGAGAATAAGCTGCCCATTCTTGCCTTTGCATCACCAAGATATCACTGGGAGTAGTGCAGATCTGTCAGACGCTTCAAAAAGGAGGAGCTGGCTTTTTTTGGAAACATGCAAAGCAGAGTCAGGCTCTTCTATAAGCTGAAAATCACTTGCTATGCTTCTATGCTTTTTGGGTGGTGGTGGTTTTTTGGGGGGTTGGTTTTTTTTTTTTTTGGTGTGCAGATGTTAGGAAGTTTGCATGGCGCTTGCTCCCCTGAAGCCTGTGAATTTCAGCACCTCATGAAAATCATCCGGATGGGTATCTTTGAATAGCCGTCAGACACTGCTGGCATGGAAATAAGCTCTATTTTGCCTATCAAATGCCCTATTTGGGCAGTCATTCAACAGTTTTGAGAGGCTGAATCTCTGGCGGGGTGAACATCTCCTACTCAGTATTTCCCAGGTACCGTGTTGGGACCAGTCTGCTCTGCTGGCTCCCAACAGGTGTCACTGGCATCTGACAGAAAGAAGCTCCTGCTGAGGGCCCACAGGGTCAGAAAGACCCTGAGGCTTGCGCACAGGAAGTGTTACCTGATGACAAATGTTTTTAAGACAAATTAGTATTAGCCAGAGTAGTAATTCAGTCCTCTTCACAACTACTAGTGAAACCTGATGCTTGATAGAAAATGATAGAATACAGCAGTTTATAGGAAATTATTAGTTGCTTGCTTTGGAAGCTGGGAATTTATTATTTAAGTATAATTATTTAATTAATTGCCATGTTGTGAACAAAATCTATAGCAAATATCCTGCTTTACTTCAATAAGCCATGTGGAAAGAAGTATTATTTATTTTTTTTTCTTTGTTGCAGACAGAGCCACATTCTCCTGGAAAATGGCTTTTTCTAACTCACACGCATGGGATAGAGAGGGGACAGGTCATTTTGGCCGAACTGTGGAGTTAAGAGGTAAATTTCCCGGTGCAGGTGAGAGAAATTTCTTAGTACTCTTTGTTGGCAGTGTTCTTTATGTTGTTTCACCCAAACATGGGTACTTAAAACGGTAACAAATTGCAGAGTCAATGCCCTGTAATTTACTAACCAATTCCTCATCCCAAAACATGCTCTGCGCTGTGGTTCTTGCAGAGCACTCCCTCGTGGTCACAGATCGTGCATCAGCCAAGGAGGAAGATAAAGGGCAGAAAGGCGCTGGTAGATGGGAGCAGTGGGTTAAGACTGGGAGCACATGAAGGAGGGGAAAGAGAAGTACCGTGAAAAAGCAAGGAATGTGGAGAGGAAGGGTTGGGGGTGGAGCTGCAAGGATTTGAAGAGCCTTTAACGGAACACTAGTTGGGAGGTTTGTTTTGTGGAGCGAGTCTTGTACGGGTAGATGGAAAAAAGCTCACCTAAGTTTTGTCTTCTCTGGGTCTTGGGCTGGAATCAAATGCTCTCAGCATCACTTTAGTGCAAGCAAAAAACCATGAAAAGTAATGTCACAGCTTTCTAGGACTGGTCTACACAGACAACGAAAAGGTGCTTTTTTGTTCCTTACTTTTTTCTTTAAACTATGGTAAATCACTGAATAACCTGTATTACTGAGCATTATTAAACAAGACACTTGTTGCCCTTCCCTGGATACGGCAGCTTTTAGCACGCTTTGCGTGACTCGATAACAAAAATAAGCTGTTTCGGTAGGTGGGTTCAGGCACCCAGCCCTTTTGGAGGCATTGTGTGCCAAGTTTGTGACTCATCTTCGGGGCTTTCTGGGGAAGCCCTTAGCGACAGAACAGGTCAGAGGCAGAGCTGGGCGGCAAAGACTTCGGGTCAGAGCCTGGCGCAGGGACCGCAGGCAGAGACAAAGGCACAGCCACGGCGTGGCCCTGCGGCTGGAGGCAAAGCCCCCAGCTTGGAAATAGCTCCCAGTTAAAGCTGAGGAGCCTCTCTGGGCTCTTTCCTAGCCTTGGGCGCAGCCAGGGGGATGCCCAGGCTGGAGAGAGAGTGTGTGTGTGTGTGTGTGTGTGTGTGTGTGTGTGTGAAGCACTGATCGAGGAAAGAAAAATTGTACTTAAAAAGGCCAAAGAACTGCAGCATTGTGTGCGTGCGTGTGCCCGCGCCGTGCGGAGCGCACCGCTGGCCGTGAAACCACGCCTGGCACTGGGGCGAGCTGTGAGCGCCGCTGCTGCCACGGACGCATTCAGCTCGCGGGGGCTGATGCTGGGGATGGGGATCGGTAGGACTCAGTGCTACCCGACTGTAATTCCATGCCTGAGGCATGTAAATAGTCTTTATTTAGAAAACAAAGTGTAAAGTGGGGATAGTTCGAGCTTATTGGCGCTGGCAGACAAAATCTGAATACTTCTACAAAGAGCCCCTGTTTTTTCCCCCTAGGCCCCTTTGTTCTCATTGCCACTCTCTGACCCTTCAGCAATCACCATGGTAATTACCAAGTAATGCCCTATTTACAAGTACCTTCCGAAATCTGCTGGAGTTTTGCTTGAGCCTGTAACAAAAATGTCTCTCTCCAGATAAGAAAATTGATTATTTCTCAAATTCAAGCTTTTTTTTTTCCTTTTTTTTTTAAACAAGACTGAAAAGGCAGTGAATAGCTGGCGTCCTGCTGAAGTTAACAGATCTGTGGGGATTTACATTAGATAAGCATCTGCCCAGCGTTTGCCTGAGGCAATACCTCTAACCAAAAGTGCGTAGGTCGTGGTAATCTGGAGAGAAAGAAGTGTTTTTAAGTTTTGTGCTGCTAATAAAAATAGGCAAGGCACTGCATGTATTTCCGGGGACAGCAAAAAGTTTCAGAAATCTCTTTCTGACTTTGGACAGTCTGGTCTTGCTTGTTCTGTGACCAGTCCGTATTTCTCTCGTGAAGCCTGTGCCACGGGACAGGTTTCCCAAAGAGATGGTGAGATCTCTGTCTGTTGGACTTTTACTTAGTCATGGCCTGAACAAGCTGATCTAACTTCGGGTATAACCATACTTGAAATTTTTGTTGGAGAAGAAGCTTTGTCATTTCTGCAGTTCTCTCTGTTCGTGTGGTAAAAACACGATTTCCAGGGGTTTCTGTCAAATCAGCTCAAATTTTATCAATGATACAGAAAAGTGCTTTGAGAATACAAGCGAAGGACTTCTCAGAATGCCAGGTGCTTGAGAGGTTTTTTTTCTTCCGGCTGGCTCTGACAATTTTGCTTAGGCAGTTTGGGTATTCATATGCAAATGACAGATTTGCCGACCGTGCTGGACCAATATCAGAAAACGGATCTTCCAAGTGATTTAACAATCACTTCCAGGATCACTTAATGTTTCGGACCTGGAAAGGGAAGCAGAGTGGGAGCATTTTGAGACTTTTGAGATTCCCTTTCCTTCACTCTGCTGTGAGACAATGCAATATTTGCTCTGTGAGCGTGGCCTGATTTTGGCTGCGATCGAATTAATTTCTTCAATGGCGGCTAGTATGGGGCTATGTTTTGGATTTGTGCTGAAATAAGTGTTGGTAACACAGGAATGTTTTTGTTGCTGCTAAGTAGGGCCTACACAGAGCCCAAGCCTTTGCTGCTTCTCAGCCACCGGACCGGAGCGGGGGCTGGGGGTGCACACCGGGTTGGGAGGGGATGTAGCCTGGATATCTGATCCCAGCTGACCCAAGGGATATCCCGCAGCATATGGTGTCATACTCAGCATAAAAAGCTGGGGGAAGAAGGAGGAGGTGGGGGAGGTTAGGAGCAATGGTGTTTGTCTGCCCAAGGCCCCGTGAGGTGCGATGGGGCCCTGCTGTCCTGGAGATGGCAACACCTGCCTGCCCGTGGGAAACGGGAATGAATTCCTTGCTTTGCTTTGCTTGTGTGTGTGGCTTTTGCTTTACCTATTAAACAGTCTCTATCTCAGTTTTCTTGGTGTTGCTCTTCCAGTCCTCCCCCCTATCCCACCGGGGGGAGTGAGTGAGCAGCTGCAGGGGACTCGGTTGCAGGCTGGGGTCAAGCCGCAACAGAGAGTGTCTTTATTACTTTAAAAAACAGAGAACAAGGGAGAGGTGGAAATTTAAATGTGAAAATAAGTTTTTAAAATACCGTTTCTTCCTGTAAGAAGTGTTTATTTACACGTGAACACAAGAAAAGTCTGAGAGCAGGGATGGGCTAAGATCTGCTTACAGTAAGCAAGCAGAGGACTCTCTGGTGTGGGCAAGGTGCTGAACACAGAGGGGCGGCCCTGACCTCTGCAGCCAGCAGAAAAAGGGGGCCTCCGCAAGGTACCTCACCCCTAAAGGCAGGAGATCACAGCCAGGCTCAGTGTAGCCTCTCTGAGCTCGGAGAGAAAACCTCATGGGCAGCACATGGTGCCCCCATTCCTTCCTGGGGCCCTCGCAGATCATTCAGGGGACACCGCCTCTGGGAAGCGGAGCAAACCAACATCCCTGCATGGACCACAGCAGCAAGGGGGAATAACCCAAAGGAGGGGGCATTGGTGCATCCCCTTGGCTGGAGCTGCCAGCCCAGTGCTGTCAGCAACGCTGTGCCATGCTGAGGGCTCAGCTCTGCTGGAGGGATATGGTGGCTCTTGCTGGTTCAGTGCAAATAGCTGAACACTGAAGGTAATTTCTTTCATTCACTTCTTACACATCCTGAATGGGGCGTGTCAGTTTTTTCTCCTCAGAACTAGTCTGGGCAACACTGAGAGAGGAGTTGAAAAATCGGAGCTAATCCTGCGGGAATGACTCATTCTGGCATAGGATTTGCAGAGCAAGATGAGAAGTTCAGGTAGTACAAAGGGAAATGGAGGCTGTAGTAAAACTCTGTGGTTTGGAGAACGACAGTTAAACTGCTACAAAGTCAAAGTTGGAAACCCCCTCCCAACAAATTGCTGAACTCAAAACCATGGCAATGTCTAGAGCAAGTCAATATTCAAGCGCACTAGTTGCAGAAACTGAGGCTCTTTCCCATGGAACCTGTAAGTTGGATTGCTAATTACCATGGGTCTGGAAAACAGTTACTATTATTTCATCATTATTTTTAATTAAACATAAATAAAGCAATGGCCATCCTTTTAAAGTTGGACTTTGAAATATTTTCTGCACTTTTTAGCCAGGATTATCCTGGCCAAGTCCAAACAGAGAAACACTGGAATTTTGACAAAGGTTTAAGGTAATTTTCAAACAGATTTCTCTGGCAAGGACAGTAGAGTAGTTGGGGTGAAAGCACAAGCCTAGCCTAAATATCTGGGCTCAGGAAGGAAGCTTCAGTTTCTGGAAGGTATAACAGACATAGGAATATTTTTCCCCTGTGTCCTTTCACAAGTCTTTTAATTACTTTAGCCTGCTTTTAACTACTTTAGCTTGCTTTCTTCACCTGGTATCTTTGCAGACACATCCACCAGATTGCAGACCAGTAGCTCAAGAGAGCACACCTCCAGAGTGCAGATTAGAGAAAGTAATTATTCCATTATTATTTAAAACATTTCACCTTGTAAAATAAAAACGTTGGTGTGGTTACAGCAAAAAGCTAAAGCATCAGGGAGCCACAGAGGACACTTTCCCATCCCAGCTGTAAGAATCCATCTATAACACAACTTCTCCCACTTATTAGTAGAGATATGACACTTGCAGGAGAAGTGCACTTAGATGAAAGTAAAGACTACGTTTTAAAGGAAGATATTTCTGAAATGCCCAGAACATTAGCAGAAGTGCGGCAGCCTTTCAGTAGATGGAGGTCCTGATCTACAAGCCAGGGTGGGAGAAAACCAGCTGACCTTTATGGGCAGGCCAGCTGAGACCTGCCAGACCCCTGGCAGGCAGTGAAATGCTTATGCCTGGCAGGCAGTGAAATGCTGGAGTCCCTGTAGCACGGCTTTGGCAGCAACAGCTTGTGTCTTGCTGCTCTTTAGACTTCGCTGTGGGCAGGTCTGAGCTGCAGAGGGGTCTCTGGAAGCAGCAAACGGGATCTCAAGGCTTGCTGGAGCTGTCAGCCCATCCAGGGCCCGGTGGGGCTGGGCCAGGGCAGGCTCAGCTGTGCCTCCTCGGCGGGGCTGGTGCAGCTTGGGGCCGCTGTGCATGCCGGCGCATTCTCCCGAGGATTAGCCCTGCAAGGAATGTGGGGCCGGAGGAATGTCCTCCCGGTGCAACCTGAAACCCTCGGTCTGGTACAGCCTGAAAAACAGGGTGGGTAGAGGCAGGTCGGCAGCGCCATGACCCCTTGGCTCCGCGGCTGCGGGCCGTGGGAAATGATTTCGGGTTTTAGAACCCGGACTGGAGCACGGGCCTCGCATGCTGCATGGCTGAGGAGTAAGCAGCTCCCCCGAGAGCAAAGGAGACCTCAGGTGAGGGCGCTGTTGGCAGGCTTGGACTCGTCTCCCAGTAAATTCTGCCACTTTCTGTGGCACCAAGGTCCTCTGCCCCTACAGAGCAAGCTAGGCAGTGGTTATGGGGAAATGGGTTTTTCTTCAACACTCTGGGCCTTGAGGGTTCTTTCCTCTCCCTCTTACACCCAGCTGCTTGGCACAGCCGTCAGTGTAGATGCTGACCCATCTCTATAGCCACAAGTGCTCTTATCAGTGTGGCATCAGGAGGTGTGTGCTGCTGTGTGCCCTTTCCTACAACACCCTTGGGCAAAGAGGGCGTAACCGGCCAGGAAAGCCATGCTAGATGATGTTACTGTTCTAAAGCCATCTGGCAAATCCAAAACTCAGTCCACAGATGATGCTCATCCCAGTTGATTCCTTCACAGAGCTCAGCCTCTCCCCACATTGCTTGCTTCAGAGACAGACCACAGTTGTTTTTCTGGTCCCAAGCCTTCCTCTAGTACCAGGTGTCACACAGCTTGCACAGCAGAGGTGCTGCCTCACCTCTCTGCCAAGTGAGGGGTGTTTCAGCACTGCACGAGTCTCCAGGGCCAGGCCTGGGTGTGGATGTCTCATATCTCGTGCAACTGCTGTGCACAAAGCTGTTTTCCAATGAGCTCATGGCAGGGTCAGCGCCAGAACCGGGGCAAACGGAGCGTAAAGAGGGTTTGCACCCACATGCTGGCCCCATGCAACCTGTATTTGGAAACTGGGACTTAACTCCTGATCAAATTCCTGCCAGGTTATTGCTCAACCTCCTTGTCCAGGCAGGAGCTGTGTGCGTGCGCTAGGTGAAGGCATTTGGCTTCATGCAGCTACACAGCAATATCTTTTCTGGCAGCTGCTGTTTTGGGTTTTTTTCCCTCTCCTTATCTGGAGGGGCTGCCAGACCCCTATGTGATGACTGGGGATACTCTTCTCTAATGGGCATATTCCTGGCAGCGCCTAGCTTTTCCTGTGGCTAACTCAGCAGATAGCTTAATAGTCCTGCTGCATGAAGCAGAGACTTAGGAACTAGTTCAGCATTAAGTATGCTGGGACCCTAATGTTCAGTGCTTCCTTGTACTCCTGCTTGGTGTAGCCATAGGAGATCTCTCAGCTGCCCAGCTCCTGTCTGGGAAGCTAAACCAAGGCAAAAGCCCAGCAATAGTTTAGAGACCCTGGAGACAGAAAATTGCACTGTTGGCCCATGATTTGTGTAAGCCCACCTGCAGTCCTTTTGCACTACAAAGACCTGGGGACAGGTAAACCTGCAGAAGGAGGTAGGAAGGGATAGAAGGAAGGAAGCTCTGAGGGCACCACAGAAAATCCACAGCAGACTCAGGAAGTGCCATTTCTGTCATGAGTAGATAGAAGTGTGGATCTCCCTTCCTTGAAATACAGACAAAAGCTGTTGCACATGGCCCCATGTGCTCGGGGCTGACCCTGCCCCTTGAGCAGTGAGGCTGGACCATGTGACCCACTGAGACTTCCAACCTGACTTTGTGACTATGGAGTACCAACCAGCACAGGTGGCCCTGGGACCTGCTGGTGGCAGGACCAGCTGGACTGAGCTGCCCCCTTACATCCATGGCCCCAGGCACCCTGAGCACTGCCAAAGAGAAGCAGAGGCTGACTCATAGTGATGAGCAGAGCAAAGCCTGATAGGGCTGGGGGCACAGCCACAAAGAGGCTGAAGCAATAGAACAGGATGGCCCCCAGAGGCCTCAGACAGGTCTTCCAGGGCAGGTCATTGTTCTTTTGCTCTACCCTCATTCCTTTACTATTAAGAAAATGTTCTGCATCAAAAGCAAGGCATCACCTTCCCTTTTCACCCTATCT
Source organism: Zonotrichia albicollis (assembly GCF_047830755.1). Classification (NCBI taxonomy): domain Eukaryota; kingdom Metazoa; phylum Chordata; class Aves; order Passeriformes; family Passerellidae; genus Zonotrichia; species Zonotrichia albicollis. The sequence continues at coordinate 65,702,806 of NC_133860.1, read as the reverse complement.
TCTCTCCCCTGCAAACCAACAGAGTAGCAATGGCTGTGGGGTTGCGATTAACAGTTTTCCATCTCCCGCATCTTATGTCCCAAAGAGCCTGAAACCTGCAGGTTTTCACCCAAAACCCTCAGCCAGTTCCTGGCATTACCCTGAGCACATGTTCCATCTGTTCGGCTCCTGTTTCCATTCTGTGAACCAGTGATAATGGCTTCCCTTGTCTTTCCCCTGGAAGGTCTGGCACATTGGGCAGGTACTAGGTAGGAAACATCTGCATCCAAACCTCACCACTGACTCATTACCACTCAGGCCCTTAAAATGTTCCCGCACCACGGACTTTTCTCCCAGAACCTTTCCCAGCCTTCTAGGCATTAAGCCTAAGATGGCACAGTGCCGGAGGAAGACACAGTACTTTCCTAAATGGTGCCTGAGGTTCTTCTCTGTTTTTTTGGTGCTCATCATATTCCATTTCTTTGATTTTTTTTTTCCCTTCATTTGTTTTGGAAGCCTAGAGGGCTTTCAGGAGAGGTCACTTAGGGAAAGAGGCCACAGAAAGGCAGACATTTCTCTCTGGTTTTCTTCTGAGTCAGAGTAGGAGGTTTGGAGCAGAAGTTTATTGAAGGACTTGGGATATATGTCTGCTGCTCAAATAATTGTCTTGGTCCAGTGATGGAAGCACAGAAAGCTTCTGCCAGGCAGCTATACCCTGTATTATGGTGCAGGGCAGCTCTTGGGCAGATGGAAAGCACATTACCACTGTGTGAAATCCTGGGGCTGAGGTGGGAAAGAGCACGTGCCCCCAGTGCTCAGAGCAAGTTCACTGGGGTGCCTGGCCCCTGCAGCCTGCAGGCGTCTCCCCCGACACCTGCAGGAACAAGGACAGGAGGACACTTGAGCTGCCAGGGCTTCTGGCCTTGTGAGTGGCTGGGACCCCACCATGGGCTGCACTGTGTGCTGCTCTGGGCCTGGAGGAGCTCCTGCCTGTTCCTGGCAGGACCTTCAGTCACAGCCGGAATAGCACCGGGCTCTGGGGGGGTCTCCTGGCAGCCACAGCTGCCCCTGCCAGAAGAGACCCATTGTGCCTGGCTTGCTCAAAGCACTTCTGGAGTTCTGTAAATGAAACCGCCAGTGCATGAAATATGTAAATACTCCTCTGAGCAGTGATGCTGACCCTTGGTCCCTCTTTCTGGCCCACTGATCTTTCGATAGCTTAGCCTTAATGGAAGGGTCTGACACCACCTCCTTATGCCCTCCCACTAAGAGGGCAACATGTAGCCTGGAGGAACAAGTATTGCTCTGTAAAAGGGGGGGAAGGTGGGAAAGGGTTGTCCATGGCCAAAGAAGGAGTTTTGGCATGGGGGACCCAGTGCATGGGGTTTGGGAGTGCTGGGTTTGGGAGGGAGAGTGTTCTCCCTTTGGGAGGCAGAGCAGGAATACCCTGGGGAAGGGGTTAGTGTCCGTGAAATTTCCACTGCAGACACGTTCCTGGAGTTCTCCATTGCCCAGCAGAAGCTGGGTCCACATGTCTGCTCACACCAAGAGCCCCTCAGGCACCATGTGCCCCAGCAGCCGCAGGGGAAAATGCCTGGTTTGGGGCTGGGCTGGGCTTTGACAGGGGAATGTATGCACAGATCAGCGCCTGAGCTTCATCCCCTGTGCTCAGGCTACCAGCAAGCTGCTGAGTAACTTCTGGGTAGCGTGAAACAATATTTCCCAAACCAGCCCTGCCCATGATTCTTCAGAAGAACTCTTATCTTCATCATTCAAAAGCTTTTGTCATTTAAATGAAGGAACAACTTCCTGCCGGCTGGATGGGCGATTACCCAACACGAACTGCGGATATTCAAAGGGAAGGGCCTGAGATCCATTAGTTGGCTAAAGGCTATTCTACAGCCCAAGAGCCAGGATAATCCTAGGTGGGAACATCCACAAAGGGGTCAGCTGTTAAAGGAATTTAAGTGCCTTTACATTGGCATCTAGAGCCCTGCTGGGAAGCTGAACCCTATGGAAGACCTCCCGTGACCTTTTTCACAAGTCTTGGGGGAAGGCTTCTAAATCACTGAGGCACGTCTGAAGGCTTCGCTCTCTGTTTTCTCCATCACTGGGCTTTCAAACAATTGCATCCTTGTCACACATTTGTCAAAGAGAAAGGGGGAGATGAAGAAAGAAATTTCAATAGTCTCAGGGCTTTGCTTACGGCTGTGTTAATGCTGAATAGCACGCGGAGGTGGAAGGGATATCCTGAACAATGTCTGGTCTCCAGGCAGAATCCGTTTCCCATGACAGTGCCTTTCTGAAGCAGGAATGCCAGCATGAAGCAAAACTTGTTAAAGTAGTAAAGAAGAGATCTCTATTGTGTCCTGTGTGACAGAATAATCCTCCCTCAAGAGCAGACTGCTGTCTCTTTCCCTCCCATCTGTGAATTTTGGCTTCAATCAACTTCGTGATTTTTGCAAGGTATAAAATTAAAGTCCTACCCCTTAAAAGCAAACCAGCCAACCTTGCAGGATCTTCCCACTGACATGCCCACAACTGTGACTGTAGTTTTCCTGTACTGATTCTTAAAATGTCTGACTGCATTTACCTGAAATAAGGTTTCCTGTTAGGAGTTGCATTTGATAGGAAGAAACAAACATTTTCAATATCTCCATCCATTCCACTGGTTAAACATAATTTCCCTTTCTCAATGCTTTATTTGCAGGTTATCACTGTGTTTCTCAATTTTCTCCTTTAAATTTCTCCCAAATTTTCTCTTTAAAGCTTTCCTTTCTGACATACCTGTGAAAAACAGCAGACATTTATTTAGACTTACCAAAGCTATCTTGCTCCTGTCTTTCCAGCTCCTTGTGCTTTGTGCTTGCCCCACATTTATGTTCTCTGTTTGTACCCTGGATAGTGTGTCTCATCTCACAGCTCAGCCTCTTAAGGGTTGTATTAATAATTAATCACAAGTGTCATCAGTGTTGTCAATATATATATACAGGAGTTGAATATACCAAATTAAAAGTGAAACAAGGCCTTAGTAGGGAAAGTGGGTTGTTCTTTCCCCCTGCTGTATTTCAAATAGCTACTGATTGTCATGTCCTTTCCACTTATCTGTGATTCATTCGGCCATCAAAGGAAAATAGGTTGGGTTTTTGGTTTTTTTTTTTTTTTTTTTCCGGTCTGGGAATGGAGAAAATCCTAGTAATAAGTCTGGTATTTGTATTAAACAGTCTTCAGTGGAACAGAGCATCTTTCCAGGTCCGTGACCACAAGGGAAATGATGCACATAGGGGATGCCCAGCTATTGGAATCCATGCTCACAGCTCAACAGACTTCATAATGGATCCTGGAGACAGGGGTTTTTAATTTCATGTGCCTGAGGTGAGCAAAAGCCCTGGACACCAACCATCACAAAAAATGGGTGTCAGAGACAGCCCTGGGACCTGGCTGGGCTCCTGTGCAGTCCCTGCCCAGGAACCACTGGGCAGGCGTGGGGCATGCTTCTGTGTCCTCACACTCCTGTCTTGTGAGATGGTTAAGGGATCTGTAAGCTTGGAATATTTGGAGGGAAATTACCATGCCAAACAAATGCCAATGTTGGTGGGTCCTTCACTTTGTTGGTAAGTGGTACCCAGATTTGGGTCTGGCACTTGAGGCTTAAGTGACTTGTTACAGCCTTTGCACACAAGCAAAACAATTCCTCCTAAATTTCAAAGTTACATATTTCCAAATATGATAACAGCTCTGTACTGCTTATTTAGGGATTTCTTACATTTCTGAAACAGAAGTCCGTCAGCAAGCACTCAGACTATGGATCTTAGTTCATCAGTAATTTAATTATGTAGCCTTAAGATTCAGACTGCCTCTTTTTGAGGGGTATGCTCTAGTTGAAGCAGGTGGGTTTGGTAATCCTGTACCACAGCTGAAACTGGTCCATTTAGCTCCACATAATGTGATACTCGAAACCAGCCCCCTCACTGCACACAGGAGCACTATCATGCCAGACAAGCAGAGTCCACGCCGCTGCTGGAGTTTCTAGATGCACACTTCAGACTGTAAAGGTATGCTTTGGTGGCTAACTAAATTATTTCTTGAATTTGATCCAAACTGACAAGCGGTTTTAATTGAAAAGAGAGGAGTAAAAGTTCCTGAAAGTAGAAACAACACATTTTGACATTTTCCAAAGGAATTTCTTTGCTTTCTTGTTTCAAGAGAAGCTTTCAGTTTGAAACTGACCCTGAGCTGTCTTCTTTTTTCTTCTTTTTTTAATTAGTGAAAAAACCCACAACCCTCTGAAAGGAAGAGGACGGTTTCCTTTTGGTCCAGGTGAAGTGAAATAAGTAGTCTGGCTCACTTGCTGCCATGCACAGCCAGTAACTTGCCCTTCCTAAATATTTGCATGCTGAAAATCAGTGTTCACAGGAAGAAGAGAGTTCAGGAGAAGCAGGGTGCACCATTTCTCTGGTGGACCATTCTAAAAATTGTTCTCTAAAAACTTTTTAATTGCCAGTTCCTTCAAGTGTGGAGGGATGCAGTTTCTGATCATAATCCCACCGCCATTGTACTGTTGTAACAAGTGGGCTGCTCTATCTGTAAAGAAGAGCCCATCCGTGGCAATTTAGAGCTGCTCAGAGAGGAACACCCACTCCCATGGCTCGCCTGTGGGCTGAAGTGGTTTGAGTCCTTATTATGCATTTCAGTGAGTTCCCACTCTCCAAAAATTGCCGACAGTAGTGCATCCTCCATGTGTGGGAAGTGTGGCACAACACAGTGTGTTTGCGTAGGTACTAGTCCACTTGTGCTTCCATCAGCTGTAAACTTCACCAGAAACAGCATCTTCTCCTACCTAGATCTTTGGCTACTTTCCTTCAGAGCAATGCACCAAGAACAATGTCTGCTGGATCTGTGTCAGGAATAGTCAGAAAAAGAACTTTCCACAGAATTATTTTTTTATCTGCTACTTGCTTTTTAATCCATGTGACAAGTAGATCACAGATATTCAAGGGATACTTATTAGGCATCTAAAATGAGATTAAGTGGACTGGCAAAGCCAATTGGCTGCTATAATTATCTTCCTCCTGCTTACATTGCGCCTTTAGCTGAAGTTTGGGCAGGACTGATGAGAAACCAGGATCACTCATGGGTGTAAGTTAGTATTAGTCATATTTCCCTGATTTCTGTGTGGCTGCTACAGATTTCAGATGGAAGCCAAGTGGAAAGGAGATTAAATTTAGTGTTGCTTCCTCCAGCCCAAGGTCTCTTGCACAGTCAAGATGTTTCAGCACTTTTGGGGAGGTCCATATGTCATTGGGGTTGTTGCAGGTGTTCATATGTGATCTCCTGTCCACCTTCACTGCACTGTCTGTTGTTCCTGCAGTTTCTTGTCAAAGGATGGGGAACCCATGCCCCTCTGAGGAGTATGCTGTGGGGGATAAGCTCAGAGAGCAGTTGCTTGGCTCAGTTTATGTGAGTAAAATGCCATGCATTGTGATGGAAGAGATATCAAATAGAATCTTCTTAACAGAGTTAGTCCACTTTGACAATAATGTGAGGGGATGAGATGAAAAGTGCGGTACTGATACCTAGATATAGCTTACAGTTTCTTTAATGCTTAGACAGTTTTGTTTGAAAGGAGATTGGGTTGCAGTGCATGGACACAGTCCCCATGCTGCTGTCCTAAGGGTGAACAGCATTGGGAGTTCTGTTTGAGAGGGGGGTCCTAAAATCAGTGGGCATATGGCACTTAGGACAACGGCACAAGACTGGTGCCAAGCTCCACTTTGTTAGCCCTGGATTTAATAGATAGGCACAAGAGTCCTCAAAATTTGTCCAGAAAAGTTTGTATTTGGAAACAGGGGCCTTGACTGGAAAAACTGAGATGTCTGACAGAGAGTATATCAGCAAGCAGAAGGGATGACTGCACATGCATGGGGGTGTGTGCATAAATTTTCCATTTACATATGGATGGTTGGCAAAGGCTCTCTGGGCTCTAGAAAGAGAGAGGCCCAAAAGCTCAGATGGCATTTGCTGGAGAGCAGAGAAATGAGCTTGTGGGCAGGCCTCAAACACATGCAGTGTATTTAGCTTGTCATCATAATTTCTGATGTTTTGGTTGTGAGGGGAGAAATCCTGGGGAGCGGAAGGCAGCTTGTGCTTCTGATACCAGACAAAAGTGAAAGACAGCTAATGTACTGTAGGTGGGTCATCACCCCTAAATATGCTGTGGGTGCAAACTCCCTAAATTTAAAAATCTGAAAAAGTGAAACCATCTGTTTGATACGCATTTTGTAGCAGCAAGGATTACTCTGTGTGTGTGTGCCACTGTGCTGGGAGAGCCGACAAAAAGAAACTGGCAGCAAATCTGCAGTGACCAGCCAGAGCAGCAGCCTGGGATAAGACAGCATCCAGCCCCAAGGACTCTGGGGAAACAGATGAGGAGAGCTTGGAGTTACTACACTTCAGGAGAGGACTTGTTACTCATTGTGTCCTGTCTCTCTGTTGTCCACTTCCTTTGTCTCTTGTAGGACATGGCACCGTAAAGACTTTTCAGTTTAATATCCCTGAGACTGAAGCCAGCATAACATCAACAGTCCTAAAATTTAATTTTTGTCAGTGTTGTTGCAAGCAAGAGATGCCAGCTGCTGGGTGCTCCGGACTCCCTAGCAAGGCACTGGGCTAGGACAGACTCTGCTGCAAGAGAGCATGTTGTGAGCCTCCCTGGCAAGTTCTACAGATGCCTGTTCTCCTCCAGTGTTGTATCACTTATGTCTGCTGCCCCCAGGAAACCACAAAATGATCCTCAAACTCCTTCCCTTCAGTTTCTGTCTCATGGGGCTGAGATTAGAACGTGTTTCAACTTAACGTCCTGCAACTTTGCTGGCTTCTCTCCCAAGGAAAAGGTGTGGAACAGACATTTAGAGAGGTTGAGGAAACACTCAGGCAGAGGGGGAGCAATCCATCCCTTTTTTGAGAGGGAAGTTCCTCTCAAAAATGGCAAATCATTTGTTAAAAGGTGATAAACTTAAGGTGTGGGTTTTTCTGTTAAAACTAGTTGAGAAGTTTTGTGCAGAATTTATTAAAAACCATCTACAGTTGTAAAACAAATGTTTAAAGACTAATTAAAATAAAAAAGAGGTCTTCCAGTGAAGCTCAAACTCAGCCTTCCACACTCATGGAGAGCCATTCCCAGTGGACTGAGCTAGCTGCAACTAGGTACTGCCAGATGATACCCCAATGGTGCTGTGCTCTGCAGTTTCAGTGGGATGGCTCACACACAATTCTGCGTGGGGGGATCCTTGCCTGAGCTGTTCCTCCAGCTTGCTGGTGACTCACAGGCATGAAACACAAAATTGAGAAATATGCTGCCGGTGACAGCCCTCTTTATCTCCAGACCATGTCTGTAAGGCTCCAGAGCCTACCTAGATTATCCCAGCCATGCCTGATCTCTCACTTGTCTGTTCACCTCCATCCTTCCAGAGGCGTACAGCAATGCCATCGCTGGCAAAAGCCTTATCTTTTTCCCATCTGTGTTTCTCTTCCAGGAAAAAGGATTGTACCCAGTTCCTTCTTGCGGAGGCAAGGAAAGCCAGGCACCTCTGCTAGTGTCTCTCACACCACATAAGCCCAGGAGGAGACCATCTCTGCTCTGAAGCAGCTCTGGGCTCAAGGCCTTATTAAATAGTAGAGGAAGAGAAGCACACGCCTACCACAAGGTTTCATATTCAGGCACTTAGCTTTGACAACAGCTTCTACCTGTGCTCTCTGCAGCAGAGAAAACCTGCCTAGGTTTCCTGATTTTCATTCCACATGCAGCCTATAGTACAGCATCCTGCTGCAAGCTCAGCGGATCATTTCCAAGTCAATGGAAACTTCCAGCTGAGCCGTGCTCGGCAACTTCACTGCTGCCTTTCCTGCTCTGCAGAAGCCCTTGTTTCTCTGTGCTCTTCATGCCTCTTCTCACCTGCACAGAACATGGAGAAATCACCAGCAGCTGAGATCTGAGGCTGTTTTGGCTGCTGCATCATGACTGTTCCTCCAAAGATCAGTGATGTGACAGGCTTTGCTATATAGAAATCAAACACCACTAGCATACATGACATAATTTTTTAACATTTTTAACATGAGGCACCTGTGGTGAAAGGTTTAACTTTGCTTTCTGAGGCCTTTATATCAGTCATCAGGGGGATGACAGGAAGGACAGCAATGGAGGAGTGTGTGGCACTTCTCAGCAGGAGGAATGTGCATACCTACATCCCCACATCTCCCCAAGCCTCTTACAGGATCCTGTGCCACATACTGTTGTTGCTTGTAGGATGGAAAGATCAGCTTCAGAAGGATTGCTGTGGAGTTCCTTGAAGAATTGCAGAAGAGTTTACATGTGGTGGTCTTAAGCCCAACTACCTGATCAAAGCAGTGCTGAAAAAAGCTTGGTCATGCTGCCCAGGCCTTACCCTGTCTGTCTGGGAATCTCTGAGGATAGAGATCTCGCCACCTCTCTGGTGCCTATCCAGACCTGCACTACTCTCATAAAAAGAGGTTTTTTTCCTTATGTTCAACAAGAATTTTCCCTGTTGCAGTCAGTGCCTATGGTCTCTTGTCTTTTCCCCAAGGACCTTAACAATAGTCTGTCTCTCTCTCTCCCATGTAACCCTGTGGGACAGTGGACTGGGTGACAGCAGTACCCTCTTAACCTTCTCCTCTCCAGGCTGAACAAGCCCAGCACCCTTCTCTTCCATCATGGGTCACTCAAATGCAAAAAGGATTGCTTCTGACCACTTTCAAAAAGAAAGTGAACCACCCTGAAGAAGCAACCCAGACACCTGGCCAACATCCCACCATCAAGATCAATGGAAATGTGCTGCAGAGAAGTGGTAATCCCCTGAAAAAGCCCACTTAAACTCCCTGTAGATTTTTTTGGTCTCTTATTTCTGTCCTTCTCATACTCCTCTTTCTGGTGCTTAGCTCTGAAGAGACGCAGTGCTCTCTGTGTGAGCAGAACAGGCTGCATTGCCATCCTAAGAACACTCTGTCTCCAGCAGATCCTCTCTCCAGTCTCCACTTGCGTGAACTGTTGAGTGGATAAGTGTGGATTCAAGCCTCCTTGTCATAGCTGGCCAGGCAGGCATTTCCCTGGCGACACCGGGTGCATCCTGCCAGAGAGGGGAAGGCTCTTGAGTTGGCTGGAGTGGGGGAGCATGCAGACCTCGGGGACTTCTGTTTCCCACTGTGCTTGACTATAAAATGTGCTGTGGCCCTAATCACACAGCTTTTGTCTGTGACACACTAGATATAATGTAAGACACAGCCTTTCCTGAACCAGAGAAGGACTGATAAGACTGTTTATCTGCAGCTATTTCTCCAGGATGAGCCATGAAGCATACCCTAGTTAGTGAATAGAAGGATTTACCTGGTTTCAGTGCTTGGGAGTAATTAGTTTCTGCTGAAATCACTGGGAACTTTCACTGCCACATGGATCAGGGCTCCAAATGCCATGGTTCTTCATACTAAGGTACTATAACAAACTATCCTGATGCATCCTAGCAGGCTAGACACCAGACTGCTAAAGACTGCATGCCAGAAAATTCCAGGAAGTTGCTGATGCCAGTCTCATGTCCAAAAGCTGTCAGACAAATCAGTGGGAAAACCTGAGAAAGACATTCATGTAAAAATCTTGCCTCTCTCATAACGTTTTTATGCAGGCCACATTTTGTGTTGCTTGATTGTCCAAGGAAGGAAAATTACAGAGCATTCAGTGAGTAGATATAATGTGAAAAATGGGATTTGGGGAGTGCCTGAATAAAATTGAATAGGGAGGCAGACATGCTTCGCAGCATGTTGTGGATGTCAGAGGCAGTTGCTGCAGGTTTCTTGAACATGCTGCAGAGAAGGTAATGCAGGACAAGAATGCATTACAGAGGGACAAAGCTCTTCTGGCTTCTCTGTTTCCTAGGCTCCATCATCTTTTTTGTGGCTTTTTTTTCATTTTGTAACTGCAGGAAAGAAACTTCCTTTGAGAAGGTCTTGAAAACTCAGAAACATGGATCTTTCTAAACTTTCCAATTAAATATTTACTGTCCCAGACAGAAAATGCTTCATTCGTTGTCTGAATGCCCCTACCTGGAAAAGAGTTACAGAGCCTCAGAGATCTTTCAGCAAACAAATTCCTTCTCATTACTGGCTCTGTGGGCATGACTGCTCTCAGAAAACTTGAAAGTCAAGCTGCTCCGGAGTGCTGCCCATACATGTTTACCTTGTACTCCAGCTTCCCTCTTCAGACTAAATCAGGTACTTTTTGTCTGGTTTGCCTAAACAAGTACAGCCGAGGAACAAATGCTGGAGCATTCCGGGGGGTTCAGCCAGGCTAGTCCCAGGTTTCTGACATTCATTTCTGTATGATTCCTGTAAACTCCAGGTTAACCAGCAATACCTGCATGCTCCTCAGCACTACACAGAGATATCAGAAATGCTTGTATATTTTTTATGTGCACTTGACCTTACTTGCATACACCTTGCTTCAGGCTTGTTCTCTCACATGAAGTACAGCTGATATCTGCAAAAAACTACTTTTTAACCCAAGGTCAGACTGTGGGCTGCCCTGCCTAGGGAAGCGGGCATTTTAGGTCTTGAACTTGAGCTGCCAGTCTCTGAGAGGCTATGGGGCTAAGCTGGAAATTGCAAAGGTGGCCATGAAGGGCAAGCCATTTCCGCTGCAGCCTGGACTGCTCCTGTCAGAGCTTCACAGGAAGGAGCACAACCCCACAGTGTTCCACAGAAGTCTGGTCACCATCCCCCAGGCTGAGAGACGCTGCATTCAGCAGGAATAAATAACTTTGCATTGTGTGGGGTGGAGGACATGACTGCAGTGTGATGAGAATATTTAAAATATTGCATGCACCTGAAATCAGTGCAATAGGCTAAAACCACCTACACCACAACTAGTGAACCTGTGAGCAGTGAGCATGCTGTATTAACAGTTTCAGTGAAATTTCAAAAACTGAAATCCAATTGTTTTTCTCTCTCAGCAATTCAGTGTATTTCATTCCTCAGATATTAAGTTATACTGACATATTTCAGAGCATCACAGAGAGAGCCCGTGTATACTTCTGGAGTAGTCCTTGAGAAAGATCTGGCCTACAGATTTTGCAGCATTGCTCAACAGTTAACGTCTGCAGCTTGTACCTATATTGGAAAGCAAATGGCAACACTGCAAGCAAATAGTCATTTGCCTAAGCCAGACAGGTTTCTGTGCAGCTGATCAGTACTTGGAGCCACAGCGTCATGACTTCCATGGTCAATGCCTATTGAAGAAATCCATGCAAGAGCATTTTATCAGTAAAAAGAAAATAAAGGATGGGGGTGGAGAGAGATGAAGCCAAACTAATAAAGGAGAGAATGGGACCTGTAACAGAGAAGTAGCATGTTTTATTTACACATTTGTTCAGTGTTAACGGGGAGGGGGGTCAGACAGCAGTGCTGCCAAAGTGCCAGGATGAAATCCTGCCTCCAAGTATCTTTCTCTAACCTGTCCAGAGTCCAGATGTCCATCACTAGTGTCCACCACAAGGTCCTGGACTGCCCACACTCCTGCTGCTTAATGCCTTGCATGGCAAACAGCACCTCCTTCCCGTGTAGGTCCCTGCTATTCCCTCTTTCACATGAGAGAGGACATAAGCCATCATTGCAGGCACTAATTCTAGTCTGTATGAACAGCCATAGAAGCATTACAGTATCTTCAGAAAAATCTTTGGTTCTCAGGGTGGCCATAATTCCTGTGTACACATCAGGGATGGGAGCAGACATCATTTGTTGGCAGACTGAAGAGAGATTAGTGCAAGTCACGGATATGGTGGGTAGGTCTGGTGCACCTAGTGGAGAGGAGGGATGGAAGGAATCAGGCCTTGTTGGCATGGAGAAGTGATGTCTCAGGGAAGCCTTAACTGCAGATGTCCAGTGACTTACAGACAGCTACCAACCTTCTCTCGGAAGTTCACAGGGATGTCTTGTTTTAAAAAGTCTTGTTTTCACCTTTGTCATAAAGGACAAAAACGGACACACTGCAGCATAGGAAATTCTGTTTGCACAAAAGGAGTGAAACAGCAGTGGTGCGGCCCTGGGACAGGGCCAAAAGAGGTGGTGGGATGTCCACAGCAGGACATGTTCGAAATTTAGCTGGTCAAGGTGCTGACCAAGCTGACTTTGTTTTGAAGGCAGTTGAGCTTGGAAAGGGGAATGGGTATAAAAACCTTCAGATGTGCGTCCCCACCTGAATGTTTCTATGATTCTATGTGCACAGCCTGCAGCTCCCAGTCATGTGTTAATCATGCCTTAAAAAATAATTTCTGAGTAATCCTGAGGATTATTTACGTGACCCTGGGGCTCACTTATGTGAGTACCAAGTGTAGGACTGGCTCTTAATTGAAGAGCTAAATATACATCAGCAGCCCAACGGGATTACTCAGTCTGCAACAGTGTCTGTCAAATTGGCATGTGTGCTTTCCATTCATTCCTTTCAGAAGTTGCTCTGATACAGCATTTTCTGCAACATATTGCACAGCTACCTAGAAGAATTTTCCATGTGTTCCTGGTAGGAAGGAAGGTCAGGTCTACTTTCTATGTGTGTTTCAGGTTTGTTTCATGTCAGGTTAGAGAAGTGCTACAAATCTGATTTTACATCATTGACTCAATGTTGATCTCTGTTATCAAAATGTTTGTATGCACACACACACAGGTTCCTTTATTGGTGCTTAGTGATTTCTTGTGACTGTGTCTCTCAGCACATCTGCAGCCAGTTTATCTGCCTCAGCTTTTATGGACCAGGAAAGCCACTTTAATTTTAAGCAAGTTAGTTTTCTCATTCTTATGCATTCACAGATTTTCCTTTACCCACTCTCACATGGGTGTTCACAGGCACGGAGAGCTCTATGCCCAAGCAATCTGTTCAGGATCACTGGGGATGGCACAGTGGATGAGGGTCACCAGGTATGAAGTTTTTCATTAGACTCCTGCAGCCCCCTTTTGGAGGCACCTCTTGGTAAGTTGGTTTTTAGGCAGGTCTTGTGTACTCTCTAGGATGCACGTGTTGCTGCAGAGAGACAGTCTTGCCTCTGCACTCTGTTTTCGTTCAGCATCATTTCTCCTGGGTTTTGGTCTCGTGAAGTATCAGAAAGAGGCACAACAGAAGTGTGTTCTGGGCCCTGGTTGCCACTGTCCTGTTGTGAGAGCTCTTGTTTGTAAGTCACCACCTCATCTCAGCACAGGCCTCCTGGGCATGGCACAAGAAACTGCATTCAGTCAAAAGAAAGTCTCCATTTCAACTTTAGGCCAGCTAAAGAGTCCTGTGAAACACAATTAAAGGAACTCAGAAAAGTTCAGATTGGAAGCCATCTTTGGAGGTCCCTGTTCTAACAATCTGCTCCAAGCATGGCTGGCCACAAAGCTAAATCAGGTTATCTCCAGTGATGGAGATCCCACCATGTCTCTGGACGATGCCCAAGAACTGGACTATGATGTGTGATGATTTCATCTCTGTTTTCTCAAAAACTCTCTTGGATTGAATCTAATTTGGGATGCTGCCTGATCAGAGCCATCAAGCAGTGGATGGCTCCACTGGCTTCCAAGGACCAGCCAGGCCCTGCTCAGCCCAAGTTCACAGCTGACATGCCTTGCTCTCCACCAGGACTGCAGCCCTTCTGTTCGGACTGAGGGCCTCATTCACTGCTGGGCTTCTCAGAGCCATGGGCAGGACACCTCCTTTGCTCAAGCTCTGCTCCAGGAGCTTCCTGGCACCCCATTTCTGCAGCCTGTTGAGGCCCCTCTGAAGAGCTGTGTTCTCCTCCAGCTGCTCCCCCAGTGTGAAACAACCCCCAGTGCCCTCCATCCCCTCTTCCATGTTGCTCCTCAAGATGTTAAAAATATTGGCCTGGCATTAAACCCTGAGAAATTGTATATGTAGCTGTCTCCTAGCTACTCTTACTGATGGGTCCCAGTCCTTAAACCTGACAGCCCATCCAGCTGTTCACTCATTTAACAGTTCACCTATAAAATCCATAATTTCATCTGTTTAACTTCAAAAGTAGTGATCAAAAATTTCAAAATAACTTTTGCCAGAAGATTTCCGTTCCTAAAACATCATCATGTGCAGACAGAAACTTTGTTTTTGACAGTTTGATCCTTTGGTGCAGGCCCAGCCTAGGGATCAGCACATTGGTTTTGTGTCTACCATCTGAACACCCTATTATTATGATAAACTACACCCACTCATCCTTTAATACTGGCACCAGCAAAAGGAGTTTTTCATATGTGAAAACTAACAGGGAAATCCATCTTTTGTAAACTCCTAGAGTTAGAAAGTTCATGTATTATTGATCAGACAATAAAATAGGTATCATGAAGAAAAGAGACTGACAGTGCCCTGTAAACATAGTTTTACTAATTAGGAAAAAAAGCAGCATTGATGCTTTTATTATCTTGGGACAAAAAGTGAGCTACTGGAAGGAGTTACAGGCAACAAAGAATCATGGCTTTATCTGCAGGTTGGGTGTGCTTTAATCTGACATCCTGACAATGCTGTATGGTGAGTAATACCTAGAGTATGTCTGCCAAAGCTTAGTGCCAAAGCACAGAGTCTACCTGTCACTCAGAAAAGGCCCAAATGAATAGCAGGACGCTAATCCCTCGGGCACCACATCGCCTGTGCATCTGTTTGCTACATCAGGGAGGAGATGATGCTTCCTTTCAGATTACCACAGGTGTGGAGCTCCCACACACAGCGAAAAACGCGCCACTGCTAAAGCTTTCTGGTAATGGAACATGCTTAAACTCCCAGAACAGTTGCAATTCACTGTTTCAGAACTAAAACTTTTCTCAGGATGACCCCACACCTCCATGCATTTCGAAGTTTGCTTTGCTATGATGAATTATTACATGAGAAGCTTAGACATTGTTTCTTTGCATGCTTCCCTAAAACCTCACCTGCTTTTGTAGAAAAAAAAAGCATTTAACTGGCAAATCCTATGAATACTGTGAATAGTTCATATAACTAGTGAACACTATTCTGAACTGATCTGAACCAATAAACCCCTTTTACAAACTGTATATATGAAAACTTTTATTTTTACTTTCCAGGAAATATATCTGGAATTGTTTTTACACCACAATAAAAGCTGAATAAAAGAGAAGATGATACCTCTGTATTTGGCCTTTTCTGTAAATCATTATTGTGTTCATTCTGGTGCTTACTGAGCAGGAAGCAATACTTATCCTCTCAATCAGTATTTCAAAGGATCCTTTACAGAAGTTTCTGAAAACACCCATCATCACCTTCCTCCTGAAGAGGGTCGTTCAGCTAGGCTTTTTCTATCAGCTTCTCACTTCAATCACCTTTATTTCCTTAACTAGCTGTGAGCACTGTGTGATCTGCCTGAATAGTTTCGAATCTCTGCTAGTAAATAAAGGCTGTGGGTTTCACGTATTTAAAAAAGACAAACACATGTAATTGTATCTAGAATTACTCCATTGCAAACTAAACAACAAAAACAAGCACTTATCTTTGAGAACTTTCTTAGTTATGTCACCTTAGACACAGTATCCTACCAGTTTTGCAGCTGAAAAAGGAAGCAGATTTTTGTAAAAGTGTTCACAGGTTAATGACATTAAACAATTGGCTCAGTCACTGCATGGGTACAATAGATTTCAAACCCATAAGATAGCAAAAGGGAAGTTTTTATCTGCAATTGTTCTCAGAAGAGAAAAAAAAAGTAATGTTGGCGCAGGATCAACTTTTGATCTCTGCTTCTTCCACTGCGTGGAATGGTAGGACCTGGATTTGTTTGGCTCATTTACTTACTGTATAGGAGAGATGGAAAGAGGTGGCTTTCCAGAGCGTTCAGGCCCATATTTTAAACTGAGTCCTTTTTAGCTACCAAATCAATCAAGTGTATATGCTATCACAGTGCAGAACGTTTCGGTGAAAAGGATGAGGCAGGAGCATTGCACCTGCCATCACAATGAGCCTCCCTGACTTGCTTTCCTCCCTCCTCTCAGGAGTACAAAAATTTTGAATTCTGCTTTTGGGGTCACAGATTTGAGTTCTGCTGGTTCAGCTGCAATGAGGTGAGAGAGGTGCAAAGCTGAGGGGCATCAGCAGACACAGATCTTGAGTGGCATACCCCTACTAAACCAAAAGACCTCTCTGTTGAATACTTATTTAGTAGATCAGTGACAACAGGATACAGAGGCTTTACTGATCAGAAGCCACCTTTGGAACTCCACCCTGAAACCAGAAGCATGCCATTTGCAGGCAGAAAATACCCAGCTTAGCACGGAGCTGCCATATCCTGCCCCAGCTTCAGCTTTCGGGGCGATTTAAGGTGGAGCTCCTGTGGAGTGGCTCTGATGTTGCATCTCCCGGTGATAACTGCCCTGCTGATGAAAAGCAGCGTCTGCATGTAAAAGCTGTGGCGGCAGTCTGCTGGGCAGTAGGAAGAAAAAAAGAATCCCTGCTACTCAACGCTACTCAGCCCTTCAGGAATAAGAAACACAGCTCCTTTGCCTGGAGAGGGCCGCATCTGCAAATGCAGCTCTCAGCTGCAAAGCAGAGAGGCTTTATCCCTGCCTTCCAGGAACGGACCAACATCCCGTGTATCACATCTGGATTAACCTTTTACTTGTTTCTCCGTTCTGGCCCCCAGGCTCATCCCTGTGCCTGTGTTTGGCAACTGCAGCAGAGCTTGGCACTGCTGGCAGTACCTGGAGACAGCGCTGAGCCATGCAAAGGGAGAAGTGGGAGGGTAAATAGGGAGAGGCAGTGGCTGCTTCACCAAGACTCCCTGCAAGCTCCCTCTAACAGGGACACCATCAGCTCTCCTGGCCAAGGAGGGGTGTAACGACTCGTTCAGTTATTGGCCTCGCAGATCGGTGTCTGCACGTGGACTTTGATAACTTTTGGGGTTACATTAAATTTATCACATGCAACAGGCCTCATTGTTGCACTGGAAATATGTCTTCTGCTTATCTCTGGAAGCATGCCTCCTCCTTTCGCCCCACCCTCCCCT
Organism: Zonotrichia albicollis; assembly: GCF_047830755.1. Lineage (NCBI taxonomy): Eukaryota > Metazoa > Chordata > Aves > Passeriformes > Passerellidae > Zonotrichia > Zonotrichia albicollis. The sequence goes on along the minus strand of NC_133860.1, from coordinate 65,685,782 downwards.
TAATTTTGAAGACCTAAGTTTCAAGTTCACATCTATCCATACAGAAAAATAGCAGGACATGCCCTATCCTGTCCTGGACACTCTGAGCCAAAAATTTAGGGAGCTGCGCCCTTTCCCCCTCATTTAGATTCTTTTATGCACACTTAAAATGTTCACATAAAGCTTTATCACGCCCAACGATTTCCGAAGCAATGAGCAGTCACATTTACTATTAGAATTTTGAAGGACTGTAATTCCAGGGTAATTTTACCACTCCCTCTGACAGTCTTTTGTATTTCTGATACTATATGTGTCTCATAAACAAAACAGTCCAGAACATATCAATCACATTATCAGCACAGAGAGGATTACTTAGAAAGGCACTTAGAATTTGCTCTGCACTCCTGGCAAGTCCAACATAGCAGGTAGCCATCCCATCTTACTGTGTAACAGGATTAACACTGATGGAAAAAGTGTTAGTACCTTTCTGGTGTTCATATAAACCAATCCTCCCATAAAGCTAAAAATGCATAAAATAACAGATACTTAGTTGGATATGTATTTAAAAAAACTCACAACATTACCTTAGAGTACCTAAACCCACCCATTCTTTATGTAAATTTCAAAAGTCAAGCTGAAATGGTATTTTCCCTTGACCATCTTCAGGACAGTATGCTGGTCTGGTTTGTGAGCCCAGAAGTTTTACTATTCCATGTTTTTTTTCTGCCAGAGTAATATTTTATTTCGGTGTATGGCAGACCATTACTTACAATGGCTTCAGAGCTTTGAGGCTGAGCACTTCTGGAAAGCCTGTTTGGGGTACATACACACTGAGGATCTCAAGCACCAGGGAATTCAATCCTTTCTCAATTTGGTAACCACAATGCAAAACAGCCAGTTGGGCTTTAACTCCAGGAGGTAAAGAGTTGCAACCAAACACCTGGAATTTGGGTTTTGCCTGCCTAGTTATCTCCTCAGGCATGTAAATGTGAGCATTTTCACAACAATTAGGCTGAGATGCAAAAAGTCATAGAGACTGGTGTGACTGGTATGATTATGGAATTGTTAAAGTTGAGAGATAAGCATTACATTCCTCTCTATATAAAGGCAAATTTTAATTCAAAACCCATGGGAAATATTTTCTTAGAACATGCCAATAATATTGCTAGACCAGAGACAGAGGCACGTTCCTGGATTGAGAAGTTATCTTCAGGTCCTGAAGAGCCCACAAGGTCCATCTAATTATCATCAGGTTATTATCATAACAAAAATATGGCAAAAAGGCATGACAAAAGATATTTCTTCACTGTGTAGCCAACATAATCTTCAGGAAAAATCCTTACAGATTTTTGATGTCGATCTGGAAAGTTCATCCAAACAGCAGTGAAGTTTTCCTTGATGCGCAGAATCCAATATGCAAAAGTCAGAGCAAGAAGTACCAAAGGACAGTTCATGATTTTGCAGCAAGAGATCAGGGTTGCAGGTCAGCCCCTTTCTGCGGGACACTTGTGAACCTTTCGCACTGGGCCATCATCAGTGCATTTCCCCTCCCTCCCCAGTGGGATGTCTGCACCTCAGGAAGGACAGGGATGACCTTGACAGTTACACCTGGAGCCTGACTGCAGTCAGGATCACTTGAAAAGCATGCTTTCCCACATGTCCCCCTGCTGATGCTGGTGCACATCTCATAAGCTGAGTAACTCTCAGTGGGGCTTGGTCCAATTAGGCATCCATAAACCAAGATGTGCTCCAGTGTTGTGGAAGCCAGCAGTGCAGGGTGTGCTGCCATGAGCTCTGATGGATTTCTTGGAGTCTTATAGTGCTCTATACTTTTCTACAAGCCATGGTTCCATGGACATGGGAGTACATAAGGATTTCAGCTTTCAACTTGTGGTTGAGAAAACATGACATTTGAACCCAAAGATTTGGAGGAAAATGAATTTAAACTTCAGGTCCTGTCTTGAACACCTGGTGGCATTTCATGATAGAGTGACTCCATTGACTCTGTCAGTGGACAAGGGAAGGGCTATAGATAACATTTATCAGGACTTCAATAAAATCTTTGACATGGTTCCCCACAACATCCTTATCTTTAAACTGGAGAGAGATGGTTTTAATGGATGGACTGCTAGACACTTAAGAAAGTGGTTAGACCATCATATCCAGAGAGCATTGGCCAAGACCTCAGAGTCCCAATGGAATTCAGGGTGATAGGTGGTGTCCTCAAGGGTCTGTATTGGGACCAGTGTTATTTAATACCTTCATTAATGACACAGACAAAGGGGTTGAGTGCACCCTCATCAAGTCTGCAGATGACACCAAGCTGTGTGGTGCAGCTGACATTCCTAAAGGACAGGATGCTGTCCAGAGGGATCTGCACAAGCTCAAGAAGGAGCCCACAGGTATCCCATGAGGATCAACAAGGCCAAGCTCACGGTGCTGCACCTGGGCCAGGACAACCCCCAGTATCAGGGGACAGGCTGGGCATGAGCAGATGGAGAGCAGCCCTGCGAGAAGGACTTGGGGGTGCTGGTGGGTGAGAGGCTGGACATGACCCAGCCATGGGCACTCCCAGCCCAGAGAGCCAAACGTGTCCTGGGCTGCATCCAGAGCAGCGTGGGCAGCAGGGCAGGGAGGGGATTCTGCCTCTCTGCTCTGCTCTGGGGAGAGCCCACCTGGAACCTGCATCCAGCTCTGGGCTCCCAGCACAGGAAGGACATGGAACTGCTGGAGTGGGTCCAGAGGAGGGACACCAAGATGATCAGCTGAAGCACCTTTCCTGTGAGGAATGACTGAGAGAATAGAGTTTATTCAGTCTAGAAAAGAAAAGACTTTGCAGTGACCTAATCGCAGCCTTCCAGTACCCGAGGAGCCTATGTGAGAGCTGGAGAGGGACTTCTTACAAGGACATCTAGTGACAGGACAAGGGATAATGGCTTCAGAGTGAGAGATTTAGATTAGTTTTTAGTAAGAAATCCTTTGCTATGATGGTAGTGAGGCAACAGGTTACCCAGAGAAGTTATGGGTGCCTCATCCGTAGAAGTGTTCGAGACCAGGTTACAAGAAGCTCTGAGCAACTTGGTTTAGTGGAAGGTGTTCTTGACCATGACAGGGGGATTAGAACTAGATGATCTTTAAAGTCCCTTCCAACATAAACCATTCTATGATTCTGTGATTATTTATTAAAAATTCACTATTATAAGATAATACCTTGCCTTTCAGTTTGCTACTGTTTCGAAGAAGGAAATATGGGGCATAATGTCACAATCAGATATGGCTGTGCATGTATTACATTACAAAGGGAAGACACTCATCTAATTTAACTACAAGCAATTACATGTAAGTGCTCACTCTTCTGGGAAGCTGCATTTTTGTGGAGTTCACCCTAGATGCCTTTTCTTTATTTGTGAAGCCTGCTTATACAAGAATGAACTACCCCAAACACACAAACACAGCTTGACATGACCATCTTCAGGGCATCTGATGTATTCCTGGCATTCAGAGATATAAGGCGCTGCCAAAGAACAAGGAAGCAAAAGAATCAACTTGTTACAAATGCTCAGTAGATAAGGTCCTGGGATTTCAGCCATTCCTGAAAATCTATTCAGTGAGAATTGATGGGTGATCTCCTATTCTGACTACTCAAAAGCTTGAAAATAACCAAGAAGTAATTGATTTCCAAAAGGTTAAAATAAAGCTGCTCTTAAACTCTGCGTCCTATGTGCAATCCTGAAAAAACTTGGATGCAAGAAAAGATGCATCAACTTTAATACTAAAGAACTCAGCAAGATCACTTCCAATCACCTTTGGGGAAATGCAAGCTTGCTTTGCAGTGTACAGAATTTAGTCAGATAGCAGCTTACAGGAGCACTTCCTGGTTTTAGAGTGATGAGTCAAATCTCTTTGTTATTTCTGTTAGAAAAGAAATTCTTTTCTGCATTAAAGAAAAAAAATCTTATGGTAGATGGAGAGAAGCAAGGAACTTGATCCTTTTTGGGTTTATTTTTTATTTTACTCATGGTAAGAAGATCTTGCTTCTCAGAGACAGATTAATCTTCTGGAACCTTGTGTCTTCCATGCCTGATATCACTGCATAAACAGGTAACAGGTGAAAACTATTGTATATATAAAGATAAATGTATAAAGCTGAATACATATATATGTTTTTTTTCAGGTGAACTGAAAGCTGTATAAGAAGGCAAGTCTCTCATCTGAACGCTGTTTTAACCTCCTCCAACAACCTGGCTGTCACAATGGAATGAAGCAAGAAAACCATCTTTCCTGCACATAAGTTGAAGAGGCACCTATGCTGGTGCAAAACCTGTGCCATAAACAAAATCCCTGACTCTGGTACAGCGCCTGTTGTTTAAACAGAGGGCTGACTACACCACTGCTCCTGCTGCTCCTCACGCCGCCTCAAGCTGTATTTCTCTGAGGAAGACCGACTGAAAGCTGGGAGCAGACTCCAGTGTGCTCCTGTGCCTATTAAGAGTCAGTCAAATTTAATAAACCAATAAAACCAGTGGAAAACAGAAAAATGTAGGTGCAGCTATTTGTTCCCCACAACCTTTCCTAAACAGGTCTAAAAATGTCTATAAGGCGAGCCCTGCCTCATCTTTCTGAAACCAGTCACTAAATGTTCTTGTCAAAAGTACTTGTGTTCTGTTCTGTAAATAAATGCCAGCTAGCAAATGCAAAAAACATAGAGTGAAACAATGTACACATCAAATAATACAAAGTCTTTAAGAAATGTTTCTAAACACAGAGAGAATGGCAGTATGTCAGGCATATTGGACTTGCACAGAGGATTTCTAAAAAACAGTATTAGTTCATGTATGAGTGTAAGACAGAATATATGAATTGGGCAAGAAACATAGCCTTGTGCAGCTAGACGTTCATAGAGAACTCTCAAAATTCATAGAGCAAACAACAAGAGCTCTGAGGCATTGTCCTGCCACTGTACAGGAGCATGCTCCAGTGTTCCTGTGTGCCCTAGACAGCTTTCAGCAGCAGAAGGCATGCGCTGTGAACATGTGCCATCACTTCCCACACAGCTCCCAGACCCAGCAGCAAAAGACAACATCAGCACATGCCTTAGAGACTGCCTAGCACAAAGCATACCCAAACCCTGCACACAGGGGCTATGCCCCTCTGCTCAGCGCATCTGGAATTTCAAAGAAAAGTTTTGGGTTCCCCAAGAAATGGGAGATATTGATAAACTGAGGAGTTCAAACACAGGATCACACAGATGTCCCAGGGATGGGAGTACAGGACATTATGGGAAGAAGTGAAGGAAACTATCTTCAGCCTGAGGAAAAGGCTACAGTGGGCTACAATTTTTAGTCAGCTCGTGAGCAAGAGTCAGCCACTTGAGCAAGAGGCACCTCTTCTCTGAGGTGCATGAGGAGATGGTGAGACAATAGGCATGAGCTGCAACAGGGGAACTTCTAACTGGATATAAGCAAAAAATTCTGTGCACCATTGATGGAGACAAGGCCCTGATAAGAGGTGATGGGACCTCTATCTGGGGACATATTCTAGAGTTGACAAGGCAACCTGCCCTCACTTTAGTCAGTCATGCTTTGATCAGGGGGTGGGACTGGGGACCTCATTATGATCCTCTTCTAATCTAAATTTTTCCACTCTTTTTATGACCCTCAGGTGTGGATTTTACAGTTGTTTGATTTGGGGACAAAGCATTTCTGAGCTTCATAGCCTTTGGAGTAACTGAAAGAGGGCCTATTTTGCATGTCTGTGAACTCGGCAGGGGTCTGAGCATCCTCTCACTCAGCCACTACCATTGTCTGCTGTGAGGCTTTTAGAGCCAGAACTTAATGAAATTTTGGACATGAGATACAAGTTTAAAAGACCCCAGCCCATTTTTTCCACTGTAAAAAAAAAAACTAAGTTGTTTGCCCTTTGCTTTTCTTTTGCTAGCTCCAGTCCCTGCTTTCTGTGGTCTGCCATCACACCCAGAAGAGCCTGTCCTGATCCTCTCTGGCAGCAGGCTCAGCCAAGACAGGGATGCAGATCCCGAGGCTGCCTCCCACCCCAGCGTCCCCAGTCCCAGATGTTCAGAAGGAGGGCAGGATGGAGATGCACCACAGTGGTGGGGGGCAGTGCCATTCTCCCCCGGCCACTCTACAGTCCCCTCACTTCGAGGGGGCCGCTAATGAACCTTTGGAGCCACAGGGGGCTGCCCAGGGAGTAACAGTGCTGGGAGAAGAAAGCTGCAGAGACCTTATCTCTGCTTTATCTCTTGGTCCAGCCTCCGCTCAGGCCTTACCCTTTCCCTTCCCTCAACCCCACGCACACATTTCAGTGCCCTGTTGCAGCTGAGGCACTTGCCTGTGCTCTTTTCAAAAAGAAGCTTCTCATCTTTGGGTTTGTTACACGTGCACTGCAGAAAGGGGACCAAAAATGAACGGGAAATATCTTTTCCAGTCATTTGTAACTAAATTTTTCCAACTAAAACATCAAGCACATGCTAATTTCACTCTTCCTTGTTTAACATGAAGCAAAGTGTTGGAATAAGCTGGTAGGACACAGTGCAGAAAGCTTGTGGGTAGAGCCACTGGCCAGAAAGATTTGGTTTCATAGGTGTGTTTCTTTGACGTGAAACATTATTATTATACTGTAAATGGTTTGACAAGGCCAACATGCACAATTGCTTCATCAGCAGTTGGGATGGATGCTGAAAGCAGAATCCCTTTGCCCATCCCTTCCACAGACAGCTCCTGCCTTCCCACAATACTCCCAGTACTGAGCCTGTCTAACATGTTATTTTGTATGAAGAGTCCAGCCAAATGAACCATGAAACAATGAGAGAGGCAAAAATGAAGCAAGTACAAACTGTGCCCACAGCAGCAATCAGACAGGTTGAGAATTGTCTGCTCCTCCTTCACGGATGCTGTGATGAAAACCTGGCTGCATCAGTGCAGCAGAATGACTCTCATGAACATTTTTCTCAGAAGGAGCAAAGAGCAGAATATCAAAGAAATAAACACCCTCCTTTGCCCTTTTTCTTCCTTGGTGACCCAAATTCCCTTTCTATTTAGTTTCCAGTTCCATTCTCTTTGCTGGACATAGCTAAAGAGGATCTATGCTTTCCCAAGCAGCCCACCATACCAGTCCTGCACAGTGCTATTCCTTAAATCTAGAGGGGTTTTGGGGCTGCCAGCAGACTGGCCTGTTTTCACAGTCAATAACTTACTCTTAGATTTCCTGCATATTCCCAAGAGCTTCGCTACCCAGCACAAGAGCTGAAGCTGTCTGGGAGCTGGATGGTCTGCATGGCAGGTCTTACATCTACAGAAGGCACCACAGCTGGCCTTACCTGGGCAGGGGCATGAAGCCTCCAGACTTCTTTCCCTTTGGTGGCTAAAGCCCCTGTGATGGAAAGCAGACTGGGGGGTAGCAGGGGTAGAGACTGTCAGCCAGCTCCAGGATAGCCCTGGAAGATGCACCCCAGCACGCCATGGAGTTCCAGTGTCACCAACACACTGGTGTAGGTCTGTTCCCCACAGCCTGTCAGGAACATGTCCTAGCTGCTGTGTGATGCTGGCTTTGGGGTACCCCTCCTAACAACCTCTCTCCTGAGAATGTATAGACACTCACACTACATTTTTTGACAGCATTGCTACTTAGGGGAAGGGTTCTGTCACTGGAAGGAAGGGCAGTGCCCAAGGGCTAGGAATTCAGGTAGTCTGGTGGGACACCTGTGTGATTGGGACCTTCTGTGTGATTGAAATGGGTCTGACTTTGAAGGGATATAGGTGAGGATTGTTCCAGGAGTTTCCCAAAGGTGCTCCCAGGCCTGGGTATTGTTTAGGAGTGTCTGAGCCAAAGCAGTGGCAAGCACAGAGAGGGACAGCACATTGAAGTAATGGTGGTGGTATAGTCAGGCCAGAACCCAGGTCCTGCCACAATATAAAACACCCATACCCTGCCAAATGGGGCTGATTCCACCCCAGCAATCTCCCCAGACTGAAAAGAGGTGGCACAGCTACTGCCACAATGCTCAGAGAGTTGGACAGTTGCAGAGGTTGCACGAACAGTGTCTCCCTGCACCAGGCAGCTTTCCTCCAGCCCTGAGAGTCTGGGTGCCACCTACCCCAGTGTTTCATCTCATGGCATGTGTTTCAATTGCTGCCAGGAAAAGGAGCTTTGTCCTCCCAGGACTTTGAGAGAAGGTTAATCTCCAATGACTCCTTGATCAAGAAAACAACTTGATCCCCCCAGTAGTCATGCATTTGCTGCAGGGAATAACAAGGGGGCACAAAACTTTTGTCTGTCCTTTGTGTTTGTTAAAACATTTCCTTTGATATGCAGCCACTGAAAGAAGCTTTCATAAGTAGAGGATCCCCTGCAGGACTGGGGGAGAGTTAAAGGAAAGCACAAAGCTTGTATTTAGGTGAAGTTTTTGGTCATGAAGCAAAAGTGGGGGATGGGAAAGGACAGGTATTGGGGATTTAAGGCCAAAGCTGCATACCTGCAAGTCTTCTCTTATCAAAGGTGATGCATATCTCATTTCACTGCAGAGCTGTCCTATTGTTGTATGTGTACCCAAAGTGTCACCATAATGGCTGTACTTTGAATTGTGGGGGTAGCTCCCAGGGAAAGGCACCAGAGAAAATGGTTTGAGAAAATGGTTTACATAAAAATTTGCTGTTTGCTGATTTCTGGGCTATTCTTAGAGCAGAGTTTTTCCTTGCCAGCAGTATTTTATGACTTTGAAGGAGAAATTATTCTAACAGCAAGAGAGTATAATTCTGTAAAAAGCATAGGACATCTTACTAGCATAACATTCCTAGTAGAAAATAACAGACTACTGCTTCATCTGTTCTCCTCCTGCCCCTCTGAGTGCCCATGGCTTACTTTAGGACAGACATGTCGGCACAAAGAGCAGCTCTTGCCTTGGGTGCCACAAGCCTCACATAATAAGCTTCTGAATTCTGGGCTGTGCCAGGAAAAATGGGGGCTGACTCCTAGGCCAAGTCCAAAACTGTGTATTTACAAATATTTAAGAAATGCTGAAAGCAGATAGAAAATCCTGCCAGCCTTCACCCATCTAAAAGCTGAGTGCTTTTCAGCCTGAGCTGAATTTTAACACTTTTTTCACCAAACACTGTGTCCCTGCTCAGCGATTTCCTTTGCAGAAGGCAAATCAGAAAATACAGTAGCTCCATTTATTTCAGGGATATCAAAGAAGCCATTTTCTTACAGTAAAACTGACAGATTCAGCTGCTTTAATAACTGTGGTATTACCTTGACCTGAATTGCTTTCAGGTCTTGAGGATTCTGCTGTGACCCTCACATGAAACTGCTTGCAGGGGGAATGACTCCAGTGTTTGTTACCTGCTGTGGGGCCTCCAGGGTCCATTGCAAGCTGCTGCAAGAACTTTCTTCTCCTGCCAGATGTTTCTGCAGCAGCCTTCACTTCATGGGTCACATCACCTCTAAAGGGCCTCTTCTACTTTCCAGTCTTCCCCGTCCCACTGTAGAGTAGCTCTCATACGTGCCCCTGCCTTTAGAGGCCACTGAAATGCCCTGAATCATCTCCCTTCCCTGTAGCAAATTACTGAGTTTTCAGATGCCACCTGCAGCAGCAACTCTTGACCATTGTAAGCAGGAAAGAAAAGAGGGAAATTAAATAAAAGGTGCAGTTTTTCTTCAAAAATGCTCTCATAATACAATTCTCCTCCTTGGGGCAGGGGGAGGGACTGTCTCTGTTTCCAAGTGCATCTTGGCAGGCAGAAAATCAGGCAACATGTAAATAGCCACAACATCACTGGGACCTTCACTGAAGATGCCTAAAGGACCGAGGCCTGGACAAAAGATAAGCTGACAGTGGTGCTGGTTAAGTCTTTGCCAGGTCAGCATTTTTGTCTACATCATTGAGAAGCCCTCAGACAACCAGAAAAAACATTACATAAACAATCAGCAAAGATCCAGTTCTCTCCTCCTTGCTAAACCTATCCAAACACACTTTTAAATCTCCTCTTTCACATGCCTCTCACAATGCCAACTGAGTAATATTTAACCTTTATCTCCCTGGCTCAGAAAGGAGATAGAAGAACTGGAAAAGGACAGAAATATATTGGGAGGATAATGAGAAGTAGGAAATAGCCAACAATATCAAGACATGTTGGTCTAGAAAAGAGATGACTAGCATGAAAGCAGATCCCCTCAGCACTGAGAGGCAAGGAGAAGGTCAACAGGCAATAAGTACTCGTGTGTCTCTCAGTACAAGAGTAAAGAGGCAACAAATGAAACCAGCAGATGGCAGCTTCACATTCAGCCAGAGGATTAATTTCTTCTTACCACACACACTCCAGCTGTGTGACCCATTATTGCTAGTTATAGTAGACCCAGTGGTCTTGCCTGGATTTAAAACCCACAAGATAAATTCACAGAAAGAGATGGACAAATTTACAGGAAAAGACAAAATCCACCAAAGCAAATATTGCTGTGATAAGGAGGATCCAGAAAACACTAAGGAAGAACATGAGACCCTCTCCTGGAGCAGCCAGCCACGGTGAACAATTCACTGAGAATTGGACTCAGCTGAACTGTGTATCTAGCTAGTCTGCTAGTTTCATTTGTTTCCTCTTTATTCTTGTTGCCCCACTTTATCCCTGTGCATTACTAATTACTCCATCACTGAAAACTGGCAATGGCAACTTTCAATCAGCACATTGCCTTGTGCCTTCTAAGGAATATGTGCCCTGTCCTTCACATTACCTGCTGACAGCTCCTGACTGGAGGCTACCTTACTCTTGATTGTGTTGAAGAGATGTTCGCGACTCAGTCCATTCTGCAAAACTTACTCTGCTTAGCATGGAAAGGAGACATCTGAGGAGGGGTGTAATTACAGCCTCCCACTGCCTGTAGGGCATTACAGGGAGGGTAAATGCAGACTCTTTGCCGAGGTGACCAGTCACAGCATAGAAGGCCCTGCAGAAGAGGCACAAGTTGCAAAAGGATTTGGATGTGAGGAGAAAACTTGCCTTGAGAGCAGTACAGGCCTGGGACAAGCTGCAGAAAGGTGGTGGGAATCTCTGTGCTTGAAAGTACCAAGCACTCAAGCAGATGAGGGCCTGAGCCCCCTGACCTAGTGTAAGCCCTGTAGTGAGCTCTGCTGGGCACTCAGGCTTGTATTGAATACTTCCAGAAGATGTCTCCTGACACAAATCTCTGTCAGATTTTTGGAAACATATTCCATCCAGCATGACCAGCCTTGCAAGACAGAATTGATCATCCACACTTAATCAAAAACATAAGTGCTATTGACAGGGGAACAACGTCCTCCATGTGTGATCATGACAGCACCTCACAGACTTCATGGGTGGTTCAGTGCTCGGCCATCCCCTGCGTGACTCACAGAGCACCTCTGTGCTGCTGCCTGCCCTGCAGGATCTGCACAAGGGAGCAGCTGTACCTGGCACATATGCTGAAACACCTTTAGCCACATTTCTGACTGTCTCATTGAAGAACTGTGTGTAGCAGTGATTGCCACAAATGTCACAGTTGTTGCCTTGTCCATGGTAAGGGCAGGAAGCCAATAAAAATCATCCTTGGAATACTGCATGCAGCAGCCTTCATGTGGTGGCCTCTGGGGAATACTTTAAAGTTTTGAACAAAACAGAAGCCATCCCTCTTGTGTCTAATTAAACAAAAGCATCTCTACCAGTTCTCCCCAAGCTCAGTGACACATTATGTGGGGAACAGGTACACCAGATTGTTCAGCACCATTTCCACTGCCCGGTGGAACTTGGCTCAGAAAACAGGCAATTTGCCTGTTGTTCTACATGGAATCAGGGGGACAATGGAAAGCAGCTCAGTTTACCCCTACGGGAGAAAAACAGGCAGCTCCTGTGATTCAGCCCTTCCTAAGACACAAATCCAAATAATTTGTAGCAGTCTCCCATGGACTCTATGTAACAATCTCATGGACATTTAAAATACCAGCTTTGATGAGAAGTCTGGATTTTTGCATGGCTGCAAGAAGTGAGCAAATGAATCACTTTAGAGAGACACTTCTTGGAGTTAACAAAAGTGGCATGATATGCACATGAAATTCAGATCTCCAGCTTAGCTGAATCCCTTCAAAAAATGTGCTCTACCTTCTCAGTAATAACAACAATATTACTTTTCCATCCCTCTTTCTCCCCCTTCTGTCTGTAATTTGCTCTTCTTGGTGGAAGGGAAGGGAAAGGAAGTGTAAATTATTGCAACACTGACAAGTCCTGAACAGTATCTCCTGTCACTACCAGTAAACCTTAGGAAGCAGAGCAGACCTCTGACAGGGCTTTGAGGAATGTGGAGATGCCATCCATGTGCTTCTTTACCAACTGAAAAGTGTAAGCATGAAAGCAATTCAAAGCATGCCCCTCTTTTTCTGCTTTTTTATTTCCCCAGTTTCTGGCACATCTCAGGTATTTACTAAACAAATTCACAATTCTTTAGCAATTAATATACTGAGAGGGGCCAGATCTAACTACTCAAGCAGGCACACTAAGGTATATTTGCTGTATCCTTTTGCAATAAAGAAACTCAAATCACATGCTCTTCCTGTGCAGCTGGAGGGCCCAGAAGTAATTCAAACTGATCTAGCAATGTGTAGACTGCAGCCTCACAATGGTGGTCAAATGTGGTTATCTTGCAAAAGATTCTTAACATGGCTGTGGCTGGAGACAAAATGCCTCAAGCATAAATCTGACACATGATTTTTTCATCCTCAGTCAGGCTCTGAGTTGGGAGTAATAACATAATAATCACTAACACTTCTTTATATGGCTGCCGTATTTCTACCAGATGACGTCTCAACAGATTCGTGTTGTGCAGCAGTTCCGCAGTGAGCACCACATACACACCCTGGGTTTACTGAGCACATACAGGGGGATTTTACACATGTGCCAAGAACACACAGGACTGTCTGAGCAAAAGCAGCTGACCCACAGGAATCACGAACCAAGGTTTTGCAGCTTCTAGGTCACTTTGGATTCACTGGTTGTACAAGCAAAAATAGGTTTGCACACATCGTGGCTGCCTTTCAGGATGCATGCATATTGACTGTGCCATCAGAGGTTATTGCTGCATTACACAGCATTACTCTTCCAACAGTCTACCGGACACTCACAAATACTGGTTTTTGAAAAAACAGTCCAACTTCTGGTTTTTGGCCTGCACAAAATTTCTGCATGAGAAAGGGAGTCTTGATCAGTGATACTGGTTCTATAGACACTCTCCATATAATGAGGTCTCCAAAATTTAAGAAAGGCTACACTTTAAACTTACATTAAACTCATCATGGGTGGTTGTCTATGTCTTCTCATAAGCTGGACTATACGCTGCTAATCAGCTGAGCTGCTGTATGAAGAGAGAAAATATAGAGAAAATATATGCATGACACTCCACCATGAAGCCATGTTCTATAGAAGATAATAGAAGGTTGTGGTGTCTCCCTCACCAGAGATACTCAAGAACTGTGTGAATAAAATCCTTTGCCATGTGTTCTGGGATGACCCTGCCTGAGCAGGGATGTTTGACCAGTCAAGGTTGCTCTCTTGTAACCTGACCCATTCTGTGATTTTAATGTAAGGATTTCAAGTGCTTTAGAGTCCTGTAAACCAGCAAGAAGACACCCAGTTGAGGCTCTGCTTAACTGATTGGTTCCTTGCTTCTGTAAGGTATCCAGAGATATTTACTAGAACTGTGCCCCTAATCTTTTGTATGGTCTTGTACCATCTTGCCAGCAGCTGTCTTCGCTGGTGGTGTCAGACACTCCCAACACAGAGGTCACTGAAGGGATAGATATCGCTGGCAGCTGGAGAACCCCAAAGTATATGCCCATGACTTCTGGAGGTCTTCTGTGCTGCTAAAGTTACAGAAGGATACACCTTACTAAGTTTTTTACAGAAAGATTACACTGTTTGCCCTGTGGCACACACAGAAAGGATGCATTTTGCTTATCTGTTTGCTAACCTTTTAAAATGTCAGTAGGAAGGTCTGAGAAACATGCTTCAACAAACAAGAGCCAAAATAGACATAAAGTACTGATCTGGATGAATGAATGGACATTTTGGAGCAGCATCAGGCCAGCAGAGCCATCTCTAATGTGGCAGAGACTCTGTGCTGACTATCCCTAGCCCAGCCACAGCCTTTGGCACAGCACAGGTCCCAGCCCAGGCAGCCCGATGCTGCTGGAGGCCCTGCTAAGGATGGGACAGAGCCTGCACTGCATTGCCATGCTGGGTGGCAGTTCTAAAGCACGGAGAAGCCATGGACGTGTGACTCCAGAGCGACATAGCTATGATTTGGGTTAATTCAGCAGTGCAGCAGCTTTCTCCTCAGTTGCTGTTCTCTCAGGGCTGCCTCCTTTCAGTTTTATAGAAATAAGAGGAAAGAACTAGCCAGAAGCTGGCTGTCTCATTCAAAACTGCACAGTGTGACTTACAGCGGGAGTAAGCCTCATCAGTTTCAACTTCTACAGAGGCAAAAATCTCTTATTTTAGTCTTGATCTTTTGTCAGCAGCATGAACACACAGAAAACACAACGTTGCTGCGATTATTTGTGTCTATTGTTCTTTGAACGGCAGATTCAGAGGAACAGGTTTTAAAAAGAAAAAAAAAAAAAAGAAAGAAGGAAAAAAAAAGAAAGGAAACAACTCAAAGGTCTGTCAATTGTGCAAAATGCATTCCTGCACTGCAAGGTGGGTGGTCTGCTTGGAAGTTGTTACGGTTTCAGCACAAACTGCCACAAAAGATTAGTGATGTGTGCGTAAATACAGCAGTCTGATGGCCGCATGTGAAGCGCAGCGCTTACCTGTGTATTGAATGATGTTTAACACGAGTACTCCACTAACTGGCCGTCAAGTGGGAAGCGCCACTTCATCGGAAGTGGCACTCTAACATCGCATCCACTCTCTGTCAGGAATTTAAGTGGCATTTTAAAACTGAGATGAATTCGCTCTCATTTCTCACACACAGAAACAGATGCATAAAGCTCACAAAAAAATGATATTCTGTGAGTGGAAAACGAGATGTCTTTCAAGACGGAGCAGCAAGTTAATTGTCCACCTTTAATGATTAAATTACTAACAAGATGTAAATCCAAATCAAGCCCTTTTTCAGTAGGTCGTTCAGTGCACAAACCTGGCTGAAGTACTTGCAGTACTAAACACAAAAATTACTTCTCTTTTTTGGAAAATAACTGGACATCACGAAAATGTGTTTTCATTTGGAAACTGACTTTTGTATCAAACACAAAACGTTTTGCCATGTACTTTGTAGGTGTGAGAGTTGTAACGAAAGTAAACAAAAATTCTTGCTATTCTTACAGCTGTGTTAATGCGAAAAACACACATGAAAGGGAGGCTTAAGATCCTGTCTGATTTACCTTCGGTTTAGAGGAAAGTGTATTTGGGTGGGGGTTATATGACCAAGCATTATGGCTGGTTTCAAATAACTTAGGTAGATTCCACTTATGACTAATTCACTTGATTTTTTGTAAGTGTTAAAATTAGTCGTCCCATTGGCTCTGAGAATTGAAGTCCAACAGCATTCACGGAACAGTAATTAAGAGCACCCTCTTGTGGTCATTATTATGGATGTTAATTAAACCTTTTATGGTAAACTGTTAATGCATCTGCTCTCTCATGCCAATACAGTACCCAGAAAGTTTATTAAAATATGCACATGAATGTGCTGTACATAATTTGTTCTATATCCACCCAAGAGACACAACTGCAAGGTTTTATCTTGCTTATTCACCAAAAGTTGTATGTTTTTTAATAAAAATATTTCAACATTTCATGCAGCTTAGAGCACAGTCATTCCTTTATTTGCGATTTTCAAAATTGGCAAGGAAACCCTCAGAAAAGATACAAAAAATGATAGGTAGTAAGTTTGGTCTCCATTCCAGAGAACTTAGCAAAAAGTATAACAGAGGATGGAATTAATGTGCAGCTGCATGAAGACAATTTCTTGAGAAGGAAGCAATGTGGCTACTGTAAAAGTGAGTCATGATGAATTGATCTTTACAGAACTGTTGCAGTTCTCTGAAGCAATCATGGAACATGTAGACTTTCCATTTAATCAAAACTTGTCTCAAGATGCCTAAGTATGGAATTTACTCTAATACAGAAATTAATGTCTGATGGTCATTAAACATTAAACACAGTCAGAATGAAAGAACTAGGTGGGAATATTTGAGCATATTATGGCAGCTCCAGTCAAGTTAGTTTTGGTTAGACTATACGAGAGCTATGGCATAACAAACTGTTAAAGGTAAGGGACAGATGGAAATAGTCTCTACAGAAGCAGATAAGGAAGAGTACCTTGAATCCTAAGTAGCCAGCAAGCATGCTTCATCTGTACTTAATTTCCAAGCACACTCCCTAGACACAGAATACATCTCAAGAATTTGCTGTATAATATTAGTATTGTACTGGTCTTCATTTAATCATTATGTTGCACAATTAAGTTAGTAACTAAAGTTCTTGCTACCTGCTACCATGACAGCATACTATTTACTGAGTGAGTCCTCTGGGACTTGCCACATAAACGTATGAGTCAAGAGAACTGATGTACCATATGAGGAAATCTGCAACCAGGATTCTGCCTCAGCTAAGACAATTTTATGTTGTAATAGGGGATTACTGCAATGTGCAGTTCTGAGCAATCACTTTGGAGAAAGTAAGAAAGACCAAGGAAGCAAGTTTCACAGTATGAAGTCAATTAATGGAATGATGAAACAAACAAAGAAAGTATTCAAATTATTAGTGTATTAGAGAAGAAACAGAGGTTGTGCTACATAGCTAAAATATTCCATTTTCTTCCAAGAAGACCAATTCTGTGGACAGCAGAAGGCATGCACTCAGAAAATAAAGGCATTGGGATTGCCCGTCCCAATACTTTTGAAAGTACCATGAGAAGTTGCATTGCTCAGAGAAGAGACGGGGTGGCTAGCACAGACAAACAGCCCGAGACCATGGATGTTTGGGGTGATTTGTCCAGGCACTTTCAGATCTTGGTAGACACCAAGGTAAAAGTTAATGAATCTATGAAATGCTGCTGAGACTTCATCAACTCTGCTTTTCTTGCTTTCTTAGAAAAGTGAAGGAACAAAAAAAAAAAAAAATTTGAAACTAATAAAAATATTTCAAACATAAACTAGGAAAATATGCAACATTCAGAAGAAAAAACGCACCCCCAAAACCAGTACAACAAGAAGTTAAAAAATGGGACTTGAGGAAGATCTAAACCTCAACAGATGAAAATCCAAGCTGGTTGAGTTTAACCAGGCTGGCACACCACAGAGAGACCTAGAGCGCCTGCAGACTCATGAAAAAGTAACATATCCCTCCTGGCATGGGACTGTTCTGGTGGTACATAATTTGCAGTGGCTGGCAGCTGAGTGTGTCAGGTCTTCAGTCAGGGAGTAGTCAGGTGCTAGACAGGATGCCTTCCCAGACAGGTGAGGATGCTTCCACTCAGCAGTGAAGAATTTCATTGCCTCCAAATTCAAAGAGGATGCTGAAAACTGTGAACTGTGACCACTGATGTAAAGAAAACTCTCACTGAGCAAAAATCAAAAAAGTGCAGTCTCTGGCAACAGAAGGGTCATCTCACTAGATCATTAACTACATTCCAAAATCACTTAACTGGATTCCAGATATAGTCAGGAAGAGAAGAACCTTTTTTTTTCCCCCCCTCTCTTATTTTTTGTCACAAACTACTTCCCACGCTCTAAGCATATCATGGTCTTTAAGGAAAATAAAAAAGAGGGTTATGGTAAATGGCAAAGCTCAGTGTACCTATGCTACAAACAGAACAAATTTTTAAAAAGTTTGATTTGCACAGCTTAGCCAGAAACATGGATGTGGATGAAGTGGAAGTAACACAGGAATGTAGTATATGCCAAACCTGTAAGAAATGAGTGAGTGGCATCAGGAATTCTTTATATATTCTTTCACTCATAAACAGTTTCAATTGAATCAGAGGTACTAAAACCTTTGGAATCCATTCTTCCCTGTACCAAGAGAGAAATCAGTTAACATCACATGTTAAATTGCTATGGTCACTGTTCTTCTTTCTGGCAAGGCAAAGACAAATTTTCACACTGAGGGGGGGAAAAAGCAATCAAAACTAAGACAACAAAATCAGCCTACTGAAGTAACTGAGGTAGCAAGACCCTGATCAGAAACTATTTTCTGATCATGTTGAGAAGATACATTCAGATTACGTTAAAGATTCAAATTCTGTGGATGGCACAGTCCCTCAGAAGCACCTCTCACTGGGCCTGCACTCCTACAGGGCTTAAGCCATGTGCTGGCTCCACATTTCTCTCACAGATAGGCTGGTGTGAACCTAGAATGCACAGTCACTAAGATCAATTCCACATTATCCTTCTCTTCTCATGCTTCAATGAGCTGAAATGCTCACAGCTCCTGGTAGTGTCTGTCCTGAAAAGCAGGACTGGGCCTGAAGGCACATATGAACAGCACTGTGAGATGAACTTATCATGCATTTGTAGCTAACATTGGGAAAACCAACTGGAGAGAGAACTGATCAAACCTGTGGACAATGACACCACAGGTTTTGCAGAGATGTGCAAGGACCAGAAGAGACACATCTGCTTAAACACTGGTAACTGGGACATGACTTTTTTGCTACAGCAGAATTAGTCAGCTGTTTTATGGTCTTCCATTCCAGGTCCTCTGCACACAGGAACAAGTCAGGCTGACTTGGAAAAATAGTAAAAAAATCTCTTTATATTATGGCTCAGAAAAAAAAAAGTGTAACATACTGCACAATATAAAGTGGAAACTTGAAGAATTTTAAATACTTACATTCCCCATGTCCTTAAATACTTAAATACAGCAAGGCCTGATTTTTGAACTTCTCTCCAGAACATTCAGCCTTTCACCATCAATACTACTAAAGTTCATGTCTTTGAAACTATTATAGTAGATGATGTACCTATTTTCTGTCTCAGAAATGTGTGAGATGCTCTTAATTGAACAAAAAAGTGCTAAAGCATTTACCAAAGTTTCTTGATGTTTCTAAGTTGCTACAGGAAAGATTCTTGCATGGATTAAATAACTGTCCATATGGAAACACTAGGAGGGAGAATAAATCTGTCAATACAGAGATCCCTTTTACATCATATGTGGCTATTCCTTGCACACTTGGGAAAAAGGCCCCAAAACCTGAATAGCTCAACTTTAGAACAGCTCAGACAGGTCCTCAAACCCATTTCTATAAAATCTCCTCTTCCAGCCACTGGTGGGGTAAGAAAAATATCCTAGTGTCTTAGTTTCAGAAAAAAATACATGTTTACCTTCAGTATTTTTTGACCTTTGTATTGAAGTTATCAAATCACCAAAGGTTGCCATACCACAGTTACATAACTTGTCTACTGTTTTTGCTAGTTTCCCACTCTTTATGTGCATCAAAGAGAATGATGGCTTTTTCTGGTAAAATACTGGAGGAGGATTTCTCTTTCTGGATTGCCAATCAATAGCAAAAGTGTCCAGTCAGCTTTGCAGCAATCTCTGAAACAGTAAACAGCATTTTTTCATCATGTGGCCATCAACACTTTCCTGTTCACAGATATGAAATGAACGTTTTCTATTGATATTAAAAGCCAACATATTAAAGTCCTATTCATGACTAAAACAGAAAAGTCTTGTACAATGCTAGCAAATAAAAGATACTTACATTGTAATTTCAAATTCTGTCATCTCCTGTAATGAGAAAATGATAACAAACTTGCATTAAGATCTCCTGTCGGAGAACAATGCCAATTGTTGTCTCTAAACATTGCACTTTGATTCTTGCCTACCTGTTTGTTTCAGATGTGTTGCTTAGGCATTCAACACGTTATATGTTTACTCCATTACCTATCTGTTCAACCAAGATTGCATACATCAATTGGAGTATGATAAATGGAGCGTGAAGAAAGGCCACATCACTATGAAAATCCTCTCCTACAGGTAGTGAGCAAAGGAGAAAATCTCAGAGAGATGACAAACCTAATTTACTCTGCATGTCCCATTCTGTCCAACAGGACGATTCCCTGTGTATCCCTGATCTATGAGCTATGGCATAGGTGAATTCAGAAAGAAAACATACAAATCCAAGCAGGTACACTATCTGGTTTTAACAAGTTCACTTTGCTTTTCACAGGTCACATGCTGCTTTTTCACCAAGCAGCCAACAATATTTCTCTATTTATTTATTAAAGGTAACATAAGAAATAGGTGCACAGAGCTAAAACAGGATGGAAACAAAATCACAAAGGGCATGGTATTTTTTGCCCTACGTTCCTAAGGACGCAATTGAACTGCTCTCTCCCATTCAAAAATCATTTGAAATCGCTGGACAAAATCCAATGCCTTAGTCATGCTCAGAGGCAGCAGCCCAACACCCTGTGTATATTGGCCAGTCAGCTTCTGGCTACTGAATTCGAATATGGCTAAAATTGATGCCACCACATGAGCCATCAAACAGAGGGAGAGGGATAGGTGGGAGGGGTGGGGAGAAAAGTAAAGAGATTTTTGTCCACAGCTGCCCCTTCAAAAGACAAACTCATCGAAAAAGTAAGACTTTTAGGTCTGTTTCTCATGGAACGATTATTTGCTACTGAGGAAGAAAAAAAGGATGGTTTGGTTGTAGGTGTGCAACTGCAATGCAGCTGTATGCATATTGCTACTAAGATTTTGAGAACACAGAGAAAGAAGTTTATCACGAGGCAAAATAGAAATACATGGTCAGCAGCTGCTCCGTAAGTAACTCCTGGTCCCAGCTGAATAGTGAATTTGGTTGGAAAGACCCCATTGCACAGGCTCATTGCTATCATGCGGCTCAGTGTGATCCTCCATGAATACAGAGGAAGAGGTGTACTGCCTCGGATGAAGAACCCATTCAGTCCAACATCCTGTTTCCACCACAGGCCACAGGCAAACGTCAAAGGAAGAGGAAAAGCAAGGCAAATATATGATATCTTCTCTGCAACACTCCCACAGCTACCAACTGCTTTCAGCTCAGGGAATTTCCTGAGTGTGAGGGGGTGTTCATTCATTAACTCTCAACACAGTCCTCTTCCAAATACTTGGCCTGTCTTCCCTGCACCCTAGAGAAACAGCCTGTACTCAGCATGCCATTCAGAAAGGCATTGAACGAAGAACCATCTCCTCCTGCCTGTTTAGACTTGGGCTCCTGCTACTGCAAATCTGATGGTTTGTACTCAGAAGGTCAGCTGGCATCCACAAGTTACACAGGATGTGACAGGCCTCATGCATGCTCCCTCTTTGGTGAGAACTCCAAATCTCAATTGTCCCTTTCAAGGGACACAAAGTCAGACAGCCCAGCATTCTTGTTATTCTTTTCTAGTTCCAGCATTTACTTTCTAAGGAAACGCAATAGGGGACCGTACTCATGGTGCAAATTACCCACAGATTTCTGGAGTGCTACAAATGTATTCCTGGTTTTGTTCTGTCCCTTTCCTTGAAATGTGCCTTGCTTTTCCAAACATAAAGATGGCATTCATGCAGGGCCTACACACTTTAGTGTCACTACTGAGTGGCAGCACTAATTCAGGTATTCCTACCTTTTATGTAAAGTTATGAGTAGTTATGACATCACCTTGCATTTATCTACTCCATATTTAATCTACTTTTTTACTGCCTCATCACCCACAATTCTTTACGGATGACCCTCACCCCCTGCTAACTCAAAAAGGTTTTGCACAGTCAGCAAACATTCTTGTCTTGCCACTCACTGTTTCCTCCATGGGAGTGATGAATTGTGAAGCACTGCTCGGCTGGCTCCTTGCGCTCAGCTCCTCACTGATGATGGTCTCTCTGGCTATGAAATAATGCACATCTGTGCTTGACAATTAATGACAGCCTACCTTCTAATACAAGGAATACTTGAAACTACTTGGCATACAGAACCTGAAAAACTGTTTAAAACACAGATACCATTACAATTATTATCTCATGTGCATGCATTAAGCCACATGTATTTAATATTAAGCACAAATATTATTGCATGGCCAAGCAATGCATATGAGATAGTTTGTAACTCCTTGCTAATACAAAACTGTTAGTTTAATTACCTTCTCTTGGCCATGAAAATTAGGAGTATTGTGTTTGATTCATTTTGGTCAAAAGCAGAGCTGGGGAGAATATTCTGCTTTGATTGCGCTGTCAGACTGCCCCTGAGAAGAAGAAAAAGCCAAACATCTCTAGTATATATTTCTAAAACAGTTTTACTCAATAATTAACACTTGCATAGATAGTTGCGGCCCACAGCCAATTTTATTTGAACGCCTTGATTCTGAATTTGCTTTTGTTTATGTATTCTGATTTCCTTTTAATCCTAATTCCAGTTTGGTTGCATAACAATAATGTCCTTTTGCCCTTAAAACCCTTACACAGGGTCTCAAACTTGGCTTTGGTTTGAGGCAGTTTTGGTTTATGAATGATACGGAACTATTTGCTACCCCACAAGTACAACTCAGTTCACTCCTCCCTAAATGTCTGCTCCTACAAAACAAGGAAGAAGAGACACCAGAATAGCATAAGGAATCCAAACATACGTGTGTTTGCTTTTCAAGCAAACATTTCCATTTCCAAGGCATCTAGTAAACACTTTTCTTCTATCTTTTTTTTATTTCACTTGTTTCTACTGTGTTTATTGCTCTCTTTGGAACTCCACTGTCAGTAAGTCAGTCCAAAAAAGGGAGTAATGAGGTTGGAGAAACGAATGCTCATACTGTATAATTGCATAAGCTGCTTCCTGTACGCTGGGGTTACGATTTGCATTTTCATCTATTAAATACCTTGTGTTCTAGATCCTTCTCTCTGACTGTGAAACGTATTTGGACATCTCCACTGTGGCACTTTTCCAACTTTATACAAACACTGGAAAGCAATCTCGCTGAAAGCAGACGGTTTAGTATGACTTGGTTATTAATTTTTAAGGAAGAGGTTCTGTGATCTGCGACAAGAGAAGTATTTTAATTGACGGGAGGAGCTACCTACCACTCATGCAAGTATTAGAACCACTTAAAATGTCTTCATCTGCATTTCTGTACGTATGTATATATATGTGTGTATATATATATATGGAGATATATATATAAATTTCCCAGAAGCAGGATGTTCTTTTCTCAGCGTTCATAGCACACTCTGCTGGCTGTTGTCGAAAGTTAATGCCAAGCGAGGACGACAAGCTAAAAAGAAATAAAATGTTTTAGGACACAGGAGAAACACAATCCATGCAGGTAATTACCGCGGGCATTTGAACGGAGAGGCACAAGGGACGTACTCTGGGAGCAGCAAGGGAGGGTTGGCAGGAAACTAGTTTAGTTTCACGGAAGAGAGCGAGCTTTTCTTTTTTCTTTTCTTTTTTTTTTTGGTGGAGGGGGACGGGAACGTTGTATGGGGGGGAGGGAAGGAAGGTTTCTCCGCGTGCTGAGGTCATCCCGTTTCAGCATGGAGGCAGGGAGCACGCATCTGTGCCAGTGCCTCCATTTCCGCTCCTTCAAGGACAGGGCAGGCACTGCCTGACGGGCGGGCGAGGATCACTGGCTGCTCGGCATTAAGTGGCTTTATATGAAAGTGGCTTAGAGCCACATTTGCATGACAAAGCCATTTGCGCGTCCCTCGTCAGTAAGGGAGGCTGCAGCCTCCATTTGTCCTCCCTTGCACAGAACACGCGAAACCATTAAGGGCAGGACGGGGATTTTGTTAAGAAAGCGCTTATTGCCCATGCCGAGCGAGGCTGGGACACGGCGGGCCGCGAACAGGAGGAGCAGGGAGTGGGGAGAGTGCTCCTGCAGAGTTTTCAGGGCAGAAAACGTGGCCGGGGCCGTTTCCGGCCGAGAACCAGCCTCGCGCAGGGCTGTGGCGGGGCCGGGCCGGGCGGACAAAAGGGGCATTGCTGGGTGACGCTGCTGAGGAATTCCTGCCGGGCGGGGCGGGATTTATGGCTTTTTTTTTCCACGGGGCCGCTCGGGCCCGAGGCGGGGGACGGTGCAGAAAGCGCAGGGTCATCATCGGCTCCCCTCCCCCAGCCCGTCCCCTCCCCGGTCCCGCGGTGCCGGTGCCGGTCCCGATCCCGGCACAGCCGCCCCCCCCGGGCCGACACCGGCCCCCACCCCGGCCCGCGCGCGCCCCCCACCCCCCACCCTCGCGCGCCACGCGGGCCGCGGGCCCCGCCCCGCCGCCTGGCCGCGCGCGCCCCCCCTTCCCCTCCCCCCTCGCGCGCCCTCCCGGCGCGCCCCGCGCGGCGGCGGCGGGGCGGAGCCCCCGCCCTGGCGGCTCGCGAGGAGGGGCGGGGCGGTAGCTGCGCGCCTGCGCGGGCGGCCTCGCCCCTTCTGTGGCCACCCCCGCCCCCCGCCCTGCGCAGGCGCAGTGCGGCGGCGGCTCGGCGAGGGGAAGGGCGAGAGCGGCAGCCGGAGCGGGGGGGACCACGGGGCTCCGTCGCTCCCGCCGCCGCCATGGCGGGCGCGGCCCCGGCCCACGAGCAAGACCAGGAGCAGAAGATTTCGACCGCGGCGGGCGAGCGGCCGCACCTCTCAGCGGCGGCGCTGGCGAAGATCGAGCGGAACCGGCAGCGGGCGCTGGCACTGCGGCAGGCGCGGCTGGCGGCCCGGCCCTACCCTGCCGCAGGTCGGATGGCGGCGGCGGCGGAACGGGCGAGTCCCCGCGCCCTTTTTTCTCTTTTCTAGGGGGGAGGTTTCGAGAGGGGAAAGATGTGGGGAAAGGGTGGCTCCGCCGGCCGTGGGGCGGTGGGGGCGGCGGGGGGGTGGGAGTGCGGTAGGGTGGCTGGAGCGGGGTGGGGGTTGGGGGGGAGAATCCGCCGCGGCGCGCGAGGGGCCCCCCCTCCCCCCACATGTGTGGGGGAGGGGGGGGGCTCTTGCACGCGCGCGCTCTCCGCGCGGCCCCCCGCCTCGCGCGCGCAGCGCGGTGGGGGCGGCCGCGCGCGCCCCCTGCCGGCGGCGGCGCTTTAACGCAGCGCCCGCCTCGTTTGTGCTCCTGCAGGCGGCGGCGCGCGGGCGCGGGCCCTCCCCAAGGTCGTGGACACGGGAGGGGGATTCTTCCTGGAGGAGGAGGAGGAGAGCCAGCAGAAGGAAGAGCGCGGCGCCGGCGAGAAGATCGTGCATCCACCCGGTAATTAAGAAAAAAACGTGTAGGGAGCGGCGGGGGTTTGGCGGGGAGGCGGCGGGAGGAGGCGGCGCCGCGTGCGCGGGGCTGGCGGGGGAGGGCAGGAAGGCGCGGGGGCGACAGTGAGCCGGCTCCGGCCGCGCCAGCGGGGCGGGATGGATGGGCGCCTTTTTTTTTCCCGGGCTTTTTTTACTCTCCTTTCTTACCCTCTTTTTCTTTCTTTTTCCCCCTTTTTTTTTTTTCTTTTCTTTTCTTTTAATTGCTGATATCCCTTTTCCTCCTTCACACGTTTTTCTGGATGTGCTCGATTAGTGGCGCGTCCGATTCTTTTCAGCATTAAATCGGCTATAGCAAATGCGGGGTAATTAAAAATGAAGAATTTTAAGCCGCGGAAGTGGGACACAACCAGTGCCCTTGGGTATAGCACATTTTAATTTTTTTTTCTCCCCCATTAATGTTATATCCATTATTTCTTTCGGGGAATTTGAGTTTTAAGACCGACATGAGCATAAATTTTCGCGACTTCGTCGGTTGTGGGAATTTTGGGATTTATGTGGTTTGTGCCAAGACCGGAGCGCTGCTGCAGTGCCAGCTTTTATCGTTATAAAACGTGCTGGCGCCAAGTTACTGATCGTTCGGTGGAGGATTTCAGCGCATTGCCTTGCAATATTCTCCCCCCCAAAAAAAGCAAATGGAGAAGTAAGGGTCCCAAAATAGATCGACTTTCTTCTCTGGGATTGTCTTTGTCTTGCTTTGTTCTGCTTGTATCAGCTGCGGAGCTGTTGGTGCAGTGTATCTCTTTGTTAGAAATCAGCACCAGATTTCATTAACGGTGTAAACAATTAGCAGCCCTGCTTCTTTAGATGGGCTAATGTTTAACAATAAATTTAAGTAGATTTGGGATGCCTTTACACTGGGCGTATTTTTTGCTGTGTAATTCATAACGTCATTGTCTTAATAAAATGTCTTCGTGTTCGGGAGCACTGCCTTAAATGATGGAATGTGATGTAAGAGTATGAAATGACTGTGAAGTACTGAGCATCCGGCTGTCGCTAGTAGGACTGAATTTACATAAAATGTCGTCTTTGCTGGATCGGATCTGCTATAAATGCAAACGCAATTAAAATATATGGTGCTGCATGTTAACCATTAATCTTCTGCTCCAGGTGTTCCTAAAATTTCACTGCACTACCTCGCTTTCGGATTTCAAAACTGTATAGAAATGTTAATTTTCTGATAGAATTCCGATGTTACTGTTCAAGGAATGTTCCTTATAGCTGTTGTTGCCCGAATCGGTGTTTCTTGGTGTCCTGTGGAACATAAAAGCAGATGGTGATGACGCTGGAGGTGATCCGCCCGTTGAGGATGCGGCCAGAAGCAGTGGCTGGCGCTGAGATGAGTCTGGGCTTGGAGCAGTGCTGAGAGGGCTTGGGGAGAGGATTGTAGTGGAGCTCCATCCCCATTCCACTCCTAGCAGCTCTCTGGCCATCCACCTCCGTTTCTGCCAGCTGGAACGGACAAGAACCTTGCCAACTGCCCCAGGCTTCCACTGAGCTCGTTTAGGGAGAGGCAGGTGTGGCTGAGCTAGGAAAAAAACTGGAGCAGAGCTGAGAGAACTATGATGCCAGCGCGGCTCCTGTAGTTTCCTGCTCTAGCCACCCTCTTCAAACTGAATCCCTTCTCTGCTTCCTCCCGTTTCTGCCCGCATGTCCCCTGTAAATCAGGGCATATTTTAGGAGGGTCAGAACAGAGGAAGTGGCAGGAGAGGATTTGATGCGCTTTGTGAGAGAAGTGTGGAGAATTTTTTTAACAATGGCTAAGTTAAATACACATTTAAATGTTGAAGTTAAGTACTAAATGCTTGACTTGGGAGAAAACATTCCAACAGACATTGAATTGTGTGGTAATGGGTTTGAATGTGTACTGTACTGTTCTGAAAAACTTGGACAGAGTGAAACTAGTTTGTAATATGCTTATGTGAATTCTAGTAAAATTGCCTGTAATACCAATTCTAGATGCTTGTTTTTATCATTGTAGTCCCTTTAAAAAATATTTCTTTCCATTAGCACCCGTGCTAGAATTTGACTATCTCATCTGTGGAGACTGTGGCAAAGAATTCATGGACTCCTACCTTATGCAGCACTTTGATTGGGCAACATGTGATAATTGCAGGTATTACAAATAATCAGGAGAGAAAAACACTATTTTACATAAAGATTGCTGGCTATAATTCAGTGAGTTACAGTCGTTTAAAGAGACTGTCAGCAAGAGAGACATATTTCAGTAACTTTAAAAAAATGTAAATTTAATTTGATACCCTGTGCAAGTTCCATTATGGAATTAATTCACAAATTGTCTCATAAGCCTGCCTTAGGATAGGGTACGTCAGTGGATTTTCATACAACATTATGGTAATGGGATGTCGTGAGAGCAGTTGGTGTGTTTGTCAGTGTGAAAATTTATGTCTGGCTGCAGACTGGAGCCATTTGAAAACCTGATGCAACACAAATACCCACCCTGAAGTGGAGCAGGGATTAGGAGAGTGTTTGTGGTCCCAGTGTTTAACTCAAGTGCAGTTGGTACTTTGGTCAGCATGGGCGTGCTGGAAGCACAGCAGCCAAAGGGCAGAGCCCCCATGGGAGGTTACTGGTTGGCCTGCGAGGTAAGCAGGAGTTTGACCTTGAGAGGGAGAGCAAGCTCTTATCTTTTAACACAGAAAACGCTCCAAAAGCCATCAAGATAACCAGGGCAATGAAACCAACTGCAGCAGCCAGCTGCCCATGTGTGTAAGAATGAATTGGGTGAATGAAAAAAAAAGCTTGTTCTGGGCGCCTTCCCATTTACTGGAGGGAGTGGTTAGGGTTGTGCACGTGGTGTAGGCAATTTGCAGTCATTGCAGGCAAAGTTCTGTTTCAGCAGTTACAGTAGGTAGGGAAAGGAGCTTGGAGCTTGTGGAGTCTTTGGTCTGAGCTCTTGTAGCTGATGGCTGGAGTGTGTCCTTGGTGCATTAGCTGTAACTGTGAACTTTGAATTCTAGTACAGCTACATTTACAGCAGTACTTCCTTGATGACCGTTGTTAGCACTTAGTGTTTGGCAGATCTTTTGGCTCCAGCGATTCAAGTTGTACTTCAGTCAGGATTGCGTAAATGTAATTTTTTCCATTAACTCATAAAAGCTGCTGTGCTTACAGAGTTTTTCATTATCTGGTAAAGGCTACTGTCTTTAAAGCCTTTTTTTATGGTTTCTCTGCCTACTGTCCTGCATTATAGAAAAGGCTCTGTGTTGCTAATCAGTTTCTGGTATCTAGAACCATATGGAGTGTGTATATTCTCAGGTGATCTGATCTGTCTCACATAACACATTCTTTCTTTCTTGACCATGTGAGGCTCATGCGTCTGTCCTCTTGGATTGCATCTGAGTTAGATGAATACCTGAAATTATTCATTTTAAGTTTCATTGTAAGAAAATAGAAGAAAAGCCTTTCTAGAAGAGCAGGCTTCTCAGTGTATGTTTGCTGAAATGGGAATTTTTAAAACATTTAATTTCAGTAAATCTAGTCTGGAGTTTAGCTAAGCAGTTGGAATCCAAAGTTATTTGCATGCATATAAAACTGAGGGTATTAGGGCTACCTGTATTTCAGGAATGTTAGAAGGGATGGGGACTTAGATGTTAATAACCTGTGGTTTTAGGGTGTAGCTTTCTCATCATTATTTTACATCTTGCAGAGATGTTGAAGATAAACATAAGCTTATAACAAGGACAGAAGCAAAAGAAGAGTATCTGCTTAAAGACTGTGACTTAGACAAGAGGGAACCAGTACTCAGATTCATTGTGAAGAAAAACCCTCATAATTCACGATGGGGTGAAATGAAACTTTATTTAAAACTACAGGTATAGAAACTGAGTGTGTTTCAGACATTTTTTAACCTTTATACAGCTTTGGTTGTCACTTGGTACCTGAATGGTTTTGTCAAAGCTAAGTGTGTTATGTATAGCTTGTTAAAGTTAAATGGTTGCAGTCCAAGTTGTGGAAATGTCTGGTTTTGAGAGCATTTTAAAGATGTTCATTGAGCAGAACTTTAGTGGGTTGCACAATTACAAGTCACAAAGCACATGGCCCTTCAGTTTTACTCTGAAGTGCACGGGGCAGCTGCAGCTGTCTGTGGCCCTTTGTAGCTGCGTTCACAGCTTTGCCTGCAGAGGCGGCAGGAAAGGCAAGTGGATTCCCCAGGGCTCTTGGCATTTCTTGTTTGGTACTTGATAGCCATCATACTGCTTTAGTAAAATATGGACAAAACTAGAGCTGGGCTTAAGCTTTCCTAAGTTACATTCAGCTGATACTAAAGACCAGTGTCGCCTCTTTGGTGGAAGGAGTGCAGTCTTTTGTGAGACAAGCAGAGACAGGTGGGAGGCAGAGCAAGATTGGTTCGTTTATGTGTATGTAGGGAAAAATTAAATTTGTAAGTTAGAATAGTTTACTTTTATCGTTTCAGGAAACAAAAAAGGCATTTATGTCCATCCTGTAGGTAATCAAGCGTTCACTTGAAGTCTGGGGTAGTGAAGAAGCCTTGCAAGAAGCAAAGGAGCTCCGCCGTAATAGCAGAGAGAAGATGAAACAGAAGAAGTTTGACAAGAAAGTTAAAGGTAAAGCATTAAAATTACATACTTCAGTACCTGAAGGGAAGTACAGTTCTGTTTAAACCTGTGTCTGCATCTGAATAAATTATTGAGAAAATACGCAGTGTGGTAGTATGGAGGTTTTCAGGATTGGGGGTGAGCCTGAGCAGTCTGGTGTGACTTCATAGGTTACTATTTTGGGCAGTGTTGGACTGCAGGGCTTGAGGTCCCTTCCAACTTTAATTCCCCTGTTGCTTTGTGGACGTTATGTGACAGAAATCAATTGCAATGGTTCATTATAATGTTTTTTGAATGTTTGGGTATGACCCGGAATGTGCCATGGATTGCTTCTGATACTTTTGACTAGTGGAAGACATTAATTTTTGTAGCAGTGCGTTATAGATCTGTGATAGGCTTCAGGTGAAATGACTGTAATGAAATGGGTTTTTCAGTTGTTCACAGTATTCCTAGCAGCTGTCTTTACTGCAAATTGCTCTGCGGCTTTTTTCTCCTCTAAAGTATTATTTAGAGGAGTGTTTGATGGGTGGAACCTTTTGTACCACCTATAGCATCCATGCTTTGCTTGGGTGGTGGTTACAAGGGCAGAAAGCCCAGGCTGGCTGTACCAGGGCTGTCTGAAGGAGGCAGAACTTGGGATTGCACAAATAACCCCTGTCCGGGCCATTGATGCTGTGCACGCTGAAGGACTGGCAGCAGACTGTAGCCGAGATGCCAGAGTTCAGTGCAAGCACAGGCCTTAACGTGACAAAGTTTGCAGCCTGAATGGCTTGGCTCAAAATGTGACCACATTTTGCTGTTCAGTATTCTTGCCACCCGCTTGCAACATCCGGATAATATCTTGGGCCCTGCTGCCAGCTTGTGCGCTCTAGAGAACCCGCAGATTTCACTGCGATGCTGCAGAGGCAACTCATATTATTGGGCATAAAGCTTAGAGAATGCCAAGTCATTTGGGAGGCTTACTGTGACCTGAATGAAAATGACTCTTTCTTGGTCATGTAAAATAAATGAGGTGTTCTATAAAAACTTTTCCTTTACGTTCCACCGACCCCTTTTGGATAACTTTGAATGGCTTTGTGTGAAAAAGCAGCAAGCAACTCATCCTTAGTCCAGATGGAAAATCTTTGCCTATGAGATCCCATGACAGTGTAGTTCTTGGCCTTTAAATTATGCAAACAAGGTGAGGATTGCAAGGCAAGTCAGAACTTGTTATTGCAAGAGCAGATTCTTTCCCAGACCTTGTGGAAGACAGGCAGCAAGCATATTGTCATTTGTAGGCCTCAGGAAGCTGGCTACTTGAGTTTTATTGAATGCTCTTTAAGATTTATTAAAATTTTAAAATTTTCTTGTATTTTTTACCAGAACTCCGCCGTGCTGTGAGGAGTAGTTTATGGAAGAAACAAGCCAGTATCCATGAACATGAATACGGACCAGAAGAAAACATTGATGAAGATACATATAAAAAGACATGCACTGTGTGTGGCCATGAATTAACTTATGAGAAGATGTAGTGTTAACCTGTTTTTTAATTTTACTTTGTTTTTAACAGTATTTTGTATTAAAATCAAATAAATGCTAATTATGAACAGTCTGTTGCCAGATTGTGTGAAGCATTATATTTTTCAGTTGCAAGAAGCTCTGTGAAGGCTTTGGCCTTTATGCTAGATCTGAGGGTGGAATATAGCAACAGTTCAACAATTGGTATCTTCTTGGTCAAAAGATAAGTTTGTATCATTGTACTTGATTGCGCTGATGAAATCGAGGTGAACTTCCTGCAGCTTTTCTGCATCCATGAGGAGGAAGGCTCCTTATTTTCTAACTGTTGTCTGGTTTGCAGTTCCTGGTCATGGGCAGGCAGAGGGCTGATAGAACAGCATTTCTTGTGGTGGGAGGCCGTCTAATAACATAGGTTCTCCTTTGGCTTGGATACACAATTCCATGAAAGAGAATTCTCTTTGAAAAGGAAAGCTGCTTGCTTTCTTGGGAGGTTCTGACATATATTTACTGTATTTTGCAGGATAGATCCTTAGGTGCATTTGCTACATCTTTTTTTTTTCTTTTTTTTTCTTCCCAACTTTTGAAGCAGAGACCAAGGCAAGACCTGTCCTTGGGGGGCAAGAGGGAAGTAGCATTCCATGGCAGAACTTCTAAATGCACTTGAATGATGTTTTCTTTCAGTAGAGAGAATTTACTTAAATGTTTAAATTTTAAATTCTCATTCTTGCAGCTGTTGGGGAATGCATGTGGCAATTACTGAAGTGAAGGAACATGTTATGAAGTAAAGGATCGTGTGGCTCTACATTTATTTTCAATTGTAAATATGGCAGATTCCAGGGAAGTCTCTGGAGACTTCCTTTGTGAGCCTGGGCCACTGTGGTTGTGCAGAACTGCAGTTTTCAGTAGGAAAACCATGACATATTTGCCAGTACAGAAACATGGTGGGATGACTCCCATGCCTGGAGTGCTGCAGTGATGGTCATGAGCTCTTCCCGAAGGGACAGGGGGCAAGCAGTGGAGTGGCTCTGTACATGAGGGAGAGTTTTGACTTACAGAGCTCAAGGGCAGTGATGATAAGGTTGGGTGCTGGTGGGTAAGGATCAAGGAAAGGCCAATGAAGCAGACATCCCAGGGGGAGTCTGTTACAGACCACCCAGACAGGATAAAGGGGCAAATGAAATGCTCTGTAAGGAGCTGGCTGGTGTTTCACAATCACTACCCTTGTTCTTGTGGGAGACTAATTTGTGGGATGTCTGCTGAAAACATGAGCAGGGGAGAGGCGGCAGTCTAGGAGGTTCCTGAGTGTGTGGAAGACAAAGGACAGCTGCTAAGTGAGCTGTCCTGGTTCTGGTCAGGACAGTAATTTTTTGCTGTAGCCAGGAGGGGCATAACTCAGACCTGGAGGTTGTCCTGTACCACCTCACACCTACACAGGTGGGGAGGCACATGGGGGTCCTTTCCATCCAGGGTAACATCAGGTTTCGTGGGGTGGGCATTTGCCGGTGAATTGATCATCTTTCCTGCACAAAACATTATCAATATTGGTACTGTCCATTTCTTACCTCACTGCTGTTCCCAGTAAATTGTTCTCATCTCAATCCCTGATCTTTATCTTTTGTGCCTCTAATTCTCATCTACCTCCTGCTGGGAGGAGTTGAGCAAGCTGTGCATGGGTTTGAGTGTTTCAGTAGAAGTGCTAAATGGGGGAACACCATTCCTGAACTACAACATGACCATATCAGGGGCAGTGGCCTTATAGATCTGCTGTTTATGAAAAGAGCTGGTGGAAGATGGTGGTTGGAGGCTGTCTTGGGCACAGTGAAATGATAGTTCCCAACCCTTGGTAAGTAAGGAACAGGGACAACAAAATCTCTGCCTTGGGTTTCTGGAGGGTGGGCCTTGGCATATTCAGAACACTGGTTCAGAGATTCCCTTGGAATACTGTCCTTAATAACAAAAGGGTCCCATGAAGACTGGTCATGCTTTAAAGAGGAAATCTTGAAAGGCGGAGGAGCAGACTGTCCCTATGTGCCGGAGGAAGACCAGCCTGGTCATCCTGTTCCTCCTGGCTGAATAGGATGCTTCTGCTGTAACTCAAGGGAAAAAGGTTATGACCTTTGAAAGGAGGGGCAGACAACTCGAGAAGAGTACAAGGATGATGGTAGGTCAAGGATCTCCTTTGGTAGGAGAGAAAATTAGGTAAAAGCTCAGCTGGAACTCAATCTGGCCACCACTGTGAAGTAGAAATTGTTTTTATAAATACTTTAACATCAAAAGGAGAGTCTAGGAGAATCTTCATTAGTTACTGGATGCATGGGGGGACAATGTCATTAAGGGCAAAGAAAAGGTTGAGGTACTTGGGTTCTTTGCCTCAGTCTTTAACAGAAAGATCAATTATCCTTAGAGCAACCAGACTCTGAGCTGGTACACAGGGACAGGGAGCAGCACTGACCTCCTGTAATCCAGGAGGGAGTAGTGAGCAGCTTGTTTGTGAGCCATTAGACCCAAGTCCATGGGACCAGATGGGATTCACCCACGGGCACTGAGGGATCTGACAGGAGAGCTCACTGAGCTGCTCTGCATTTGTCATCAGTCCTGGACAGCCAGGGAGATCAGGGCTGACCAGCATGAAGCCAATCTACAAGAAGGGATGGAAGGAGGATCCAGAGAGTTACAGGCCCAGAGTTACAGGTCAGCTTCTGTAGTGGGATGGAATAGATCATGAGTGTGATCACACAGCACATGCAGGAAAATCAGGGGATTGGGCCCAGCCAACATAGTGTTGGGAAAGGCAGGTCCTGCCTGACTTACCTGATCTCCTTTCATGATCAGGTGACCTGCCATGTGGATGGGGGAAAGCCTATGGATGTGTCTACCTGACCTTCAGCAAAGCCTTTGACACCATCTCCCACAGCATTTTCCTGGAAAAGCTGGCAGCCCACAGCTTGGACAGGAGCACTCTTTGCTGGGTTAGAAACTGGCTGCACAGCCAGGCCCAGAGAGTGGAGGTGAACAGTGTCACATCCAGCTGGGGGCTGGTCACCAGTGGTGTTCCTCAGGAATTAGTATTTGGCCCAATCGTGTTTAAAATCTTTACTGATGATCTGTATGAGATCGACTGTACCCTCAGCAGAATTCACTGATGACAGCAAACTGTGTGCGGGTGTCAACCTGCCGGAGGGCAGGAAGGCTCTGCAGAGGGATCTGGACAGGCTGGATTGATGGGCCAAAGGGCAAAGGTGTGAGGTTCAATAAGGCCAAGTGTCAGGTCCTGCCCTTGGGTCACAACAACCCTGTGCAGGCTGGGGCAGGGTGGCTGGAAAGAGGCCCAGTGGAAAAGAGCCTATGGGTGCTGGCCAGCATCAGTCTGGGAGTGTGCCCAGGTGCCCAAGAAGGCCAGTGGCATCCTGGCCTGTATCAGAATAGTGTGACCAGCAAGGCACTGGTGATGCCACACCTTGAGATCTGCATCCTGTTCAAGGTCCCAATTCAGGAAGAACATTGAGGTGCTGGAGTATGCCCAGAGATGATTGATGGAGCTGGTGAAGAGCCCAGGAACAGCTGAGGGAGTAGGGTTTGTTCAGCCTGGAGAAAAGGAGGCTCAGAGGTGACCTTACCCTCTCTGCAACTCTGTGAAAGGAGGCTGTAGCCAGGTGGGGGTCGGTCTCCCCCAGGCAACCAGTGACAGGACAAGAGGACATGGCACCTCAAGCAGCACCAGGAAAGGTTTAGGTCAGACATCAGGAAGATTTCTTTAAAGAAGGGGTGACTGGACATTGGAATGGGCTTCCCAGGGAGGTGGTGGAGTCACCATGCCTTTAAGTGTTCAAGGAAAGATATGGACACGGCTGTGCCATGGTCTAGTTGACCTGGTGATACTCAGTCATAGGCCAGATTTGATGACCTCAGAGGTATTTTCCAACCTAATTGACTCTGTGGTTTTGTTACAGGAGACAAGATGCCTGGGAAGGGCACATGATGCTTCCAATAATAGGTTTTCACTTTTTCAATGTTCTCTGCAGCTACGCAGTAACCTGCCTGCCCACCAAGCAAAGGCTTTAAGGCCTTGCAAGACCTAAGGAAGTGGCACAGGGATTTGGCTAGAGGAGGGGGCAGGTCCCAGCAGGGCTTTTGGAGGTAGTCCTCCTTGTCATGGTTTCACAGTGCTGTTTTGGGCTCTTAAACTCCTCTCTGGGGCAGATGGGGGTGGTCACTGACTACTGCAGCATCTGCACCAGCCCACACCCTCCTGCCCTCCTGCAGCAGCACTTCCCTTTCCCAGAGGACGAGAGGTGGCAAGGGACAGGGAGCATTTCTACACCAGCGCCTCCTTGTCCTTAGCAGCACATATGCCTGCCTCACACGGCTGCGGGGGGGAGCGTGTTAGACCAGCTGCAGTGCAAGGAGGTGAAGGCTTGTGTGTTAAGTCAGGGTACCAGAACTGGGAAACAAAACTGTTGGGAAACAAAACTGCTCCACACCCCTCTGCATTTAACACCAGCATAACCCAGCATGACAATTTTGCTTCAGTGTCCCCCAAAGAGATTGGACAAACACACTCAGCAGCAACCTGCTTCACCTTCATTTATTTTTGTTTTTATCTGTGCATTTTTTTCCAACCACACCACATTTCTACAGCATCTTTACACTATCCACCACTTCATATTTCAGCAGTTCCAAGTTTCTCCAGTTAGCGACTGGTATCACTACATAAGCATTTCATTCTTTGCTACAGATCCAGCCAATTTCCCAGTCAAGTCAGGTGTACACCATTACACCTAAAAGAAGGTGAAGGTGTCCAACAGACTCAAGAAATGCAACCAAAGCCCATGCTCAAAGCTTGGCATGATTGGAAGTTAAATCAGTTTTGAAAGACATTGCTATTTGGTTTTAAAACACAGGATTACACTCAAGCATTTGCAACTGTATCCCCAGCATCGGTATTTGTCAAGGCTCAAAGAAAGTTACAGGTTTGCAAGTTCTAACTGCATTACCAGTTTTACAGAAGTCACATTTATAGTCAGAACCCTCACTCATTAGTTAATATCAGAACTGATACTGACCCAAGCCAATGAAAAAACTATTAAACTCCAATCAAAACCTTTAAAGTATTAAATGTTTCCTAAAAATTAAAAAAAAAAACCAACACAAAATCCTATTTGATTACTCCAGAACATTAACAGAGAAATATCTGAAGCGTAAGTCCGTGCATGACTGACAAAATCCTTGCATAAAGCAAATTTACAACAAATAACAATACACCCTGAAAGAATGGCGGGGGGTGGAAAATCAGTCAAGTCAGAAAGGGCAAGCAGAAAAAGTAGAAGTAACAGATCTAAGTCTATGAGGATATACAGGGTTGCTACAGGCCACACACAAAAATCAGATGAAAGGTCAAAGCAAAATGTTCAATTTTTTACCCTCCTTGCTTATTCAGGAGGTCATTGGTCAATGTACAGGTGAAATGCATTTCTACGTATAATACCTAAAAAAAATAATTTGTACAGGAACAAAATTACTCAAAGCACATAATTTCCTAAGCTAAACAGCACTGAGTATGAAATTCTTTAAAACATTCACCTGCAAAATGAAGAGACCATAAACAGCTTGGAAGCCCCCTGCATGCTGACGGACCTGAGCACCTAAGGCAGTGTCTCTGCTGCTCACTGTGGTACAGAACACTCTGGTTTGGCTCTTATGTACCTCATGTTACTGGCCTAACTTAAAACTAAGTCTGCTCTACTTTCAGTTGTGTTCTCAGTCTAGGCCTCTCCTGTAATGTGTATCGCTTAATTCAGCATTAAAACACTTCTCAAGACATGGGAGCAACGTGCTGCTGTCATGTTTAAAGCGAGGGCAGCCTAGCAGATGCAACAGTTGCTGCCAAGCCAGATGAAGTGCGAGCACTTGGTTCATCCACTGTCACTAACAGAAAGATTTCTGACATCCTGCAGGCCTGCAGGTCCAGCCCAGCACAAATGTGACAGTCCAATGAGTTACAGGCTGAAAGAAAAAAGCAAGCTCAGCCCTGTCTGGGGCATCTAGGGCTGGAGCTCCCAATTCCTAGGTAAGGCTTGCAGCATGGAAGTCAGAAGTTTGTTCCACACCAACTCTTGCTTACTGTCTCTGT
The DNA here is from genome assembly GCF_047830755.1 of Zonotrichia albicollis. Lineage (NCBI taxonomy): Eukaryota > Metazoa > Chordata > Aves > Passeriformes > Passerellidae > Zonotrichia > Zonotrichia albicollis. The sequence goes on along the minus strand of NC_133860.1, from coordinate 65,648,359 downwards.
TTAAAAGAGAAGACTGCTACCAAGAGCAGTTAATGATTTCTTGACCACAACGCAAAAAGAATTGCATTTTTCAGAAGTGGTCCATGAAGTTTCTCTATGACTGTTTATAGATACTGTAATAAGACACTAGACAATACATTTATAAAACATATTTCAATTGTACTATATGTTTTTTCAAACTGTGAAAAATCTATCTGGCTTGGTAATAAAACAAATTTGTATGCTCTATGCTACTTTGTGAAAATGTGTTTCACATGCCCAAAATTAAGATAGTTTTCCTATGTCATACACTAGAGAACTTATCCTACTGCTCACTGAGAAGGTGCATCCCCTTTCCTACTCACAAAACACTATGAATTGTTCCTCATTTCTGCAATTAATCTGATTTAAAGGACAAGCAGAGGAAACAAATTCCATTGCTTGGGGTTGGCTTCTTTTGTTGCAAGGTTAGAAATATTTTTTGGGGGAGGAGTGTGCCTGATTTTTATATAGGCAAGAGGGGAGAAATAAAATTACCACCATGAAGAGAAAAGTCAAACTAAATTAAAAGACAACAAAAAGAATTAATACTTTACTTCACAAATATCCCCTATTAGTCATAACTTTTAAGGCTTACAATGCTTACACAGTTTGGTTTTTTTAGAACACTCTTTTGTTGTATATAGGAGCACGTGAAAGCCAGTTTTAGTAAAAAAAATTCTTCCATCCCCATGTTAAGTTTTGCCATTAAAAAAAATTAAATTTCACTAAAGTCCTGCAGACAAGACTCTGTCCACGGAAGATCCCTCAGGCCTGCAGAGCACAGAACTGCTGAAACACAGCCAGAATGTGGTGGTCCAGTTCAGCTGTGAACAGGAGGTTCTCTAGTGTCACCATGTACTGCTGGATTATCTGGTGGTGCTGGCAGATAAAAAACACAAAAACAAACAATATACGTTTACTGTTTTTACATTTATATCAGAATAGGCAGAGAAGTAAGATATGCAAGAACCACAAGTGTTCTAATCTGAATTGTTTAGCGCATCTAAGTTTCCACAACACAGAAGCTGTGGATAAGAAAAGCATGATGTAGAGGCACTGCTGACTGCAAGAATGAAGCCTGTACTGAAATCCTGCCTTGCGCTCCCTGTAACTCCTCCCTCATGGATCCTGAGCTGTGTGTAGGATCCAATGCCACTGCAGGTATCTTGGGAGAATCATGGTATTTGCTTTCCTCTGAAGACATCTACTACCAGGGAAGGATTCATCCCAAGGGACAATTACACCAATGCTTCCATTCTTCAACACATCTTGTGCTCACACAGATATAACCTCCTGTAACTAATCACTTTCATCCAGCCACCTGTGCTTATTAACTGATTTAATACAGAGCCAAATATTAAAAAAACATGTTTCATAGATATTTACAAACCCCACTAAAAGGAATCCTGCAATATTTAAATTCACTTATTTAAAACATGTCTATTTTAGCATTCTTGCTTGTTCACAACTTTGCCCTTACTAAAAACACGCAGTTAGGTGTAAATCGGTGAAATTCATAAGCACATCTTTAAATATTTTTGCAGTACGCTAACAGTGAGGAAATTCTGCACTCAGGATCAGTCACTCCACCTGACTGCGGCAGGGATTTGGCCAGAGCCGGAGAGCTGTGACCTGGCCCCACAGCAGCCCCTGGGAAAAGGTGCTGCTGCCACCTACTGCTACTCCCGGGGAGCCTCAGCCCTCCAGCAGCCGAGCTTTCCCCGGGAAGCATGGCCCTGCAACACCCTTCCAGCTGAGAAATGAAACTTACCTGCAGGAAGATCTGCTGCAACCTCTCTATACAGCTCTTGTACCAAGGTGTAAATACATCAATTCCACCAGTCTCACAGCGCACTAAGTGCTCCGTTAACAACATAATGAAACGCTGCAGTAGGGGAGAAAAAACCCAAACTTGTTCAGTCTCATTAAACTAAAGAATCCTAACCTAAGGTAAGAGGATATGGGTGTCAGAAGCTTTGAAACAGCACTTAAAAGAATAATTATTTTGCCTGGCAAATACTGAATTTAGTATGAAAATAAACTAGTTACCTTCTGGTTGTTCAGGAAATTGTGTGCTAGCAGAACTCCTCTCTTCCTAAGCACTTGAAACTCATCAGATCCTGTTCCAAACCAGTCTTTACAGAGGGATGATGTGGATTGACTCTAACCCATGGTGAAGTCATCAACCCCTTCCCATACGATTATTCCAAGAAAATGCCCAAGATAGTAGTGATGCTGAAAACTTATAAATCAAGTAACTTTGAAATCTAAACTGAGAAGACACTTTGACCATCATTACCTGGAATATAACAAGAAAGAGATTCTTCTGCTCACTCTGGGCTGACTCTACTTTTTCCTGCAAGCGCTCTATCTGCTCTTCCAGTGGTCCATCTTCCCGATCGGTGCTTCGGTCATCATCGTCATCGTCATCATCACTGTCTCGCTGTAAATGACAACACCACAGGACTTAAACAGCAATTTGGCAGGTGTGGATACCATTAATGCCCTCCAGTTCCACCTGAGAAAACGTCTGCAGAACTACTGAAGAGCAGCACACAATTCTAGATAAAAATTTGGAAGGAAAAATTCTAATAAGGGAACACCCTGGAAAAAAAAATTACCAAGATTTCAGAGAAACTAAAGCAAGCATAGAGACTTATCAGAACCACAGCCTTTTCCTCCAGAAAGGTGCTGTGGCTGACAGCCCAGCTGAGGTGTCCCTACACCAGGGCTTGCAGCATGAGCAGCAAACAGGAGGAGTTGGAAGCCACCATACTGCTGGACAGTTTTGACCTTGTTGTCGCTCCTGAAACTCGGTGGGATGGATCCCATGACTGAATGTGACTAACAATGGCCACAGGCTGTTCAGAGGGAAGAAAGAGACACAGAGGGATTGCCCATCAAGAGCTGAGTGTGAGAGTCTCTGAAGAACAGGCATGAGCCAGTGTGAAGCTGGTGGGTGCTGATCCCAGCCCGGGCAGCACCGGGAGCCTTTGGCGGGGCCTGTGCCCGGCTCCGGCCCAGCAGAGCCCGCGGACGGAGCCTTCCTGCTCCAGCTGCAGGAGCACCCTGCTCACAGGCTCTGCTGCTGCTGGGGGACCACAACACCCTGCCCAGGCTGGAAAAGGAGCTGTAGGCAATATTGAGATTCCTAGAAAGCATGGAGGATAAATTCCTGACCCAGGGAGTAGCGAGCCCTACAATGGGGGAGATGTCACCTGGATCTGTTGGTCACCAACGCATGGGGGCTGATGGGGAATGGCAAGCCAGGAGACAGCCTGGGATCAGTGATCATGCCTTAGTGGAATTCACAGTCCTGAGGGATATGGGTCAGGAAAGGAGTCAAGAGAGGGCCCTGAATTTCAGGAAAGCAGACCTTCAGCATTTCAGGGACATAGTCAATGAGATTGCCTGGGAGACTGCCCTCAGGGACAAAGGAAAGGAACAGAGCTGACAAATTTCCAAGAGAGCAAAAGCTTGCAATTCCCAGGAGCAAGAAATCAGACAAGGAAGGCAGGAGGAGACTGACATGGCTCACTAGGGCACTGCTGGTCAAATTAATAGGAAATAAGCAAATGGAGAAGCAGTGGCAACAAGGGCACGTATCCTGGGAAGAGCATAGTAGGGTTGGGGTGGGGAAGGCCAAGGCAAAGCTGGATTGAACCTGGCAAGGGACACAAGGAATAACAGGAAAGTATGCCAGCCAAAAAATGGAGACCAAAGAAGGTGTGTCCCCTGACAGACAGTGCTGGTACGCTGGTAACAACAAATGAGGAGAAGGCTGAGGAACTCAAGTTTCTTCAAAATAACTTCTTTTCATGGCATCTTCAATGGTAACCCCTCTTCCCACATCCCTTGAGTGGACAAACAGCAAGATGGGGACTGTGTGTGCCAAGTCTCTCCCACTCTAAGTAAAATTCAGGTTCATGGCTACCTGAAGAACTTAAAAGTACAGGACCAAGGAGATGCATCCTAGAGTTGTGAGGCAACGAGCTGATGTAGGATGTAGTTGCCAAACCCCTCTCCCTGACATTTGAAAAGTTGTGGCTGTCAGGTGAAATCCCAGGTGACTGGAAAAGGGAAAACATTGTACCCATCTTTTAAAAGGGTAGAAAGGAGGACCCCTGGAACAGCTGAGCTGTGAGCATCACCTCTATGCCTGGGAAGATCATGGAACAGATCCTGCTGGAAGCTGTGCTAAGGCACATGGAGGACATGGAGGTGATTTGGGACAGCCAGCACGGCTTTACCAAGGGCAAGTCCTGCCTGGCCAGCCTGCAGGCCCTCTGTGATGGAGTGACTCCACTTGTGGACAAGGGAAAGGGAGCAGATGTCATTTATCAGGACTTTGACATGGCTCCCCACAACATCCTTCCCTCTAAAATGGAGAGAGATGGATTTGATGGGTGAACTGTTACAGGGATAGGAAATTGCTGGCATCCAGAGGGTAGTGATCAACAAATCTGGAGTCCTAGTCAGTAGGACATCAGTGACCAGTGGTGCTGCCCAGGGATTTGTACTGGGACCAATGTCATCCTGATTCATCACACGGACAAAGGGGTTGAGTGCACCCTCATCAAGTCTGCAGATGACACCAAGCTGTGTGGTGCAGCTGACATTCCTAAAGGACAGGATGCTGTCCAGAGGGATCTGCACAAGCTCAAGAAGGAGCCCACAGGAATCCATGAGGATCAACAAGGCCAAGCTCAAGGTGCTGCACCTGGGCCAGGACAACCCCCAGTATCAGGGGACAGGCTGGGCATGAGCAGATGGAGAGCAGCCCAGCGAGAAGGACTTGGGGGTGCTGGTGGGTGAGAGGCTGGACATGACCCAGCCATGGCACTCCCAGCCCAGAGAGCCAAACGTGTCCTGGGCTGCATCCAGAGCAGCGTGGGCAGCAGGGCAGGGAGGGGATTCTGCCCCTCTGCTCTGCTCTGCTCTGGGGAGAGCCCACCTGGAACCTGCATCCAGCTCTGGGCTCCCAGCACAGGGAGGACATGGAACTGCTGGAGTGGGTCCAGAGGAGGGACACCAAGATGATCAGAGGGATGGAGCATGTCCCTTACAAGGGAAAGGCTGAGAGAATTGGGATTGTCCAGCCTGGAGCAGAGCAGGCTCTGAGGTGATCTAACTGCAGCCTTCAAGTATTTGAAGGGAGCCTCCAAGAAAGAAGGACTAATAACAAGAGCATGCAGTGGTAGAACAAGGATGAATGGCCCTAAACGGAAAGACAGTAGGATTATATAATAAATAGAGAAAAGCTCTTTACTGTGAGAAGGGTGAGGCACTGGAACAGGTTGCCCGGAAAAGCTCAGGATGCCCCATCCTTGAGACTGTTCAAGGCCAGACTGGATGGAGCTCTGAGCAAGCTGGTCTAGTGGGGAGTTGGAAGTGTCCCTGCTCATGGCAAGGGCTTAAAACTAGGTGATGTTCGAGGTCCCTTCCTACTCAGGCCAATCTGTGATTTCACAGTTTATTTAAGGGAAACAGTGAAAGGCAATATGCCTGCTAATTTTATCATTACATAGTAACAAACAACTTTGTTTTTAAAAACAATCTGGCATAGATTTTTTCAAATTGTATTTACTGCAGCAAGACAGGTAATTAACTAAAGAGTTTTGAAATCTCTTTAAAAAAATAATGCACCTGGTGCAAATTCTCTCCTGCACTTGGTGCAAGAACTCAGATGAATCCAGCTAGTTAGCACAACAGGAAGGCTGAAGACTGCAGCCACTGTTATGAAGTGGGTACTCCCTATATTCATGATCAAAAAGGTTACTCTCAAGACTAGAAAAGGTCAGGGCAGAAACAGATCTACTAACTAGGACCATGACATGCTTCACTGCATCAAAAACAACACAACACCACCCACAAAATACACCTAAGAACCAGCTCAGGTGACTAAGTCTTAGACAAGACTACAAGGCATAGAGGAGGAAAGACAGGATCTGATGGATTATGGTAAATCCAAACACAAGACACTGCTTTAGTATCATATAGTTGTTTCTGTGCAAAGTCATCCACAAATCACCAGCTCAAAACTTTAAATATCTGTAAAAGAAGCATGTGTAACTTGGGATAAATGCATTAACTCACCTACAGCATAGGAAATGAAGTTCATAACCACAAGGCAGGTACAGCTCTGAATCAGTATATAAAAAAAAAACTTACCAGAACAAATGAGAATTTAATTTTATCTCTATAGGAACTTGCCTTTTTCCCATCTATAGAGGTTTCCTGAACTCAAAACACTGAAGGACCAGATAAATCATGTAAGCATTGAATTCATTCCATGGTAAGGGAACACTCTTCATGCTGGGGAAATGAAAACTTCCTCTAAAAGGAATGGTCATGCAGCAGAGCAACAGCCTGCAGAACTACTCACTGTTGCATACAAATGTTTCTTCCTGGCACGATACTCATTTAAAGTACTAAGTAATAAAGAGCTGCAGCAAGAGACAAGGACAGAAATTAAAACACTGATATATTTAGAGATGCCAGAGAAGCTCTTTGCCTCACAGTAAGATCAATGACTGCACCTACGTCTTCCATAATCACAGGCATTCATTAACTGCTCATCAATGTAGACTGAGGAGGCAACCAAGATGGCTGCTGCTGTGAGTGAAGGAAACAAGATGAAGGCACTAGGATGAACCAACATTGGCAAGCTGGGAGTTATTAGTGATCTCTCAACAGAAGCTTCTGGACAAATTACTGACTTGAGAGCTTTCTTCAAAAAACATCAGCAAGCTCTGTGTCACATTTTGACATTAACCTCATTCAAAATTTTGGAGCTAGCTAAGGGTTTTATGCAGGTAAACACACTTACAGACCTCAAAGAAACACAGAAATTCTCCCTTGCTTTCTGCAATTCAGCGTATTTATATCCTGACTTAATTCTGTCATAATTAAGTCCTGCATTCAGGCAAGCTTCCTCAGGCCCTATCTTTTCCAGCTGCCACAGATGAAGACACTCACTCCCTTTTACTGGCCCACTTGAGACAACAGAACACAACAGCAGCTGGTTCCTCAACAGTTTGCTGTATTTAATAATGCAAGAACATGCAACCATATTCAGGAAAATAAGTTGGAAGAAGGAAGTGCCATGCCAGTGTCAGGATCCAGCAGCATCCATCAGAAGAACAGTAACAGCCAACTTCTCAATTGCAAATAGCTGTTTCTGTGCACTTCTGCATGGAAGCCACAAGAGCACTCTTTTATAGAATTTACTATGAATAATTTGTAACTGTTCTTACTGTCCTCTAATAAGGTAATTGGAATCCAGATTAGAAGGCAAGTGGAAGTTCACATTGGAAGAGAAACTTGTGAGAGAGAACTTGAACAGACCAAATACGTATACATGCCTTTAAAAGATTTTACTGAATTCTTAAATTACAGCTAGGACTAAGAACATGCATCTGATTTTTGATGTCTCAGTGCTACAGCTGACCACACCTCTGCAGACATACTTCTGGAACCATCATACATATTCAGTCCTTCCCAAAACCAACTGAGCATCTGTAGATCAGCATGCAGGCCTATATAACTTGGTTTAAGATTTACAAACAAATTACTCACTCTTTTGTGCTGCCTGGCCAATCTTGCTTTGGTCTCCTCCAGTTCTTTATGAATCTTCAGGACATGCTTATTCATCTTACGAATTGTGGAATGTAAGATCTCCCAGATATAAAACCTAGGAAAGACACACAGCTCAAAACACCACATTACACACTACTTGAAAATAGGAAATTAAATGTCATTTTTTAACAGAAAAATATAAGTGGGAGAAATTAGAAAATCTACATATCATTTAAGGAGACATCTATTTACCAGAGTGAATGAACACCCAGCATACTTGTAATGCAAGAAATCTTAGCCATCAGTTCTTGCCTATCTGTTGCAGTACACTTCAGAGTCAGAATTTTATTTCATGTACACACTGCAAGAGTATTAACACTAAACTTGACTCCTCAGATCTAACAGTTCTGATCTCAGTTTGCAGGGCACCTGTGGTGGCACAAGTTACATCCCACCCCAAGGGCCAGGAGGTGCCCAGCCAGCAGCAATACGACACAGCAACAGACTGTCTAGCAACAGCTCCACTTCAGCAGGCTTAGACACTGCTAGCAAAATTACATGCTAGCAGCAATCTTGCACTTCATGCCAACATTCATACCCCAGTTCAGAAAGAAAAGTGTTAAAGTACGTATTTTGTAGAAAGGGCAAAAGCCCAATTGTACCTTATTCCACTACTGAGTTTTCAAAGATTGTACTATGTACTGGAGAGTTAAAATAGCAAATCAAAGACAAATAACATCCCCAACCAAGTTCTTGTTACCTGGTAAAATCATGTGCCAGCTCTGAAGAAAAGATCCAGTTTGCTACTGCAGCACAGTCAACAATTTGTGTCCGAATCATCTTGTCCACAAGCACAGCAATCATCTGTATTTTGTGAAAGACAATACATACAAAATATGTGTAAAACATTCCATCCTCAGATAAAACCAGAAATGATTCGATGCAACACTATATCAAGTGGTATTACTGAGTAATTTCAAATACTTTAACAAACTGGGTAGTCTAGCTTAAAATATTTCAAATGAGGGGATCTGTATCAATTACATACAGCATTTTAACTCTCTTAACAACCATACCTACTTCTGAAAGCATTACTCCTTATTAGCATACATACTCCCATACAAAAGCAAAAAATACAAAAATCAGAGCTGGAACTGAGGCCTTGACAGACACGAGCGCTAGTATTTGACATCAAAGTACTCCAACCAGAGTACATACACCTGTCAGATCACCATAATGAAGGAGCTGCTGTTAGCCTACTCTCCTTGAACTGCAACAGCCCTCAGACATGACAGTAAGCTGTCCTCGACAGGGCACATTAACTTCAGGACAGAACAAACAAGCATCGTGGAGCCACCGGAAAGGTTTACTTGCTACAGGCACTGCCATGATTCTGAGGGAGTTGCAAGCCATTTAGCAGGCAACTGCAAAGAAGAGTTACTGACTAAAGAAGATGCAAGCTGTTCAGAAAAAGGGGCTTATCTTAGTTACTCATGTGATTGAATGCCACAGTATCTAAGAACCACAGCCTGCACTGTATTTATCCTTACAACCACCCGTCGTCAAATGAGGAAGTGTAACAAAGCTCCTTATAAGGAAGGAAAATTAAAATAACTGAATGAATCATACAGAGGACTCAGCAGTCAACTTTCAAGTCCCAGGATAGTATCCTATGCTCTATTTTTCTTTCTGCATTGCCAGGAAGGATTTCTGATTACTTAGCCCAGTCTTCCAAAAAACACACATCTAGGATTTCAAGAAAATATTTAACCTCAATGTTAGAGTTTCTCTTTATGAAGTCATCACCACTAGCTTGCTCTTAAATCCAGGGACTATTGGCTCCTGCTATTAAGTCACTACCTGCAGCACAGACAACTCATTAGTGTTTTAAGCGATATAAGCATTGTTGGTCTGAATCAAATCAAAGATGCTCCAGCAGACATGGGAGTAGGGTGTACATCCTGAAAACAGACTCTGGACAAGTGTCCTGCTCTGAAGGCACCATTCCTTCCATGTGACAAGGAGGCTGAGGACTTGGGAGTAAGAAAAAGTTCTTGATCAGAAGCAAAACCCACTGAAGTACAGTAGAAGCAAGAGAAGAAAAGTTCCATGATTAAGTAAAAGAGCAAATAACAGACTTTCTAAGTTTTGTACATGAGATTTTTTAAAGGGACCTTGATTTACTAATAAAAATGTAACATGACTATCTAGTCTGGATTTGAAACCTCCATCTCAGTTTGGTAATGCTGTGATACAAAGGAATGAAAAGGAAGCTGATTCAGGTATTACACTGCAGTTATGAAATTTCTTCTGATCTAGTAAAATGGCAGCAAAAAGTAGGTCAGACTGTAAATGTCACATTTGCAAGGTCAGTAAACTGGGTAAGAAGTTAAATATATTTTTTTTAAATCCTCATTTTATGATGCTTTTAAGAGATGTAACAGCTTGCACCGGTATCTCCTAGATGCTCATTTTTTCCACTAGAGAATGGACCACAGGTCTAGTAGCAGATGCAAGAATTACTCCTGGTTCTCAGTGGCATCACTTCTTATAGTCTTGCCTGTGCAACTGCAAGACACAGTTCACTTTCCAGCAACACAAACAAACTGGCAAGGAATACATGAAGTAACGAATGCAGGCAAAGTCAGCCCAAGTTCCTCATTGATTTCTATTCATAGAATGACAGCTGATGTTAAACACAATTGCTGAGAAGAAACAGAACAGCTTAAACAACTGAGACACCTTTTGTAGGTCTTTTAGGGTGTTAACTCCTCTGGCTTGAGAGTGAACATTATCCCAGCACTATCAGACTGATCCTGTTCTGAACAGCCACTACTGCAGCTCTACTCACCCTGCCCACACACAACAGTGACTCCAGCATGAGCTCTGTGTAATAACTGGACAGCTTCCACTAGCAGTTGTTGTGGGGGGGGGAAAAAAAGCCCTAAAATCTCTAGGCTTCCACACTTCTAGGATTGTGGCCTGTTTTAGAAATGATATCTACATCTTGTTTAAATTTATGTATTTATGTTGCTTTCAAACTTTGAACAAAGCCATGGTTTCAGCAAAAGTTATTCTCTTGTTCAACAGCCAGCATAGTTTGAATCTGAGTCTTAAAGACAGTCCTTGCTCTTTCACAGTGAATTCTACCTGAGAAAGAAGCAGTACCACTGATGGCATATGTTTTATGGCCTTCATTTGAGTATAGCAACAATAAAAAAAAAATCTAAACTTCTTTAGAACGACAATAGACAAATCTTAAAGGATATAAAACAAACTGTACATTTTTTTATTCACATATGACCTCTGTGAGCTGAAACTCACAAAGATCCTTGACATTTCAGGATCTTACCTGTGGATGATTCTTCCAAACCTCATACACAACTCTCAGAACATGAAGCTTCCCCTCATCACTTTCAGCAAGTGTTTTGAAGACTTCATGAAACCTTTTAATAGAAGTAAGTAGTCAATGGATAGGATGGGACCAGGTCAAAAGAGCAGCAGATATAAGGCAAGTGGTTTACATTGGCTAAAAGAAAATTATGTGACTATCTACAGCATGTCTTAGACAACTGTTCCCTGGAAAATATTACCATCCTGAGCTAAAATAGTCTACAAAGAAATGACATCTCCTAACAGCAACTTACATGCTAGTGGTGAACCTGCTTCCTGAAGCTAGGCTACATTTCTCAGGCTCTCAGAAGCAGGAGGCACTTTTCTGCTTCATGTGCTTATCTATACACAGCTGAAACAAAATTTGCTGCCTTTTTAGCCTTAGACCTTCCTCTTAACGTATTTCTCTAACTTCAGACACTTATCCTAAGTGCCTCTTTTCCAAGGAGAGGCTGCTAAAAGCACCTATTTTAGCAGTTACTCTGACTGCTACACTGCATTCATAGCCCAGCTTATTGTAATATAACTATAAAGCATAAGAGGCTCTTCTTGATCTCTTGGCTGCCACCGCTGTTGTGCAGCAGAGAAAATACCATGGTCTAAGCATTTGAATCACCCTGCCTCTTTTACTCCTGACTGCAGGTTACTACCTGCAGCTTCTTATCAACATTGCCTCTGTAGAGCTTCCAGGTACACGTTTTTGTAGTAGTTTTATCTGTCTTTAGGGCCAGATAGAAAAATAACTCATTAAGTCATGCAAGTGACTACCTTTCATGTAACAAACCCCTTAATATTAACTCCAAACCACAAAGGATTAAAAACATTACTCTAATTTTGCTAAAAATGGTGCAGTAAATTCTTTGCAGTTCCAGCATATCTTTAAGGGATGAACTCTAAACTCTTTTAGTATGGATTTTACTCTGCTTTCATAGACCGAAGAAATGAACAGCAGACTATTTTGAAGTTTCATGTTTTCGGGGTTTTTTTTCTTTCTTTTTTTTTTTTTTTTACACAAATATAATTGTCCTAGATTCATATTCATAGTACAAGATATTGTGATGGCAGCTACCCAGTCATTGAAATGTAGGGAAATCCCTTTTTCTTTGCCATAATCAGCAAATAAGCAATACAAAAATGAAGCAATTTTCCAAACCTGTCTCATTTATATCACATGACTGGAATGTATACATTTCTGTTAATTCCATTCCTAATGCATAATACATCTATATGTATAATGTAGGATTTACACTACCATTCCTTCAGTAAGCATGTCATTAGCTCTCTAGTCATATTGCTTTGTGGAGTACCAACAATGCTGAAGCTGGCATTCCCCTTCTTTTATCATGCATTTCACTGTCAGAATTAAACTGTTCTGTGAGCCCCAAAATAATGCAGATGATATACTTACTTTGCCAGGGCACTGAAGGAGTGGCTGAAAGACTTTGCAGCTAGATGGAGCAGAGTCTGAACAAAGACTTCTATTTTCAGAGGGTTGAAAGTAAATCCTTCACCTGCAAGTTATTTGAAGTTGAAACTATTAAATATTTCAAGTAAAGCATGTAAGCTACTCATACAGCTGTAGAGATAACTTATGGTTTTAGCTCATTTCACACGAGTTCCATACACAGAGTTTTGCAGGGCTGAGCAAGGAGCTAGTAAAGACTCCCACAAAATGTGCAGTTTCACGCTCCAATTTTGCCATGGAGAAGATGTGCAGAAACCTTTGTCACCAACATGGACTTCTGTCAGACACACAGCCACCCCACTAACATGTGACAGCACTGATGGCAGCACAGAAAGACTGCAAAGCAAACACTGCAGCTGTGCACCAAGATGAGGTCCTTGGAAGGCCATAAAGATGGGGGCGTGGGTGAGGAGGGAGAAGATAAGGATCACTAACATACAGAGGCAAACCATTTAGGATATAGGAGAGGGGTCCGCCAGGCACGTACAGCAAATATGGCTATTACAGGAATGGTGTCAGGTGCCCTCCTGAAGCTGAACATGGGCAGAAGGAAGAGCTTTAACTAGTGGGTAATGCCCAAAGCAGATCAGGAAACATGATAGTGGATCCCAGGGAAAAAAAATCCACCAGACCATGGTTGCTCTCTGCCTTGCAGCTGAACCCTTGCAAATACTACAAAAATAATGAAGCATTTGCCATTGTTTAGATCACTTCTAACTGCCTCTCACACCCCTCACTCCATAAAACACTCAGGCTTTAGGAATGAGTGCTGCCTGCGGCTGCAAGGCTAAGAGGAATGTGAGCAGTCCCTCTGTGAGACTTCATCTGTGGAACATGCCAGCCAGCAGGCTTGCTGTCTAATGTGTTGGGGGACTGCCCTGAAGGGAGGGAAGCTCTTAGGGCAGAAGCCCTGAATTTCAGAACTGCCCTCTGCCACTGAAAGCAAAGAGGATGTTAAATTCTTTTATTCCATCAATAATTGCAAGAAAACACACCTCAAGCACCAGGTTACCTCTAGGAAAAACAAGCAGGCCTCTGCATGTAAGATGTTCACAGAAAAAAACTAGCAGTGGTTTATTTACTGCTCAATTGAAACCAACTACTAGAAGGAAAAGCATACAGGTCTGTGAACCAACACATTCAGCTCCAAAGCATGGCAGATCAGTCTACACATGGAATAAATGACAGTTTGTATCTTACCATCATCATCATCCTGGTTTGGATTAGGTACATCTTTTAAAATGCTAAAGATTTCATCATTGCTGGCCTTATTTTTAATTGCGATTGTTAAACAGAGTGCCACAGTATATCCAGGAAGAGATCCTGAACAAAAAACAAAAAAAGGTCAAAAATGTGGAAAGGCAAGTAAGCACTTTTAACATCAGTCTGCCCCTCAGAGAAACAAGTACCCTTCCCAGCTACACCTAAAGCTTGGTGTTTCTAACATCATTGTCAACCTCAATATGCCATAAAATTGATCAACACATTTTCTGGTCTTCATGTTAAATTCAAAATTTGGAGTAGAACTTTTAGATGTGAGCTCCGGCAATCACGTTCCTCACTAAAGCTCTACTTCAGTTTCCACCAGGTTTCTAAAAATACAATATTTCCTTGTTTTTCCTCACTGTATCTTTGATGATGACACTTTTATGCTTAGGACTGTATTTACACTGAGCAATAAAAGGAATAATAAGGTCCCTCTCTACTTCAGTCTCTATAGTATCAGTTCCTTCTGTATGCCCATTAAATCATGTTTACAGGTAAAATATTCCAGTGCTCCATGAACTTCAAAAAATAATTTCTCATTATCACGTCTGATGCTGATTTCCATAGTATTGTGCTTTAACAGGTGAAATAGATGAATTGTCTAATTTTAGACTTCTGGCAAATAATACTGCACAACACCACAGCCATATCAGCAATAGTATCTTGATGTATCTGGATTTTCTTTGCTTCATAAGCAGCAGACAGGATTTTATTAGAGAGATCCAGGCTTAATACATATTAATTGCTCATGTGAAGCATATTTACCCATACAAAAATCATGTATATTTGATCTGTATTCTTTTTTATCAAGACAACTCATATTACAGTCAGTTTAGTGTGCTCCCTTGCTCTGAAACACTTCTTCAACTTGACCACTAGTAATTTTAATACTTACTATTGCTCTCATCTCCGTATTTGTAAATGCACACTGGATTAGCAGGGCTGAGGACAGAAAAACTTGCAGGAACAATGTCTATTATTCGCTGATGGTAGGAGAGTCTGGAAATAACAAGTTCCACAGCAGTTGAATTAAAAAAGGAATAATACCACAGCTAATGAGTTCTTTATAATGTTTTTCTGTATAGAATGTCCACAGAACAAGATTCAGGATTCCTATACAACAGAATGGTAATTCTGCTGGGTAGTAAGAGCTGAATAAACCAAAGTTATTAGAATATGTTTTCTGTTTTAACTCTGTGATGTTAGAGTTTCATCTTCATACAATTAATTTGCCTTGTGAAAAGGCTGTCTGGTAAGAAATTTTATGCAAAAACCTGTGCTGCAGAAAGCTAGTAAGATGTCAGTACTCAAAGCAGGAAAAATATTAAACCAGACATCTTCATTTTACTTTCCAGGTTCATTTCACTCTCACAAAGACTTAATTTGCTATCAGAGTTTTCAGTGAAATGGAAGACTGCTGCAGAAAAAAATGTATTTGTTGTGCAGCACAATGCTTTCACACTTTGGATACAGAATTCACCCAAACCTTGATTGTTTTCACATAACATGCTGAATAACATAGCCTTTTTCAACTACTTCGCTCTTCTACACCACTCTAATGTCAACAATTTTAAGCCCACACTACTTATCAGAACTACTGATTATGTAGTCTTGTTGGGTTTGGAGAGTTTGTTTGTTTAGACAATTGTTCCTTCGTTTAAAGTAAATGAACATCAGAGGCACCTAGAAAAATCAAGACTAAGTTCTCAGTTTTTAGTACAATTAATGGTGAGTTCCTTCTACTTCTGTGAACGTTGAATAGTTTCTACGAATATAGCCTAAGTTGTCTTTCTTCCCATGCGTATGGTGAAGCATGTCTTTAAGTAACTATGGTGTGCATGGATAGCTCACTACTGTCTGCATCACCTGTTTCTCCCTCTCTTTAAAGGCAGTGTCCTACAGCAGGTAAACCAGATTAAAAATCATACAAACAGACTCATCTTTTAACTGAAAATTAATTTTAATAATAGATGTGCCCAAGACAAGAGTCAAGTTAAAAGGAATCTGGCAGTATTCAGATGAAACCCTTCCTTGACTGCAACTATGGAAAGATCGTACTTACCGCATGCACTTTTCCAAAACCTCTCTCACAAATTTGGGTTTGGGTTTTTCAAGGTCCTGAGTAAGACAATCTGACCTATCAAATGACAAAACACAATGGTTTTAGCAAAAGCATTTTGTTTTGTTAGTGCCTTTTTGGCTTGGTCTGATAGAACAAAGCACTCACAGTCTGAAGACAATGGGGGTGCTGGACCATTGGAGTGTAGGCACTTTAAGCCATGGAGGTAAGTTAATCACTCCTTCCTTACTGGCAATTAGCATAGCTGGAGTTTCAACTCATCTCTGTGTGATAAATTTTCAAGTAACCTCCCTTCCCCCACCACACTAAAAATAATTTGTGGATATGGTTAGCTGGCTTTCCCTTTCCTTAGGAAAAGAACCTTGAGTGCTTTCACAGTCTGTTTCTCCCTCAGCTCTTCTGGCTGATTTCAGATGCATTGCAGGTAAAGAAAAGCCTGAAATACAGTTACTTGCAAGCTTTGTGAAAAAAGTCTCTTGTGAGAGAGATTTACAGAAGCACTGCTATCAAGGAACATCCAGGCAAACTAAAACTAACTCTTTGAAGACTGCTGCCTGGTCAGTTACCATGGATGCATGCCAGGATAGCCACCAAGCACTCAACTGCACAAGAGGACAGTGCCTGAAACTCAAATAAAGCCACAGAACTGTATTAGAAGGCTGAACCCCTCTCCACAAGGACTCTCAGGCAGATCACCTACAGAAAGCAGGTACAGCCACAGGCTCTGGAAACTACTCCATGGAGGACTATGGCCTCAAGGGAATCTCCCTTGCTACATGGGTGCCCGGAACAGAAATCTCATGGAACCTGTGGGCAGACATTCATGGGCTCCAGGGAGCTCCTGCTAGAGATGCAGGTTCAAAATCAGGCACAGTAGGAACAGATGGCAGGGCAAACTCTGAAGGAACTTCAGGCACTAGGATTTGGCAGGTGGGAAGAAGACCACAAGGTCTGAAGGAAAAAAGTTATAATGAAAGGTTTAGGGTAGGGCAGAGAGCAAAACAACAGAATGAATTCAGGATACAGAGTCAGCACAAACCATTGAAGTAAAGAAAAGGTATGTGGAGGCATTTTGGAAAGTTTGCTAGCAACTGACAGAAAGTACAGGACAAATTAAAGGGATCACATTTCTGCTTTCCTTTTTTAAGGAATGCATACACTGCCTTGAATTCACTAGGGAAAAATACAGTGATTAAAGAGATTACCAAGATAATCTACTACTGAATGCTGGTGGACAGATAACAAAAAGTCTCTGATAAGCTAGAGGAAAGTCATTAACAGGGCCACCATACTGTGACACCTTCTGGATGTGTTTGAAATGTTAAAGTTTTAGCAATATCAGGTTTGAATCCAAAGGATAGAAACTTACCAGTCTTCCCAGCTCCAACGGAACTGAAAGTTGCTCAAGTGGTGCGAAAACCAGTTAATAAATCTTAATTAAAAGAAAGAAAAAAGCTCTGTTCAAAAGTCAGAAATGTAGAAAAACTTTCCGTTGAGCTTCTCTTAAAAATGCATTTTACTTTTCCAAGACAAGCCTAAACTCTTTAAGCTATTACAGCATTAAACAGGTTGTAAAACCTGAGATACAAAGGACTCAGTTTGGAGAGTCACAAAGGTTTTATGGACAAATAGCCTGTCAAGTATTTCACATTAAAAGATCAAGTATTTAACAACCAATTAAAATGTAAAATTACTGTGAATAAACAAAAAAACAACTTTCACATTTTCAATGAGTCATTAAGCACCTCCTACTCAATGCAGACTTTACTAAAAGGCTGAAATCACCACCATTCTCCTCCTCTGGGTGGCACATATGCCATCAACTTCTCTTCCAAGTAATGGCCCCAACCACTAGGGAGCAGGCACAGGGTGTAGCAGAGTGCTACAGTGCAACCACGAACAGTTCTTAACTCAGAAAAGTTGTCACCGATCTTAACTGTCCTGCACAGACAGCTGGACTTGTCACCTGCGGGGGGCATTCCTGGGAGGAGAGGCAAGCAGTAAACCCTCCACCTTCTCCGGAGATCACTCAGAGCCAGAGCTCACAGAACATTTTGAATAACATCAGGTAGCTCTAATAAGCTACTTTCTGATTACTCTTTCAACAGCCTCTTTGTTTTCTTCTACACTGCATATCAAGGAATGTTTTCCACCATCTCCAAAACACACATACCTGTCCACACATGTGGTATTCATTGTATCCAAACGCATGTAGAGCATTTCTGTGGCTTGTGCAAGCTTAAAGTTTCTTATTAAGGCTCACAAAAAAGAAGTAGGTAAGTAAGATGTTTTTCCCTTCCAGTTTTAGTAGAATGTCATCAACTTTTTGTACTGGAAGCTCCCTGAGCCTACTCCAAAATCAGGTAAATCCACAGTAGAAAAAGCAAAGAATATTGTGAGTTCCACCCTGTAATCCCAACCTCTTTTTCCATTATGGCATTAGCCATTAGCCAACAAGACTGCTGGCTTCTTCCACAGAAGGACAGAATTCACATTGTGCAACAAGCAATGCAAGTGTTACAGGAAAAGTTTCCTGCAGATACTGTGAAATATTAATACTATTTATTAATAGTAGTTATTAAAATACTAATAATTAAAATAATATTAAAATATTAATAGTATTTATCACAATCCCATCAGCTACAGAACAAACAAAGACTTCATTTCATAAATGCTCCTCAGGAGCACAGAAAGGATACAACTTGTGGTAAGGAGCCAGGCTGAAGTTTGCACAGCTCAATAAGCAGCGTTGTGTACATGACTTCAATATGTGGTGGAGATGGCAGCTGAAACAACTCTGCAAATATTACCTGTGGGAGAGGAAATCACCAAATAAGAGCACAGTCCAATGTGTCCTGCACAACTCTCAGCTTCTCAACAGTGGCCATCAATCTTAAATAATTACCTATCCCAAAAGACCTATATTTTTCTATCAAATGCACATTCCAGGAAAAAGAGAAAGAACCAGTAAGAGGCAGCAGTAACACAACACTCTACTAATACAGTCCACTCTAACTGTTCTTATCAGTTCATCCTAACACAACACCAGCATTACACTCTATTATTCTAACAAACATAGCATTTAAGTGTAGAAATGGGCATAGTTATAACATGACCCATTGCAGTGATCTGAGAAATGCAGAAATAATCTGATCTTGCTGAGTAGTGAATAATGAAGCCGAAGCATTCTTCTTAAATATATGAAAAGAATATATGCATTAAAACTACATTTTTATCTTTTCCATTATGTCCTCTTTTCTCCTATACAAAACCATATATAAATAAAGTCACAACTTTAAACTGAGAATTACAACAAGCATTTCATACAATGAATACATATGCTCGCCACTCCTTGGAAAAACCCTTCTAGGAAACATGAAAATAATCCTGCAGTCAACATTTGTGGTTTTAAAGTTTGCCTATAATAACAGCATGTCAACCTCTGAGTGCTAGAAAAAAAATCATCACTGTACAACATCCACTTTTGAGTTTCTGTTTATTTTGTATTCCACTCTCAACTAAAATTAATTTCATCAAAGGAGCTGAGAAACTTTGATTCATTATGGTTGATCAGTTTCCTCTTTAAATTTCTGATTAATGCTTAAAGGAGCCTTTCTTCTTTTAGAAAAGTCTTACTTGTATAAAAAATCAACATCCATTTCTAAATTTCGAAAACATCACATGAAAACACATTGGATAGAACTTGTTTTTCTAAGGAAGGACTCAAAAGCATGAAGAGACTGTAAGATGCTGGGGAACCTTTATGTGTCAGCATAATTTGGACATTTTGTTCAGACAGATATGGCGAAAAGGTAGGGAGAACTCAGTTGGGCAGAAAATAGCTCCATTTTTTAAGATAGGAAATAACAACTGGACAATCAGTTGGATATTAAACTCAGTGAAATTTCATAAGGAAAAAAGGAATTTTTACAGTGTTAGTCACAGAATTTGTACACTTTTAGTTTTTTCATCACTTTTTACAGCACTTCAAGATACTGGATGTAAAATCACTGCATAAACTTAAATGTTAAGGGATAAAATTATTCCTAATTTCAACATTGTTTAATGTAATAAATTTAGTATGTTCTGAAGTGTAATCTTTACTCTGAAGAGTAAAAAAATAAACAGAGGTGACCAAAACTCATGCAATTTCACAGCAATCAGAGTATTTGGCATTTAGGTGGCAAAAGTAATTCTCAATCCTACTTTAAGATCAATATTCTACGTGGGATTATTTCTTGTCATAATTAAAAATTATGACATCATACTGAAAAATCATACTTCTAATTATTTCTTCATAAAGCCTTTATACAACAAGTTGCTTTTATTTACTTTGTTAATTCCTCTGAATTTTTGATGAAAATTAGCAAATATGGCTCTGCAACTTGAAAACACTTTTCAATGAAGGCAGTAAAAGAAGATCTGTGCTGCTTTGCTGGTACATGTAACAGCTATCCAGAATTCTCCAGTAAGGAGAACGGCCCAGAGGAAACGTGTTGCTACTGCACAACAAGTTCTTTTCAGGGTTAGCAGGACAAAATAGTTTAGACAATCAAAACATAAAATCATGCAGAATGGCTGAGTCTATCTGGATATTGTCAAGTCTAAAGCCCCCTGCATACTGCAAGGGTCACTTAGACCAGGTTGCTTAGGGCTGTGTCCTGCTAGGTTTTGAACTTCTGCAACTCTTCCCTACTTAATCACCTTAGCATTAAAAAGAGATTTTTCCTATGTTTAAACTGAGTTCCTTGAATTTCAGTTTGTGTACATTTCCTCTTGTATTTTAGTTTAAAACTGAATGCACCAAGTTAAAATGACAACAAAAGCAGAAGACTATCATTGAAGTGTACATAACTTGCTCATTTAAAAGCTGCTGTTTGAATTTAACAAAATTCTGGTTCATTCCCAAATCAAACTGTAATTTAAAGAACCTATAATGGAGCTAACAGGGATGTGTTACTTATGAAATAACAGAGCACCAAAGAGGGGATCTCTACAATCCTTACCTCTACTATATGGTAGTTCAAAGGGATCTTGTTATTTCCCGGATAGCTCAACAGCTGTGCAGCACTGTAAAACCAAAGACACGTTAAATTCAGACATAACACAGCAAATGGGATATAAAACTCAAGCAAGAGAATTAAAAAAAAAAATAAAACAGTACCAAACAAATCAATAATCCTTCAAAAATCTCTCATTTGATCCTCAGAGCACTGAAGAAAAGAAATAGCACAAGGACTCACTAGCACCGCCTAAACTATGATATGTAACAATGTACTCTCTGTGCAGCAGTAACACTGCTTGAACACTATCCTGCTAAACCACAAATGTTTAGCACAGAAAGGCACAGTGATCTGTAATTGTAGCATGTGTACATGAAAAGGAGAAAAAAATTATCCCAAACAATTTTATGTTTGGAATTACTTGAAAATACAATTAAGCTAATGTTTATATATGAAACTCTTATGTTTAAAATACGTTATCTTTAATCAGCTCATTATCACCTATCACTTGAGCAAAGCAAACAACTACCTCTGGCAAATCTTGTATGTCTCTTTTACTGTCCTCTGAGAATTAATGAACACTATCCCAGCAACAGCAGTAACACCAAATCTCTAGTTTCTGCTGGATCAAACAGCTGCAACCACAAAATTTTATTACATGCCATCACCAAAAACATTATTTCTATGTTTGCTAGTTTTCATAGAGAAGTGTGACAGCTGTGGCAAACCATCTTGGTTATCAATTATCCACATCAGACAGTGTTTGGGCAGAAATAAAGACAAGTGCCCTGACTGCCTCCTGGCACAGCTGAATTGAAACTGATGAAATCTGGCCCAGCAGTGACTTCCCAGAGTGAATTCAATTATCTCTGGCATGTAATTCCCACAGGAAGCACAACAAGGAGGTATCCATAAACACCAATGCTCAGTCAGCTGCAGAAGAACCAGCTCTATGCTCACTGCCCCAGCTAATCAGCATTCCAGGAAGCACAACACAACCACATTTTCCACAGAGGTCCCATGAGGAATAAGGCATGTCTGCATACTTTTTGTAGCACATGCCATATTACCAAGGGATTCCCTTCCCAAGAAACTACTGCTCTCTGGAGTTGACACTCTGTTATCTGAATGTTATGGATACACAGTATTCCAGGCAACAGTTTCAGCACAGATAAATGCAGTAAATAAACTTTCGCTATCAGCTTCAAGAAACGTTTATCTGCAGCTCTTGCCTAACCAGCGCAGGTCATATCCCCGCTGGCACCAAAGCGACAGCAGCATTTAAAATTGTCACAGCCTCCCAGTACTAAGCTTTTCCTACCAAGTCTTTCTCTCTTTCCAGTGAGATTTGATGATGCAGTGGAGGTTCTCCTCTATCACAAATCTCTCAACGGAGTGGCTGCCAGGCATGACAGGACCCTGGTAAGAAAAAGTGAACATTCATGAAGATCACTGCTAATGCAGTGGTACCACAGGCAGCAAGCTTTCTTAGATACATTTACATGTAGAAAAAAGTTGCCCAACATCCACATAAACACCATGAGGTCTCAGTTGCCCTGTATCCTTTAGGACTAAAAAAACTGGTATGACACATTTCCACACAAACCTCAGAGTCACCCATGTTTAAAACAAAATGAATAGTGGGACTCATTACAAGAAGAGATAAGAACAAAGTTAGAGAACATGATTCTGTTTTGTATGATTGTAAGAGCATCTGCTTCTTCCCTTGCTTTGTGAAGTCACTGGAAAAAAACCAAAACAAACAGCTAAGCTAGACTAAAGAAGCCTAGCCTAAAGCCACAGAGTGGAAAGAATAAACACTCATGGTCTTCTCCACTGCAAAAACCAGAAGCCAGTAAGCGAAGGTAAAAGGCAGCAGACTCAATTTTGCTGCTGGCCTTCCAACCACTCACTGTCCTGGGAAAGAGGACATCACATACATCATATTTTCACCAATATTGCCCCAGGAACCTAACTGTGAAATCCACTCACCATTCCCCACGGCAATCACTCACCTCAGGGTCATCCGTGTAGTCAAACATCCTAAAAATAACCCTTGGCATCGGGTACACAGAATCTTCAGTGTGGGGTGGGGGTGTGAAGGGAGGCAGATTGTGTTGCAGTGCCTCACAGAGCACGCTGTCAAAAGCCAAGTAGGGCCTCAGGATGTGCCGCTCTTGCCAACGGTCTTTTTTCAATTTCTGAATCTGAGACCAAAGGCAGTCTAAATACTGAAGGGAAAGGTGAGAAACATTAGATCTGCTGAATCTCTGAACAAAAAGGGCAGTTTCCTGAACTATCTGAAACGTATACATTCCTTACTATATCCAGAAAAAAACCAAGTTTCTTAAACTGCTGATTCAATAAAACAACAAATAATTTAAGAACCCTAAATGACAGAACTATTCCTGAATCCATACAGCTTTGTGTCCGTAAAATTTAACTTCTGGCAATTTTTTAAACACTAACAGGCACTTCAGGAGCCCCACAGAAACTACAGCACAGAATAGTCACTACTCTTTGGTGGTATTAAAAGCATCATAATATCCCAGCATGGTCACAGTTTCACACAAAAAGTCCTTTTAACATGAAGTCCTGTAACCTACAGATCAAAATTAAACACTATAATTTACTTCATAAGTTTTCCTCAGGGGCTTGCAGCAAACAACAGAATCCCCTCCTTCTTACTCAACTCAACCTCTTATTTCAGCCCAATACTTGGAAAAGAATTCCCCACACAGAACCATGGCAAATAGCAGGCAAATCAAAGCATTCACTCTTAAGAGATGCCTTCTAATTTCATGATAAAAGAACACCTCAGTATGAAATTATTTTTCCAGCTTTCTGAAAGAATGAAGTGTAAAGTCTAATTACCTCTTCTTGTGGATGTGGTTTGTCAGCAGTCCACACTTGCAGCATGGGTACATGAATCTTCTGGCGGCGTCTGTTTAAACAGGAGAGAAAACATGACCTTTAACAGACTAACTTAGGACAGCAGTTTTGTTTTAATTGTTCGTGTGTTCTACTACTCATTCTCTTCAGCTGATAATGTCTACAGTAGATAAAAATCAGGTTTGCGATACTTAAAATATCTCCGTCATAGCAACTTGACAACATTAACTTGAAGCACCTTGACAGAAAGCAATCACAATGTACAGCACTAATGCAACAATCTATCTGTATTAACAGCATACTTGCAACTCCAGGTGCTTCATCATGAGCAGAACAAGACCTTAAACACACCCTAGAACTCAACAAGACTGCAAAACTTTTCAAATTCAAAAATCTCTCCACCTAGTGCATTTTTAGGGCTTTGTTCCCCCCACAAAATGGTTCACACCTAAAGTTTTAGAATACATTAAAGTGAGCGTTAATCAAGACTATTACTTCACACTTGAACAGATACCAAAGAGAGCGTTTGTAACCAGTTACAACTTACTTCAGATAGCTTTCTGCCTGAGACAAGAGACGATCCATTTCAGCGTCCTTCTTCTCATATAACTCCTTTCCAACCCAAGGCAAAGATGACAGAAATGCAAACATATACCAGTCACATCGCACCTAGAGGAAGGTAATACACCAAAACTTGAGTAAGCTCCAGCAGATTCTGTACACATGCAGTTCCATTTAAAACATCAGCAAGTTGTTTTGGAGGAATGTGAAGACGAGCAGTTACAACTGGACAGGCAAGACATCAGAAAAAAATATTCATGCTTGAAAAGTATAATTTTTCCCTTGAACTGTGTTAGGCAGACTTAAAAAATGGGATAAATGGCATCACTTTCAAAGCTCTCCAAATGGTCAGTACAGCAGAAAAGCTAGGCACACTCTGCAATTTCCAGAGTAAGGTAAAATAAATTTTAATTTGGTCACTTTGTCATACTTTCTTACTGTGCACGTATTTCCCAATTGCCACAGGCTCCTTTCACTAATGCTCAGGAAACTGCACGTGTCAATCCATTTCGGCTCCCCTCCCTAAAACCTCCCTGTTCTAACCATAAGAACCGAACAAACAGTACAAACACGCTGTGAAACAGGCCCAGGGAGCCCCCAGATCTTCTGCTTACTTGGGGTACGTCCTCCTCCTGTGTCACACTCACAAAGTTCTCAAACATAGCTACCATTGAAGGTGCAGCTATTACGTGGCAATTCACGAGATCAGACAGAAAACGTACCTAAAGAGAAAAAGAGCATTCTAAATTAATACTTTTTAAGCTGGCAGCATAAGTACAAACAAACATTACTTAAATTATTAATGCAAACCACTAATAAAAGTATAATACTCATTCAGTACCACAAAGGCTGAAATACTACACACTGCACAGACTCACCTTTAAATGACAAGCATCATACGTGCTGCCTAACATACTGTTCACTCTAATGTCCTTAATCCCTTCCACTGCAATAACACAAGGCTAATATTCCTAACTAAGCAATGGTGCGAAACATGCAAACTGATATTACAGAAGAAAACCGTGGTACTTCTCTCTATTCTATACAGTATCAGATAACAAAAATAACAGAAGTTCTAGCAATTAGATCTTATTAGTAAAAGTGTCCTACAATTGACCTAACATCAGTCTCTTGACTGGAATCTTAATTTTCACCAGTGGGATTCATAAATAGGTGGGGAACTTGGTAGTGGGCTTCTAAATCAGACACTGCTGAGGTGTCTAATACCTTACAGCAGACAAAATCTATAATCAGCAAGGATGCAGCAAATGGTTTCAAAGACAGCCAGCACTTAAAACTGACTGCTTGGTCTTTACCCCTTATCAGAAGAATGCAACCAGACATCAAAAATAGCTTTTAAGAACTACAGTGTTCATTTTCTTTTCAAACATTTTTTCCAGAGGAGGCACAAGATTGTCATGTACCTCTGAATATCAGGAAAGTGGACTGACTTTTTTTAAAATCTTTTATATTTGACTGAAGGACAAACAGCAAAAAGTACCTCGGCTTAACACAAATTTAATTTTTCACTGTGAAAAAGATACTGTTGGAAATAAATTTGCAAATGTAATAATGTGACTCCTCGTCCATGAGAAAGAAAATACTTCTCATATAACACACATTTCCTCCTGGAATACTTACAGTGTACTGCACATTGATGGCAAAAGACACTGAAACACACATTGTAAGTAACAAAAAGGCAAAAGGAGGAAAGAAAAAGGACATGAAACAAACAGACAAATAAAACTCCACTCACTAAATGCACAGCTTCATTATACATGTTGACTTTCAGACATTCTTTAAGCTGACGAATCATGGCTTCTACGAATTCCCCACCAAAATTGTAGTTCCTGGCATTCAGCAAGCCCACCAATGTCGTGTAAACAGTAAGCTTCTCTGGTAGCAGACGTGCGCTGACACAGAAAAAGAAATACTGTGTTAGTTGTTTGTTCATCACGTGCCAATTGGCTACAACATAGCATCTCAGAATCTGCCTGCTGTAAGACAAACTTGCCTCATGAGGAGATCAGAAAATCAGAAAAGACAGCTGCTATCAATTTCTTGTGCTAAAACATTTGCTTTTCATTTATATCTAAGTGCTGACTATACCGGAGGGTTGAACAAATAATATTAGTGACAGAATTTATTGTGAGAATGCAAAAAGTTGTTTCAAGTTCGCAATTAATAAATGTTATTACGCAGCATAGGGAAGGCCAGGTCCCACTGTAAAAAAGTAATTTACCTCAACCATTTTTGTATACCCGCAAGTATACTGTAAGCGGTATCTGTCTGCTGCCCCGGAAGGAAGCACACTACTAACCCTTAATAAAAATATTGCTGCAAAATAGACTTTAAGTATCTGTAGCACAGGCTCAATAGTCTGCCATCACACCCTTCCTTCGGACTTGTCTTACCTCCCGCAACACATCCTGCACAATCCCTCCCTCCACATCACCGAGTGACCCTGACATGGCACCTCTGCTTCTGCACTTTGCGAGGGAGAGGAAGGAGAGCTGGCAGCCACCAGAGAACCTGGTTTGTGCTCCTCTCGTTCCCAGTTCCTCTCCTCTACCACATGGCATGAGCCATGTGGTATTATACAAAGGCATGAGCACTTGCCAGCCTGGGAAGACGAAGCTGCGAGAAATCATTACAGATAACAACAAAGGTATCTGTTAGCAGCCACTTCGATGTCCGGCATTGCCGTGTTCCCACAGCCACTGCAGACCAGTTCTAATGTTTCATCTACCTGCTTCGAGCTTGAATTACACCCAGTAAGTTATGAGCTTGTTCCTCTATTTATTTCATTTGTAGTAAAACAAACTCTAGGCTATGACAGCAATCAGGAACTAAAGCTATTCATGGCTTTTAAACTACCTTAAACACTAAACTTATGCACAATGACAGCACATCCCACATTCCCAGACCTTCTCAATACATACACAGTACACAGTATTCGTAGTATCTTGCTTTTGTAATTTGGTAGATCAGCTTCCAAAACACCGGCTAGGCCCTCCAGGTTGCTCTCCAAAGACGAATTACTCTAAAATGAAAATTAAAAAAACAAACGTTTTATCAACCAGGCAAAACGAACTAGTCCAACTCTCACACGCAAGACAATGAAGCTGGACAAGTGCATCCTTTCATGTCGCCTCATTTTTCAGGGCAACAATCCACCAGCAGCGACGATCTGTTCTCGCTTGCCGAGGAAGAGCTGCACCCGACCGCCAAGCTCCCCGGCTAGGAACTTTCCCCAGGGATGCAAGATCTAACATCATCCCGGGAACACCCCGGTAGCGCGGCTGAGGGTTGATTAACAACATCTTGTTTTTCAGAGCATCATCATCTTTTGTTCTGCCACCCCTTCCTCCTCCATCAGCCCTACTGTCGGGACTGGAAACTTATGCTACAGGAAGACCGTTTAATTCTTCCACACCCTTCCCAGGCTAGAACCATCAGCACCATCCTTAGATATAATAGTAACTATCCTCCGGCCGTTTATCGCCGTTTGGGAAGCGCTATGCTACGATTTAAGCCCCTACCCGCCACAGCACGTGGCTTAGCAAAAAAACGGCCAACTTTCCCCCATCTCATAAAATTAGTATTTTTTGGGGGGTCGCTACTACCGACGAAGTGCCCCCACACCACGCACGGGAAGGGGAGAGGACGAAGGGAAACAAGGCTTTAACTCTGCCGAGGCGCCGGCCCGCCTACCTTCTCTCCCACCCTGCAGATGAGCGACTCGAGCCTCTCCTCGATCTCCGACGGCTCGGACGTCCTCCGCCTCTTGTGGGGCTGCCCTGCTCCGACAACACACCGAGCACAGCGTTACTCACGCCGCAGAAACCCTGCTGCTCGCTCCACCATCCCGCCGCTGCTCCATCCCGCCCAGCCCACCCTCCCTGCCCGGCCACCTCGGGATGGACGCGCGGCTCACCATCGCTGTCGTCGCTGTGCCGCCGCCGTGACATGGCAAGGAGGGGCGGAGAGGAGCAGCTGGGAAGAGCGGCGAGGAGCAGCTGGGAAGAGCGGTGAGGAGCGGTGAGGAGCTCCGGGAAGCACTGGGCCGAGACACCCCGCGCGGGCCGACCAAGCGCACTGCTTCCCCGCCCGCGGCCGCGCTGTTTCCGGGGCGGGCACGGCCTCTCCCGCCCACTTCCCTGAGGAACACGAGCCCTTCCGGGGCAGGCCCGAAGAAGGGGGAGGAGGAGGAGGTGGAGAAGGTGGAGGTGGAGGGCAGTGGGCTGCGGGCGCTTCCCGGCGGGGAGGCAGAGATGGTGCTGGGCGAGGCGGCGCCGCCCGGGCCGGGCTCGCCGCGGGGCAGCGCCGAGGGGGCCGCGGCGGGCAGGAAGCAGCGCGCGGCCGCCCGCAGGAAGGTGGGTCGGGGTCGGGGCCGAGGCCAGCGCGGGGCCGGGGCCGGCGGCGCTGTAACCTCGGTAACGCGGACGCTCGCGGTGCGTTCCAGGCCTTTTCCCTGTTCGTCAAAGCCAAGGAGGTGCCGGCCGCGTCGCGGTGTCCCGGCGGCGGAGAGGGCGTGCGGTGGCGGTGCTGCCGGCAGGCATTCGAGGAGCTGCCCGGCATCCACAGGCACGTTGCCCTGCACCACTCCGGGGACGTGGGGCTGCAGGCGGGGCTCGGCGCGGGGCCGGCGGAGGCCGCGGATAGCCCCCCGGGCAGCGCGGCCCGGCCGAGCGGGCACTCCTGCGGCAGCCCCGAGATCTCCTGGACGCTCCCGGACACGAGCCACGTCAGCCAGGAGGACCTGACGAGGTAAGGGAGCCCCTCGCCGCTCTGGAGCTCCCGGAGTACGCGGCTGTATGTCACCGTCTGCCAATAGTACTTCTTATGAGATTCAATCAAGCGGCACTTCTAAGGTACAGGAAGAGTCTTCCCCAATATTCTTCTGGATCTTCAGATCATCTGAGTATCGTTTATAATAAAGTGTTAGACTCCTTGCTGTTTTTAATGGTGGATAGAACTATCCGAGCTATATCATCCTGTATTGCTAAAGCAGGCCTGTTTGGGTGTTATTTCGCAGCTTGGATCTGCAAGGAAGGACTGCAACAGAGAAGGGCAGAACAGCAGGATATGCTCTGCACGGGTTCCTTTCTGCTGCTCGTTCAGGTTCCTGAAGGGCTCATTTAGTTATGAAGGAGGTTCACAATAAACATTTCTGACTGTGACAGAGTTCGGCTTGTGCCCCACAAAATGTGGGAACACGCAATCTCACAAAAAGCTTTGGCTTTTTAAATTTAAACAGCTCAAGTGCTTGAGTAAGTGCCATTTTGGCAAAGCAAGCATTTAATGTCTTGCCTGTGTGCACAAAAGTCAGCAATTCTTGTGTTCTGTGTGTGGGGAGAGTGTCGAAGGAAGGGGACCAGGACACCATATGGTTCATCACAGGCCCAGTCCAGTCCGGTCCTGTCCAGTTTATTGAAGAAAGTATCAAACACTTATACAGCAAATAATGAGCTTATGAATATTCTGTAAGCCAAACAATCTGCTGGTTAAACTATACCATGAACTCTTCCTCATTCCTTAGGGGTTACATCTCTCTTTTCTCATGTCTCTTTCACTGTTTGTTATCCTACTACAACTAGGCCCAAGGACATGCTATCTATGCAGGTGCAGGACTTGGAATTAGCCACGGTTTTGTACTTTTCCAGTCCTTAGCCAGCCAAACTCCCACCAGGGAGAGCATATGGTAGGCCACTGGCAGTGAGAGTACAAAGTTCACTTTGTAACTAGACTCGAGAATTAGAAGTGTGGGAGCTTTTTTTGGTTAAGATTCCTTCTGTTTGAAATACAGTAGTGCTAATCCCTCCAAAGTTTGTTTGTTTGCCAAAATAAAATTGTCTGTTTTCTGAATGGTTACTGCTAATAGTGTAATTTTTTTCTTTCTTAACCTTCTTTTTCTATTTGCTTACCTTTGCCATGCTGTGGGCAGCCAGGTGGGAGATGTACTTCTCTATTACTGTTACTGTGAGGTGAGGGATCCAGAGAAACTCTGTGCTTGGCAAAAGGCCTTGTGTCAGCATCTACATCTCACTGGCAAGGTAAGGTTTGAAGTAATGGTTCTGTTCTTAAGAAAAACCCACACATCTTTATTTAGTGTAGGATGATGTGTTATGTGGAGAACCAGCTGTATTTTGCACCACAGAGTGCTAGTCTGTTGTGATCCCATTAAGAGAGGCACTCAGACTTGGTAAAGTATCTTTTAGAATTCTATTTAAGAGCTATCACAACAAAGAAAAAGAAATACAGATAATCTTAAATTCCTTTTGATACAGGGAACCATGGGCTGTGTGGCATTGAGTGAACCTGACAAGCAGCACACAGTGCAGACCCTGTCCTTGCAAGGGTTACCCCATTTCCATCAGTTTTACACATGGAAACGGGAAAATGAGTCTTTTTATCACTCCTGCCATCAACCAGAAGGGATATTCACATGAGAAATGTGCATTTTTCTGTAAAGATGCATTTTTCGATAAAGGCAAGGCAATGAAAGTGGCTTTATCACTGGTGCCAGCAGGGAGCTCACGCAGGTGTCTCAGCTGGCATTAGCAGGCCGGGTGCATCCTGGGGCTGAAGGGCACCTGCAGCACAGCACAGCTGGGGGAGAGCATGTGTCTGGGCCTGCCCCACTCGCTGGTCGCCTGCGCTGGTCACCTGTTATCATTCCTCCTTAGTGGGCTCCCAGGCAGAGTGGCTACACCAGCCTGCAAAGCATACTGTCAGGAATTAGGTGTGAGCAGCCAGCACCTTAGACCACTCCATAATGTAGCAGTTCTCTTTCCTGCACAGTCTGTTCTCTTCACTCCTGGCAGGCTGGACCAACAACATGAGTTGCTTGTGTAGCTGGCCTCTGGATGCTCTGGGAGAAGGTGAATTTTACCTCACAAAGCTGATGTTCCTAGGATATCTGTGGGGAGAAGGAGGGCAATGTGGAGCAGGAGGCTCCTTTTATCTGTGATTTGTTTTCCTAAGTAGCTTCTTGCTCTCTGCCAGTGGTGCATCAGCACAGGTCTTAGGGGTGATGTGTCATCATGGATTCACTTCTCTTTCTGGTCAGCTGTTTTGCCTGGTAGTTGGTGTTTTGCTCCAGTTACTCTTTTTTTTTTTTCTATTTCATCCAATACAGATACAGCATTAACCTTCCCAATCAGTTGGTTTTTTTCTTGCTTCTTATATTCAGTCTTTCCCCCTTCCCCCCATCCCCAATTCAGAGATTTTGTTCATTTGTCAGTGCTGGAGATAAAACGACTCATCCCGAAATTTAATATTAGATACAATGCTATGCATATTCACATTTTCTTTTTTAGCTGTGAGTCATGCAGCACAAGCCTATTGTTCTTTCTGAGGCAACTTCCAGTGGGAATTCTAATGCTGACTGCAGGATTTGCAGACAGCAATTTCTCTGTTTATACAGCATTTCTCCTTTTAGTGAGTGGACTTCTCTGACTCTCCTGATGTGATTCTTTTAAAATGGCTGAGAAGTGGTTACTGGATTGTTGAGGGTTTTTCTCTGTTTATTGTCTTTATGTTCAACTTCATTCTAACCACATTGTCCTTCCCAATTCAGTAGTCTCTTTTGTGAACATGCTCCTGTGCCTGCCCTTTGTCACCCAGTCATATTTTGCTGATTTCGCTGTGATCTCTTTTGCTGTGACTAAGGTTCAGCCCCAGCTTCTCCTCTTGCCTCCTAGGTACGAGTTGCTTCAGAAGGAATTAATGGGACAGTTGGTGGAAGCAAAGTAGCTACCAGTCTCTACATTAAAGTTATGCTTTCCCAGCCTTTATTCAAAAACATTTTGTGTCAAGAGGATTTCAAGGTATGAAAAAACAATTTTTACATAGACATTGTTAATGCAGGTAATTTAATTTTCAAGAAATAAGTAGAACCTTTCTTCCCTTTCTTAGTATTACTTCTGCCAGTTCTGCTCCCCCACCACTTACCTGAGTAGGTGGATCTTAACCATAATCTGTGCTGGTTTTTACCAGAACTGGGAGTTTCCATGGGCAGTGTTAGCAGCTGCTACAAGCTTTGGCAGCTCTGGGTGCAGCTGCAAAGCCCCCCACTACAGGTGAGTGAGGGAGTGTGCCTAAGCCCCATTCTGCAGCAAGCATTTACTCCAGACTGGGCAGGCATCGTGGCATACACTTAGCCCAGTAAAGTGTTTGCACACTGTCCTCTTCACCCTGGAAGCAGTACTGGAAGCAGTACTACTGGCTTAGGTTCATGAAAGTTTTGGTGTCCAAATAGGTGCACTGTCAGTTCCATGGATTGGGTATCGTCCAGAGAAAACACACAGGGACTTTCAAGAGATTTCTTCCTACTCCACTTAGTGCCTGGCTGAAGCATATGTACTGATTGCTGTCCTCAGATGATGAGGGCAGCAGTGGCTGGTGCACTGTGTGGCATTTTGGTAGGCTTTGGCTGCCAACCATTGTAGCTTCTGGTTTCTCTGCAAGGAAGGAAAGCAGCAGCTCTTCTCCACAGTTTTATTTGCAGGGAATGCTATTATTTTTTCATAAACAACTAGATCAAAGGAGTTAGTGAAATTTGCAAAACTCAAATTCCATGCTGAGCTGCAGTGATGATTCAGTCTTAGGTTTAAAAGTGTCTCTTATGCTTGGCTGAATTTCAAGAGGAGTTGTGTTAGTCACAGTCCTATGTAGATACAAAAAAAAAAAACAGGGATGGAATTTTACCAGACCTTGGCAAAACCTTCAACCTTGCATGATCTCTCTGGGCATCAGTGTTCATGCATTAGTGGAATACTCTGTTTGCTGTCTGACAGTTCCTTCTGAATGTTGTATGCCCGAGTGAGTGAGGCTTTCAGGTTGTTGTGCCATGAAGACATGGGATAGAGGAGTGACAACCATGCTTGGGGCTATAAACATACCCAGTGGCCACTACACTTCCTGTGGTTGATTTCTGTAATAGTTGGAGCACTGCTGCACAGCTGCACTTTTCCTTGAGTGTTTATTTACTTGATGATGCCTGAGCCTTGTTTGAGGCTCAGCCCTGCAGAAATTCTCTCTCCCTGTAGCCTGCAATAGGGGTGCCTACCAATAAAGAGCATACCAGGACTTCTGAAGGGGAAATCCCACACTTGAGTTTGAGGGGAGAGGGAGGTGCCAGCCTCCACTGTTAAGAAATCTTGTGCCTGGCTGACCTTCCTTACATGTCCGTCACACACGCGTGAACACTGCAGCTCCCCTCTCACACAGCACGACTGCAGGCACAGCTGTGCTTGTGTCCTCTGCCAGAGGGATGAAGAAAGCATCAGGGCCTGCAGGTGGCAACAGGATCCATTACTGGAGGACACTATTTAATATTCCTGCCAGGATCAGTATGTTTTTGTAGGGGCCTCAACTTTCTCACAATAAGTGCTAGTAACATGTTGCTGACTAAGGTTAAGTCTACATCCCTGCACTTCCAACCAATGCTGTCTGTCTCACCTGCAGTCATTGGGCCTAAGACTTCCAGGTGATGTTAGGGGTCCACTGCCTTAACTTCAGGATTTAGAGTGAGGATTTCAGCAGGAAAGACACTTCTTTCCCTCAGCCACAACAATATTTTCATATTCTAATGATCTGTAGAATTAAGGTGAGTGGGTAATTTTAATTTTGACACCTGGAAAATTTTGGTGAATTGTTTTTTTGTGTTTGATTTCCTAGAGCAGTGCAGGAGGAGCTCACTGTTTCCCAGACCTTCGAGTTGGAGTATTCAAAGAAATTGTACCTATGGGCATTGATCCAAAGATAGTGTCTTATAAGGAAACTGGTAAGTTTATGTAATTAAAAAAAAAAATAAAGCCTCTCACCCAGGTGAGAGATGAGTGAGGAGTAAAATCCTTCATCAAAAATACTTCCGTTTGCACAATCACCAGGACACAGGAGAACTAGATACAGAAATTGATATCTTACTGGTAGTCGAAAGCTACTGGTGCAGAGAATTTGCTGGCCTAGATTTTGGCTAGCCAGGTGTATAGTTGCCTCAGAAAACCTCGGAATTAGCTTCAGGTTTTGTGGGAGAGTTCCAATGACATGGAGCAGTAGGGGCTGCTGACTTGGCTTCACTGGTTTTGTTGCCAACAGCCATTCTCCTGCCTTTTGGACTGAGCAGATCCAAGTTCTGCATGAACTCCATCTGGCTGCATTTGCTTTGTGCTAACTGTAGCTGCTTAGTGTGGATTACGCCTGATAAGGTGTTCTGGCTGTGGATTTGCTTTAAGAATGCTTACATAGGTGGTAAAAGGAGCGCAGCAAATAGCAATTAACAGAGCAGCTTTGGGCTTTTTTTTCCACCAAGAGGTTTTGTTGGTGTCAAACTTCTACAGCATCTTTTTGTGGATTTGGAAGGGGATTATTTTTTGTTCCCATTTTTTAGTAGTTTGTGGGCTGTGTGTTTGGCTATTTCTTTCCTTTTTTGCCCTTTTTCCTGCTCTTTTTCTAGCATTTCATGGAGATGGTTCCTATTACTCTGGCAGGCTGCTTGTAGGGGTGTTTTTTAATAAAGTAAAGGATTTTGCTGGTTGAGCTTTTTAGTTTTTCAGTGGATTAAGAGTTCTAAGCCCTGAAAATTGAGAAACTTTACGTAAAGTGTGCTGAAAGTAATACATGTTTATGGACATTTTCTATTGTTATCAAGAAGAGTTTACTAAAAATTGCATTTCTGCACCTCGAAGTGAGCAAAAAGAAGTGGCACATGTCACTCCCTCTTCTGCAGCTGTAAGAGTAGCCAGGGGGATGACAAAAGATCATAGAGATAAGTAGCTGTCTGCTGCTTCTTCCATTGTAGGGGACAACAGAAGAACTTCCATTTGCCAGTAGAAAGCCAAAGATGGATAAACTTGGCTGATTGAGTTGGGATGAAAAGTCTGTGAATAATTACAAAAAAGTTTTGTTTGGAAATCTGAGGAGAATCTGGATCAGTGATCTCATTTGTGAATTTGTGACATTGTTTCATAGTTCTGCTTCTCACTTCTCTTCCCCCCCCCTTTTTTTTTTTCTCCTTTTTTTTTTTTTGTTTGTTTTGTTTTGTTAAAGGAATCCATTTATCCCCTCAGGAATTTCATAGAGAAGTAGAACAGTATTTGTCTCAGGCCACTCAAGGACAAAGTGATACCATCTTGCTGGACTGTCGGAACTTCTATGAAAGTAAAATAGTAAGTGCTGCTTGCCTGCTTCTTTACAGGTGCTGGAGTGTAGTATTTTACAACTGTGAGGCTGTAACCTTTCTGTAGAAGAGATTACATTCTCCAGCTTGACTGTAATGTGTACAGAGTGCAGTTTAGTAATGAATATTAGATACAAGCAGTAGAGGACCTGCCCAGCAACTCAGGATAGAGCCTGCCTGGCCAAGTGCTTAATACAGTGTGGGGCAGAAAGAAAGCAAAGAGGTCCATACAACATAAAAACGAATGTTTGAAGTAGCTTAATTTGTAGGGATGTATTTTAGCAATTTTTGTCTTGTCCCATCTGTCAAAAAGAAAGGGGCATCCTGCTGTCACAACCACCACCCCTCATGCGCTGTTGTGGTTTGTCTTCTCTCTGAAAGTTCGGCTTAGCTCTCTCTTCTTTTGATGAGGAGACTTGCTGTGTCCAGAATCCTCCTACAGATTTTAACATATGTTTTGATGCATAAATGCAGCTGAGGAGCTGCCTAAAGCAGCTGCAGTGAGCTGAATATTCCAGCCCAAAGGTTTGTTACTTCTTTTGGTTTGAGGCACGGACCTTACCAGTGCTTGTTACCACTTGCATGGCCATCTGTTGTAATTGCAGGGGCATTTCCAGGGCTGTCTGGCTCCAGATATCAGGAAGTTCAGCTATTTTCCAAGCTATGTAGATGAAAACCTGGAGCTTTTTAAAGACAAGCGTGTCCTAATGTACTGCACAGGAGGGATTCGCTGTGAAAGAGGCTCTGCTTACCTCAGGAGCAAGGTAGGATGTCATTCTGAGGGCACAGGTATTGAGGAGTTGGGGCTGCTTTAAGGGCACCTGTCTTTTGTCTTGCTGGTGAATTTTTACTGTTCACAAACTGCAGAATGCTCAGGTGGGGAGATAAATGCCTCTGACATGTGCTTGTCTCACGCTGTCAGTCAAGGACCTGGATAGTTGAGTGTGGCTCAGTATGACCTGTGTGGACTAGTGTCACAGCAGTGAAAATAATTATATAACCCATTTCCTGAGAAGAGATATTTGTAGGACTGTTTTAGGAGGGCTTGAAAATACTCTGCAGTGTTTCCACAGACTGTCTAGGTTATGCTCTGTGGTCATTACTGCACAGCTTGAGCATCTCACAGTGGTGAAAATTAGCCAGTCAGTGCTTTTCCCAGAACTAAATCCAGCACAGTGCATTGTTCTAATTGTGTTCTAAAATTTCCATCCCACTCTTCTCCTGGATCCTTCTCCTAGGGATCAAAGAAACAGAACACAAAGGTTCTCCAGAGATTCAAACCTTGGGGTTCTTTTTTCAGCTGCATCAATGTGAACCCTGCGAAATTCTGCTTCTGCTAACTGTTAACTAAATAAATACTGAATAAAAAGCAGCAGTTCATGGAGATTGAAAAGCATTTGATCTGTGATACAGCAGACCTTCCTCTAGTGAGGAGGCTACCAGCTTCTTTTGAGTGTAACATTAAATGAAGAGTTGGGTTCGTTCAGTAAGCCAGCATTGTGGAGCTGCCCTGTACTCCCTGGTGGCACTGCCTAAAGCCGTGGCTGCACGTGGTGCCATCTGATGGTCACTGAGGGGCTTCTGCTTCTCACTGACCCCTGGCATTTACAGCATTTGCTTTGGGAACTCTGGCACACCACCACTGCTGTGGTCTCCTTCAGTTTTTCTGCTAATATGCTTTAAACAGGCAGTGTGCAGAGAGGTTTACCAGCTAAAAGGTGGAATTCACAAGTACCTAGAAGAGTTTCCAGATGGATTCTACAGGGGGAAGCTGTTTGTATTTGATGATCGTTACGCCATTTGTTCCAATGAAGATATCATCTCAGGTAGGACTAGATAATGTAAGTGCAGAAGGCTGGGAAGCTATTGCAATCATTTCCAGAGGTGTGCAGGGTAGGGACAGGCAAACTGGCCTGTGTAGTTCTTCCTCATACTTGGTTTGATCTCGTAGTGCTGTCACTTCTCCTGATGACTGCCAGCACTAGATGTAAACATGTACGTGTGCTTTATATGTGCTTTAACATGTGAAACAGGAACGAGAGGAAAAGGGGTCACTAACAAGAGTTCACTAAAACTGGAGCAGTAGAAGGAAGTATCCCCTGCAGAGCAGCTCTGTTATGAGCCATCTGCACCTATGGAGACAGATGTCCAGCACTACAGCCATTGTTACCACCTGGTTGACCACAGTGCTGACTAGACTGTGGTTGGGCAAGTGACCAAAGTCTTGAATAGTTCTCCTGCTACCAGCAGCCCTCTGCTTCAGCAGTCTCATAGAATATCAACAAAGGCTTCCAGGTATTGGGAGAGTAGTGGCACCTATGCTCTATAGCAATTTGTTATTTTCATGTTTAAGAAATTCTATATCCATGCAATTTCAGTGGCCTCTAGTTGAAGCTGTTGAAACCATTCCCTGATCTTCTGGCTGGGATTGCTTTTCAATTACTGCAAATGAAGTAATCTCTTATTTTGCTATCAGTTGCCAGATACAAGTAGCTGGAATTTGGCTCCAGCCCCTTTTTTTAAGGAAGCGGTGCTGGTTTTTTTTCTGAGTTGGTAACTTTTCGAGCCTTACTCCCATTCCTCCCCTGCATTTACTCTATACATCTTGAAGGGGCCTGACTTGGTATGGAAACAGAACATACTCTGGATACATCACAGCCATCCCTACGGAAGTTTCAAGGGGAAGTGCTGTGATATGCACCTTCTTGGTACAGCTAAAACTGGGCTGTAGCTTTCAGTTAAAGAGTTAAAACCCATAATGTTCTGGAAGGACTCTACCAGGACTGCAAATGGCACCCTGCCTGCACAAACCATTATTTATAGATGGAAGGAAGTTCCATGGCATCCCCTTCCTCTGCAGGTGACATTCCTGCATACTGGCTTAGTTGCCACCTGCATGTCTTTCTTCTTCTCTTGTCTTAGTAAGAATCTCTATATCTGTCTATTCAGAACTAGAGAAAGCACTAGTGAGCAACTCCCTTCTTTTCCAGAGGGAAAGCAGTCTTAAGTGTGTCAAAAAAGATGTTCTAAACTGAACTAGATTCTAGAAGATCAAGCTAAACAGGAATTAAAAACCTGCAAGACTGTAGCCTCTTAAATGAGAGCTGGCAGCCCCAGGGTGCCTTGGCAAGCCCTCTGCAAGGGAGCAGCCAGAGCAGTGTGGGTGTTAACCTTTTCTTTTCCTCCTCCCTCCAGCATGCAGATACTGTGGGGTGCTGTGGGACCAGTATAAACTTTGTTCCAGTCAGCACTGCCGGCAGCTTGTCCTGACATGTCCAAGTTGTTGCAACAAAGGTCTTACAGCTTGCTGTCCTGTTTGTCAAGAGAAGGAGCTCAAGGTGACTTCAGGGGCTTCAGGACAGGTACTTAAGGAGGAATGTGAATGTACAAGGAGACGGCCAAGGGTGCCCATTGAACCTGTCTCACCAAGGATGCTGGACACAGGAAAAGATTAAGCTGTTTCACTGGTTAATGTGACACGTGCTCATGTAAAGGGCTTCTGTAACCAGATCTCTATCCATTAACCAGTTAGGTTTGGAAATTATGAAAATATGTCAGCTTGGAAAGTCTCGTTCATATGCTGCCTTTAAACATAGAATATGCCCTGAAAACCATCCATTACTTGCCCATAAATTACCAGAGTGCCCAATTCATCACCAGCACTACAGGATTCCTCTCTCTGGGTACAGTCTTGTAGTGCGGCCTTTACCATGGGGATTTTGAAGCAGAGTATCTGCAGTATGACAGAGCTGCTCACAGTTCAAAAGAAACTGAAGGAATTCAAGAACAATTCCATTTTTTCTTCCTGCATGGAGATCAACCTATCTGACCTCTCCAAGGACCATGCATCTGCTTCAGTAGCTTGTAGTAAGGTGTACAAACAGCAGATTTATCAATTTGGTGTGGGTGTGAGACCAGATTAGATCCTGAAGATAAGTCCACATGCACGCCATTGACCTGCATCTCTTGCTTTATAGCAGTGAGAATCAAGGTAAGGTTACCTGAAATTACTGGCTTAACTCCTGTAAAACTGTCTGAAGGCAGCATAAGGAGCTGGAGCAAAGGCCCAGAGACACTGTTTGCCTAGCCATACTTGTGTGACCAGTAGGATGAACAGCAAACCTAATCTTCTTTCCAGTGCTCAGTCTCCCTGGGAACTGTTTTTTCCCCTCAGCTTGTCAGTGTATGAAATAGGCAGGGCTCAGCTCTGCTTGCACTAAAAACACCTAACAGCTTGAAGCATGTTGAAACAACCACACAAAGAGGGGAGCACAGAGACTGTCAAAATACCAGCATCATGGCACTGGAAGTGATGCATGTCTGCATAAATGGCAGCAACAGCTATGAAAAGACTGCAAGATCCTTTATCCAGGTTAAATAATTAAAGTTCTGGGAAGCATTTGTGCTTTTTAAACATCAGTTGGGTTTTTTAAAAGCTGCAGGATGTTTATGCAATTTCCAGCACTTGTTCATGGAGAAATTGTCTTTGAAGGGACCTACAGCAGATGAGCTTAAAATACTGCTCCATGTGCTGTATTTTGTGCTTGATGCTGTAGAATGTACAGAAAGGATTTATTAATAGCATGGAAGATGTGTCTTGACTGAAAAATGTCTTTAAAATTTACTGTCATTCTGGGA
This sequence comes from Zonotrichia albicollis, assembly GCF_047830755.1. Lineage (NCBI taxonomy): Eukaryota > Metazoa > Chordata > Aves > Passeriformes > Passerellidae > Zonotrichia > Zonotrichia albicollis. The sequence continues at coordinate 65,608,277 of NC_133860.1, read as the reverse complement.
ACTAAACAGTAAGTCATAAGGATATCAGAGTCCCTAGGTTTGGGGTTTTTAAGTGGCAAATGTTTTTAAAAGCAAGAAAATAGTTTCTTAGGTTTCTGCAGTTGCTTAATGTCAGGGCTATGTTATTTTCATAGAGATTGTACCTTTCTCCCATGGTGCTATTAATTCAGCAAGGCCTCATTGTTGGCTTGACTAGCAAATTAAATACATGGGCATTGGTTCCATTAAAGCCATGACAAATATTTCTTCTTGCTTCCAGTATTGCTACCGTGAAATCAATGGTTTACCAGCTGTCCTCATAACAATTCCATTAACAAGGCAAAACCCTGGAGCTTAGGAGCTTTGGATATCTTTCTAGGATACTATTTAATAGTATACCTGTGCACAACCCATCCTTGAGAAGAAATTAGGTAATTCCCATCAGTAGGCACCTTCAGCAGGAGTCTGAGCAGTGCCCATGTCTCCCTGGCTTCCCAGTCCCTGTTGGCTGGATAACCTCTGTGGTTTTGCGGACTGGAGTATTTGTGAAGGAACATGCAAGCTCTACTTGCAGGTCTGGTCTAAAGTACTGATGGGGGAGTGCCCCATGATCTTCCTGTGTTAGGCTAAAAAGAACACAATTCTGTAATTCAGTCTATCAGCAGGTCTGGAACACTGTAATCAATTTGTAATGCTGTTTCTGTATCACTTGTTATGGCAACAACTTTATTTTGTATGTAAATTTCTGAAGCGTCTATGGTAAATAACTTCTAGTGCTTCCAATGTAATTTTTTAAGTACTGCACAAATACACTTCACGTACTATGTTGGAGGTGCTTAATTCTGCAGAGATAAACACTGAAACTAGCTAGTCTGCCACATGGTAGACCTCGCTACAAGGTACAATTCTGATAGCTCCTCGCAGCTGGAGATTCTACCTCAAAGGCACAGGGGAGCCATGAGGCCTCTCCTTGTCCTTGCTGCACTAAGGTAAGGGAGGAGAAGGATTTGAGATGTACAGATGGAGTCCCAAAAAGCCATGTTCTCTCTGCTGCAGGGAGCAGAGAAGGGGATAAGAGACTGTTTTAGCCTGCTTCTTGCAAGTTAGCCCATAAGGGGCTCTCTATCCTGTTTTCTGGGGGTTTTTTTGTCAGATTAGTACAAATAAGGACTTGGCATGTGAAAAGCTATGTGTTGGCATCCAGTGGTAATGCCTGAGAGAAGGCACATGTGCTCCAGGAGAAGGCACGTGCTCCAGGAGAGGGAAGGGTTTTCAGCAGGATGGGCTGTGACTCCCAGATGCTGAAGTCACCAGATAGCTTTTCCTCCCTTTTCCCAGGGAGCTGCTGGGCCAGATTTGCAAACAGGGATACATTTGCTCCTAAGTATCACCATTTTGTAGCTCCATTGCTGCACAGCTTACACACGGCCTGATGCCTCATCGCTGCCTGTCTCTGCTGCACCACCCTCAGCTGTCAGATGTGTCCTGCAGCAAAACAGCTCTGTGAGGATCAGCCAAAGAACCTGGGATGATCCTGACAGCTTAATAGACCTTTGGGCTGCAAGGTTAATGTGGATGCTGCTACAGTGAAACACAGGACAAAGTTCTTATCTTTTTTTTGTTAAGGGCGGTAGCAGTATCCGTGTGGTAGTGACCCTTGGTCTCTCCCTTAATGTAAGAGATTAATCTCCTTGCATGTCTGTGCTTCTCAGTACCACCAGGGCTTTCCAGGATAAGATTCATTTACCTTCAGAAACCAAGGGAAGAGCTGAGCCTGTGTCATGCAGATCAAAGTACATGGCTTAGCTGAAAGTGTGTGGCTCTAATTTGATGATTCAGTTGGTCATTTCAAAGTCTTCACAGTGCACATAGAAGGAGATAGTTTTTTAAGTCTGCCAGTTTTTTTTCATTTTAATATGTTTTCAAGCATTTTTATTCCACATTCATTTTCTGATACAGAACTTGCACAGTGGAGGAAACAAGCTATGGTGAAGGGTTTTATATGACACCACGGGCACATTTATTAAGATTTGGAGAGCAACAAGTATGTTTCCCACATTGCTGAACAGTGTTCCTCTGCTTTGCTGGTCAGAGCTAAATCATCAGCAGTGTTTGTGCACAAGCTCTGGAGAAATCTCTGGGACTTTTGCCAGAACGTATGTAAAAGGCTGAAAAACTTCACTCTCTAACAGACATTTAAAGGTAGATTTTTAGCAAGAGAGAACATTTTCTAGGATGTGTCATCTGCCCAAGATTAAGGTTTCAGTACAGCAGTGCTTCTTCCGTGGAGACTTCTTACTGAGCAGGATCCCACCCACATTAACAGTGGGAGGTTTGGATGTGCTGGGTCCAGTCTGCTGCAGGTCTGGGAGATCCACAAGCCTGTGGGGAATTCCTCCCAGGCTGAATGATGAGTGTACACTGACAGCTGTGAGATCATACGTAGTGTAAGTTCAGATTTGGGGTATTTCACTTCACAGCTTTTTTAGGGCACAGAATTTATTCTTGCATTTATGTGGACATAAGGGACAGCAGTAAGAGGAAATAACTCCTAGCAGAACAAAATTTAGTTAATGGACATGGTTATCTAGACAAAACAGCAAAGGGAGAGATTGTGACCTGTGTGCAGTATCTGGACAACCACTTTTAACACCAGGAAACTGAAAGGAGTGAGGAATAGAAGAGAAGGTTGTCATTTGCTGATTAGTTTGGCCATCTCTAAGATTGAGTGTTGTCTTCACATGTGCATGGGATTGAAGGATATTCACCCATCTAAACCACTTGATTTTTGAGACTGTTTTATATTTGGTGGCCTTAAATTCCATTTAGTCGGGGGTGGAGATCAGTTTTTTTGTAAGAAACACTGGGATGCATTTGACACAGCATCTCAAATGATTCAGCAAATGTTGGCAAAAATTGGAACTCACAATTCTTGAAATTAGCCATGTCTCCAGATGTTAGAAGTGCTTGTTAAACTAGTTATTCCTCTGTAGTTACTTGAGATCAACTTTGAAAAATAAAATAAAATAAAGTATTTTTTTAATACTTCTATAATTTGTGTGAAACAATTTTATCTTTCATTCATGCATACCACATTCTAACTATGAAACACCGTGCAGGAATTTTATAGAAAAATTAATCCCCTTTAACACTGGATTGTACTCTAAACTGAGGTTGCATAAAATTGACAAGTTGGCTTGAATAGTTTCCAACTCTGCAGAAAACATCAACAGTCCTACTGGATAAAATCTTCATAAAAACTACAGCCACTATTTCGTTTCAACTGTTAGTGCATTAAACAGAACAGAGGCACCACAAATACTCTGTCAAGGCACTTATTGCCTTTAGATTTCCACAGTGTAGCACAGATCACTGGGAATGACCTCCATGGCCAGGGACTACACTCCAGTTCTGCACTTGGGAAAAATAGGCCCATTCACCTCTGCAAGTCTTCTCTTCCTCACTGAAAAAGAAGAGAAAGAGGAGTCAGTCATGGCAGCGGGATAACGTGGATGGCAGGCTTGCCCTAACAGCCATAGAAAGGAGCTGAAAGATGTACTTTCTGCCGGGAAAGAAACAGGATAGCATCCGCTTCTAAATTCCCACCTTAAGCAGCAGGCACAGCCTTACACAGTAAAATCAAGGAAGATGAGGTTTTTCTCCCTATGCACTTTTAAGGCCAGCAGCTACTTTCAACTTTACCTCCCTTATTTTGTAGTCAATGATATTTCACAGTTTGTCTTTGTAATTGGACTTCAGCCAGTTCATCATCTGACTGATGGAAAGACAGCAGGAAACAGATGTCACAGTTTTTCCTTTGCTGGTTTTTCAAATTAAAAATCTGCCTTTTCAATTAAAAAAAAACAATTTAAAAAATCTCATCCTAAGCCATTGGGCTCCAGTCCTCTGATGATGGTTAACTTAGCCAAAAGTTGATTTATACCTCTTGACACCTACACTCGTGACTCTCCAAGAAAGGCGTGGAAAAAAAACCCAGAACGTAAGGAGGATGCAGAAGTTAGCTGATGAAAATGAACGTAAAAGCCTTCACAGTCGGTTCGCACACAGCATCTTAGGGAGCAGAAGGTATGAGACCAAAACCATGTTCTGGTAGCATCACTTGATAGGCAAGAGCACTGGAGTGGAGCACAAGCAGAGAGCTATTGCTGACAGGGAGGAAAATAAGGGGTTTTTTTACTTATACATTGTCCAGGTGTACAGCTGAGATGCTACCGCCAGAGACCATCAGACTGATGAATACCAGCTGCAAACAAGAACCAAATCAGACAAAAAATGCAGATCTTAAGTGGACAAGGAGGTAAAATACACAACTTTTATGTGGAAGACAAGTTGTGAATTTATCCTCTTAACAGCAGGAACAATCAAAATACTAGACTGTAAATCTTGGAGGTGATTATTTTGCATGCCAGGTGCTGCAGAGTCATTAAAAATCATGCTCTGTTGCAAAGGACAAAATAGCAAGCCTTTCCCAGTGCAGTGCTGGAGTGACCAGGTACTGAGTGCTTTGTATGATCCTTGAAGAACTGGCACATAGCTTGGCTGTGCTTCTTAGGAGCAGAGTACCAGCTGAAGCATGATTGATTTTTTTCTATTTGTTTTTGAAACACAACAAATTTATCATGTGCCTGATATGACAGCTGCTGTGTACAGCGTGGTGGGTGTGTTAGCTGCATTCAGCACTGCTGGCCTGGTTTCCAGTGCTCTACAGCAGCTTGTGGCCAAGCGATGGAAAGGCTCTGCCACGTGCTTTGGCTGAAATGGCAGTTTGAAGACTTGCCCACATTTTGCTTCACAAGCACGTCTAATCATTTCATTGAGGGTACACAGATAACTCAAAGCAATGTGGTTTCCCACATATCCCTAGAAGCAGTTGCAGTTTGTTTTGCTGAGGGGGATGGGCCAAACTTTAACTGCTGTGCAAGTTCGACTCTACTATTTTTCATCTCCTTGTTAAAGTGGGAATGAAGCTGGAGGAAGACAAGCAGTTGGCAGGAATCACAAATGCTAGAAGCTCGTAGCCCATGTGCCGCACGCTGTATCACAAGCCCTACTGAACCACATCAGCAGCCCTTGTTCTTTCCCAACAATACCCACTGTAACTGCAAGAAACACTGCCTGGCTGACAGCAGCCGCAGTAAGAAACCAGCTGGTGAAGGCTGTCCTCCTCCTTGAGGGGCAAAGCACCATCAGGCCCTTCAAGAGGCACAGTCTAATTCATATGCATCTTTAATATGAGCAGTTCTGCCCTAATCCCACCAGGAATTGCCCGCAGGACCCTCCCATGCTTCCCAGCTTTCAGCCAGCCTGACTCACCCAGGTCGTTGTTACTCATCATGGCATTGGAGGCGCGAAGCCGGGGACCTTGCTGAGTGAAATGGTACCCGAATTTCAGTAGGGAGGTGTTCTTTTCCAATATATTTGCAATTTCCATTTCTACTTTGTTGCCCAAGGGCTGACTCTTTTGAAAACAGAAAACAGAAAAGCAAACAGTTCAGGCTAGAGGGTGATTCGGAGCAAGCACTTAGAGGGAAGGGGTGGAGATTGCAGATCTTTCTCTGGACTTGTGTCCATTTCTGACTTGGAGCTGGTGAAACAGGCTGCTGGCCTGTTCCTGTACACATGCTACAACTGAGAGGCTCCAGCTCCTCCAGCAGACATTCCCACAAGTCCTTTTGCCCAAAGACTTTATTTCTTGGACAGATTAGCAGCTGCTGGACATGTGTAGAAACCAGGATTCTGGTCTCTCAATCAGTCAGCTGTCTCTGAGTTGCCCATAGCGCAGCTGCCTCAAGCTGTGGGTTTCTCAGGGAGCTGTGCTTGCCCCAGGCTCTGTGTCACACACACACTGTGTCAGGCTCCCCAGAGCAGAGCTGCCACCCATGCTCGCTTCACCTGGTTGTCGATGCGCAGCTCCACGAGCGACGTGTTGCCCTCGAGCGCTTCGACGATAGCCAGGATCCCAGACCCAGAAATGAAGTTTGACTCCACATTCAGGCTCTTCAGTGTGCTATTGACCTTCAACATTTCTGCCAGGGCCTGTGGACAGAGGTGGGCAGGAGGAGCTGGCAGTCAGACCGGAGGGGCAGAGCATCACAGGGCAGCAGAGCTTCAGCCCCCCTCAACTCCAGAGTACTCCTGGAGCATCCTACACGCTGTGCAGTTTCACTGCCACCAGGTGGAAGTGCTCTCTGTGGAGTGAAGGGGGCTCCCTCCTGCTGCAGGGGGATGCTTGAACATGGGCCTGCTGGAGGCCACAGCAAAACCTCGCATGGACAGCACTTGGGGCTACCCCAAAAGGTGACAGTCCATACCTTGCAGCTGCCCAGTGACAGCTTCATCTGTCCCTCCTCTCAAGCCAGCATGGTATGACAAGGATGCTGACCAGCATTGGCCCTCCCTGCACTGCACAGGGTTGAGATGCTTCCCATTAAAACATGCAGAGAGAGGAGCATCTGTCTTGAACAAGGGATCTCCACATCCAAAGTGTCCTCCCAAGCAGCCATATTAATCATTTTTGCTTCCTTAGTGGGTAAGACCAGAAATGGCTGGAATGCTAGTAACACCCCAGACCTGATCAGATCATGTCACTTCAAATAAACTGCAAGGGAGGTTTCACCTACGTGAAGCTGAAGGACCAGAAGGTGATGCCCACGTGTCAGGGCTAATCTGCACCCACAGCACTTAGCCCCACAGCTTCCCCAGCCCAGCACAGCACCCTCAAGCTCTGACACAGCACCTGTCCTGCCTGCACAGGCAGTCTCCCCAGTCCAGAGTGCCTGAACTCATTTAGGAGCAGTATTGCCCTCCAGAGAATTTCTTTCTCTAGCAGGAAACTGGTGTGTGTGTGTGTGTGTGTGTGTGTGGAGGTAGGCAGGGGTAACCTGGGTGACCAAGAGCAAAAACTGACTGCAATGGTGCTGGAGAAGGATGCAAAGATGCAGCCCGCAAGGCAGCAGGAAGGCCAGGCAGAATGACTGGCTCCTCCCTGTGTCCCCACTGATATTTAAGATCACTCACAGCAGCCAGAAAGACCCCTTATCACCTACAGAGGCCACACATTAGGGGATGCAGAGTCCTGCTTCTGCACACATCTGTGCAAAGAACACATGAGAGACAGCTGGAACAGACGTGTGTGAGGGGAGCAGCAGGTGTGCACACCTTTGTACCAACAGAAACAAATCTCCAGAGACAAACTGCTTTTAGAAGATGCCACGAGGACATCAGTTGTTGTCTTATGCTCCTTTTCCAGGAGATCCTAGAGGAGAAATACAGGACTGCATGGTTAAAGGACTGAGACCTCCATAGATGAAAAATGAAGTGAAGGAACCAAAGCCTGTCTGTTGCTGGCTAATGCTCCTGAAACTGAATTACTAGCAAACAGCCAGAGGTGTGGAATGTGCCAAACACAACACAAGGTGCAGAAGCAGTCAGTCAATAAGGCCGAAAATACCTTGCCTGGGAACAGTTCCTGTCACAGCACTGGGACAATGAGCTCGCAGTACTTACAAAAGCAACAGGGTCGTTGCTCCGGGTCCCAACTATGCTGAACTTCTTCACATATGCGTTGTTTTTCAGCGCTTCTGCAAAAGCTTTTAGAGTTGGTATAGGAATATTCTGTGACAAGAAATGCAGAAATCATGTGTTAGGCCATCATCTGTATGCAATGAATATGCAATACATGTAAAAGATTCTCATCAAGGTCAAATCACCAAATGCACTGAAGTAATTCGGGAAGGGGTTGAAAAATGTTTTCACAAGTTTTCACTCTTGCTTATAACCAGCATGTTCTAAGGAGCATGGCAATGTCTTCATCCTATTTTGTGCTCTGCTAAAAGTTCACTGACTTGATTTGAGCCACATCTCTGCTCTTTAGTTGCCCAGAAACTCAGCTACCTAGGAACATGGGCATTGTGGGGATGCCTGTAACCAGGATCCGTGAGCCTACAGAGCACTGCTCCTGTGCTCTCTGGTAGGAATGGCAGCACTGAGAAACATTCATGTCACGTTCAGAAAATTTCCACCTACAGGAACTGATCCAGAAAGGCCTGAAATTATCTCCTCATAACACAAATCACAGACACCTCTGACTGCTTTATACAACACCTTACAGGCTATGTCTCAGCCCAGAAAAAAATCCATGCTGCTTTTTCTGAGTTCCTTCAAAATCAGTATTTTTCACTTATGAAGAAGAACTTTAGATACCCCTTTCAGATGTTCAAATTTTCACTAAAATTGTAAGTGGCATCCTCACATTGGATTTCTTGCCACACCATTTGATCCCACCATGTGGAATCATCTATACTCAAAGTCATCTACAGAGCCATAATACAGCACCCAGAAGCACAGCATCTCCACTGTCACTCCCCAGTTCTCCAAACCCCATCCCAAAGTCGTGAGTTCAACACACAAAAATAGTGCCTGCCTGCCCAATCCTTAGCCCTATGTCCTCAAGGGATGAGGTCACTAGCCCAAATCAAATAGTAAAAACAAAATAAAAATATTTTTGTTTTAGAAAGGTGTGGATAGCACAGCAAAAATGTCTTTGATGTGCACGAGCAGTTAACCGTGTTCTTGCTGTTTAGCTATGTCATCATTTAACAGACCCCTTAAAATAGAAGCTGTATTTTTTAGAGTATGTATGTGTCCCAAAGGCAACATAAGAAGTGGTGCTATGTCCTGACTTGCTTTCTACAAGAAGCAAAAGAGTCCACAGAAGGGATGATTGGATGATAGACAGAGTCACCTGCGTCAAGGGTGACTTCTTCATATTTTTATGGCATTTTTATGGATTGTGAAAGCTTTTTCCTCCCGCCATCTTATAATACACATCAACATTCCCTCCCCCAAATATGCCTAAGTCATTAAAGCAACCTAAAATGGCTTTAACCAGACAGCCAGTTTTGCGTGTCCCCAGACCACCCTTCACACAGCTCCGTTTTTCCAGGCACTTAGAGGGATCCTCCTGCTACCAACCCAGGCCTTTGTCCCACAGCAGGTAACAATCCATTCTGCTGCCCACAATGGAGAAAGGAAGCACTGGTGTTTCTTGTCTGGCTACATTCAGTGTGATGATACTGCTCTGTGCAGCAAAACAGTGCCTGCCTTCTGGGCATCAGAGTCTTGTTACTAGGAGAGGAGGGTAGAAAGGAACAAATACCATAATATTGTTAAGGTTGACTTCTTCCAGGTCAGGATCATTGCTTTGTATTCGTTTCAGGGTTTCCTCCACATCTGTTGAGTTTGGCTCCTCATCAGGAACTGGTTTGTACTGTGTGGGCTTAATTACACCTGCGAGTGAAAAGTGAGATGTGAAAATGGAAGCAGCCTGAGTAGCACTATCTTTTCTTTGAGTGTTTTCCTCCTCTTCCAGAAGACAGATGGAAGCATGACCTGACAAGCAGCCATGAGATGAGAAGCCACTCCACTGGGGCCCTGCAGCCCAGGTCAGCCCGTGCCTGCTGCTGTTGGTGTCCAGATGTGAGTGACACAAGGCACACTGCCTGCACAAGGCTGTCCCTTGGGTGGCACCGGGGAGGTGGCTGAGATCCCACTGCTGGCACAGGGCAGGGATGCACCAGAGATGGCCCCAGCCATCACAGGCTGCTCTGACATGCACAGCTTTACCCTTCAGCCTAAAAATAATCATCACTGCCTCCGCTGGCAGCTTCAAAGCCCAATACTGCTAATGTGAATCACTTACTGTTGAGGCCTTCTTTGTTCACAATGGTGCTGCTCCCCAGTGCCTCATAGTACTGCTGGTTACTCATCAAGGTGTGCATGCCAAGGATGGCTACAGAAACAGGAGAACAGGACTTATTGTAGGCTCCAGAGCCAGGAAAAGACTCTACAGCACACTACCATTTCCTGTGCAAGCATAAAAAACATACAAAGGGAGGACAATGCCCCTTAGCTGACATTAATATACAACAGTGCTCCAAATATACAACAGTGCTCCAATGTGCTTGCTTTTTTATTCCAGTATAGCCTGAGCCACAGGAGAAGAGGAACATCCTCTCATGGACAACAAACATTCAAAGCTTCCCAGTAACCTACCTGACTCAGCATCACACAAAAGTAATGGGAAGAAGACAGTAAAAAACTCAGAAAAATGCCTTAGGTAGGCTTTAGTAAAAGAGGCCCAGTGCAGCAGGAGCCTGCACATCCTCATCACCCTTGCTCACTGGGCACATGCCACATAATTCCCCAGCCCCGTTTTGGAGAAGAGCTGTGCCCCACATGGAGCCAAACCGACCCCAAGGCAGCAAGGGAGTGACTGTCACTTGCAGCACAGCAGTGCACGTTGTGTTTTCACTCAACAGCAGGCTGGAGTGCTGCACTTGGTACGCTTGTACCTTTGGAAGGTGATGTTGCGAGAAGCTAAAGCTCAGCTCTCTTGGTCAAAATGTAGAGAGTGGTGCTATGAACACCTTCAAATGCTGTCAGAGCCTAAAAGCCAAACTCAGCCAATTTGTGTCTCTCAGACTCCAGACTGCAAAGCCAATATGCTAATGCAAATTAAACCATGTCTGGGGGCTCTGGTGAACTTCCTGCAAATGACATCCAAGAAATCAGTGGCTTAGGAACTTTTGAGCAAAGGGTTTGTTTTGAAAAGTAACCCTGCTACACACAGAAAGATCAAGTTGAAAACAAATTGATTTTTGATCAATAACTTTTTTTTTTTAAAAAGCTATATGACTTTTTAAAGAAAAATGCAGACACATGAATATTTGTTGAAACAGACACATCTGAACAAGTCTTGATCTCTGAATAGACACAGTTGTGAAAACAATACATTTCTCCCTAAAATCCAAGCATGCCACCACAAAGGCACTCTTTAGACGTGGTTGGCACCAGTGTGTCACCACGTTCTGTTGCTTTGGCCAAGAAGGGCTGGAATTTGCAGGAGAAAGGTATCCTTGAAGCCTAGCACAAGAATAGGATCTGTTATGGTGACATGCTGCAATGTGATGTCACGTTCCATCCGGTAATATTGGGATTTAATTCCAATAGTGACAGCTCATCGTGACTCTGGGTTGCACAGACTGGACAGCCAGAAGCAAAGTGTCCCAGTGAACTTCCCCATGGCCACCAGCACATCACCAACTGGATCTCACAGAGCCAAGCAGTCTCCATGTGAAAGTCTGAGTGAGGCTGGGCTTCAAGTGTGATTGTTTGTATTTTAGCTCACCCTTTTCTCTGTCATTTTCTTGCAGATGGAATTTTCATGGGTGCAACACAGGTTGGAAAAGGAATTTTCAGGCTCAGCATTTTGGTAACTCAGACAATCCCCCAGTCACAGCTTATTTGGACAATGAAATCTCTCCAGCAGCCAGGAGTGTGAGTATCTGGACTGCAGAGGGAGGTAAGCATCTGCTGTCACAACCATGCATTTTGGGGGCTCAAGTTTGTGTTGTTAGACAAGAGGGACCCACTCTTTCTAAGTCTGGTGCTTATGGTGTGTTCTCCACAGGAACTCAGGCCGAACAAAGGCACCCCATTTCTGTCTCCCTCACCTGACCAAAGGCATGGGAGCCCTTCCAGGGCTACTGGGAGCCCCACTCCTGGCCTTGCCAAGGAAGGGATCCAACACACCGCAGCTCACAATGGTCCCTGCTAAACAGGCAGGAGCAAAATGAGCTCCTGCTAAATGAATCCTGCTAAGCAGGCAGGAGCAAGGCTGTCACTGTCAATATTGAGATTCCAGAACAGTTTGTATCACATCAGTACTCCTGCTCCCACTTAAGTGTATGCTCCCAGCAACTGTAGAACAAGCTGCCCTGAAGAGCTTTTCCATGGGACAATAATTGCTACACAGATCTGTAGCTTAGAAAGGCCGATTTTATAGGATAGAGCTTTACACGACTCAAGAATCAACAGCAAAAAAAGTTAAATCCAGGGATGCAATGCTTGGCCAGGGTACATATGTTTGGGAGCCTTAATGCAGAAACACATTTCTAAGCCAGAAGACGGTATTATTATGTAGAAGATGTCTAGTTGGTGCAGCTGCTCTACAGACTTTGTAAGTCTTACAGGCTTCCAGCAAGGACACTGCTAGGGAGTATGGAAACCTAAAGAGACAAAACTGGAAGAAGAAGCCAGTATCACTGAAATATACACTGACTGCTGGACCGGCAGAGCACATGTGAGCTTCATAAGGCATCATGGAGTGTCCATGTGTTCCTTTGGCCAAGGCAGGCCCTATCCCAAGCACAGAGCTAAGTCCACACTGTGGCCTTCAACAAGATACCAGTATTGTCATCTGACTGTCTGACCACACAAATCACAACAAACCCACTGCTTAAAATGTGTTGAAAAAGCTCCTTAACAAAGACCAGGCCTGAGTGACCACTGAAAGACTTCTACAACCTGGCAGATCCTTTACCAGGTTGCACAAGAAATCCACTGGGTCCGCTTGATTGTTTCCTAAGATTTGGTTTGAAGAAAGTTTTGCTCTTGAATGTACAGCCTGGAATTAGCAACAGTCAGTGATAGAGACAAAGGAAGAGATCAAACCACACACTGTTCCATACATAAACCCTTCTTCTTCCTCCTCATCTTTGGTCCCCACTCTTGATTAAATCACACAGGCTTAGAGTAATTTTTTAACAAATAAATGAATTCTGTCAGAACTGACAGTGTTTAGAGAAACAGCAAAAAGTGCAATAACTCATTTCCCACAAAAGAACAAAATAACCCCTAGAACTTGAACAACATTCACCCCTGATTACTGAGAAATTATTTTACCAGCAATGTCACAGAGTTCTGCATCAGAGGCATTAGCAAGGGCTTCCTCCAGTTCCGGCTCCAGAGTCACACTTTCCAAAACAGGATCCATCGGCTTCTGCTTGGGAATCCAAGCTTTTCCTATGAATGCAAAATGAGGTCACTCTCGGTATAAGCTACAGCACCCAGTCCACAGCTACCCTTGCAGATGCATTTCCATGCTGTGAGATTTGAAAAGTAGAAAGGACAGAGGGAGTACAAGAGAAAAATCATAGGAGAAACTGAATCCCTTTCCATCAGCTTGGTCTGAGTCCTGCTGCCCTGTGAAGGGGGAGGCCATGGGCAGCTGCAGAGCTCAGCCCTTTCAGCAGCACGGCACCCACGGAAACCCAGCAGCACACTGGAGCAGGATCACGGCTGTTCATAGCCCAGCACTCGGAAAGGCATGCACAGCCTGACCCTCACCTCTCTGAAGGCTGCACAAAAGGGGTGAAGGTTTGCCAGCACTCAAGAGAAGCTTGTCCCAGCGCTGGGCTGGATCAGTCCTGCCACCAAGACACCTCTTGCTGTTGTGCATGTTGGCAAGGCAGATGGCACATTAGTTACAAGAGGGTGGAAAGGAGGTGGTGGAAAGCTCTGGGAGCAAGTAGAGACAGCACTTAGTGAACATATGGGATGCAAGGAGGAGCAGGCTTAGGGCAGCTGGTCTAGCTCAACCCTATTGCAAAGAACATGCCAGATGGAGTCCCTGTGCTTTATCTCTCTGGGCTGCAGGAGGCCACAAAACAGACCTATTCCCTGCAACTCAAAGGTGCAAATCCACAGGTCCAGCTGGTAATGCAAGATTGTCATCTTAGCTGCTTGCCCATGGCCTTTTCCTGAGGGGGGTGCCCCCATAGACAGGAGGCTGGAGCTTTGGACGCAGTGGGCTCCCTGCCAGCCCCCATCCCACTGCTTGTGGCGCCCTCTGGACAAGCCACAGCGCCTTCTCTGCTGGGGCTGGCTGCATCCCAGGAGGAATGGGGCAGCAGACAGGGCTGGAGATGGCCCTGCCCAGCTGCTCCCAGCTCCTTGCTGCTCATGCTGCAATGGGCAGGAGATCCTTCTCGGAGAGGGAATGGGTCAGGTCTGGGATTTCTCAACATGGCATACACCTGTGACAGCCAAAAGAAAAGAGAGAGGCTTGTGATGCTTTAAGACTCCACAGCAGGGAGCAGTCTGCTGGGTAAATCCAGCATTGCTGGGACAGGTGCAGGAGGGCTCTGGGAATATTTTGGAGCAGTCCCCTCCCCTAAAATAGTCCTGGATCAGTGCAGAGATAGTGACTGCAAAAGGCCTGGCCCAGCATGCCAGTCAGGACTATTTTTGTCACCTCTCTGAAACCAGAGTCAGTGACACCAAAAGGGAGAAACAGTCCTGCTGCTCAGGGATATGCAGAAAGGGGCTAAATTTAGACTCAAGGAAGAAGCAACTGCACCTCAGGGTCCCCTGGGACAAAATGGAGGCTGCCACAAAGAGCCTTTTGTTCCTATCCTCTGCCTGCACATTGCTGCTCTGACAGAGAGAGCAGGAATCTGCCTCCTGAGACACAGCTGCTCTTGCAAAAATAGGCAGAGTGTCACGTGCCTGCACAGCCAGGCACCTTCTGGGTACTAAGCAGCAAAATGTCTGCCCTGGCTTGGTGTGGAGATCTGAAACCCCTGTCCCACCAGATGCATGGCTGGGCAAACTGTATGTACCCTCTGGTCAGTGCAACACCAGCAGGGAACAAGAGAAACAGAGCAAACTTAATTCTGCTGTCATGCAGTAACTCCTTCTGACACCTCAGTGACACCAGAATTTCTGGGGTTTAATTCTATTTTAATTTTAATTACCTAATTTCAGTCAATTTCTAAGTTTTAGAAAGTTTTGTATCTCAGTGGTGCTTCGTTACAAGACTGAACTTTAAATTAAACAGTGCATGCAAGATGACAACGCATGACATTTTATGTCGCAGTGTGCCAGGGACTGCACCTCCCATGGCCAACTAATAAATCACCCTCCAAACTTCAAACGTGGTGACTTATTTACAGCTTCATCATAGCTGTGGATATGTAATTTGCCATTTCTGGCTCACAGTTAATATAAGTCGTTTCTTCTCTCAACAGCGTGTTACAAATGAAAATACGCTTCATGCTTTTAAATTCTCAACAGACTGAAGTATGATGCTGGAGACTCAAAATGCTTGAAATACCTCTGTCTCCTGCAGAACACTGCTTCTACCTTTTAGGCTTGCCAGGTGGGTAAGCAACACTGGACTGGGGCACATCTGAAAGGTATCAAACCAGTCTTCCTGACAGTACTCAATTTACTCATTTACTTCTCTCAAGCACTACTTTAAAAAAAAAAATTAAATCTAAAAATACTGCCTCAGGTTTTGTTAAATGAACAGATTTTACACAAGCTCTTTTTAAGGCAGCCATGTTGGTCAGTAAGGAGGCACCTTTCAGAAAGACCCCCCAGGAAACATGTTGATATGCCCATATTTTCATGCATTATTTTTTCACACTGGACAACCAGATCTTCTGCTGCAGGGGAATCACGGTTCAGAGGGAGACACAACAGCTGAGAGAAGTTACTGAGAAGCTTCTGGAATGCAGAGGCAAGGACTGACCAGACCATGTTCCTTGTTAGATGATATTTGGAGTTCTAATGGGAGCAGGGAAGTCACTTGGATAATGAGTCGTATACAAGGAGAACAGCAAAAGATGCCAGAAGGAGAAGAAAAGCAAAGAGGCAGAGAAAAGCCCTGCTCACAGGCCTCAGGGCCATGCAGAGCAGGAGTGCAGCAGCCACTGCAGGGTATGGTGCAGGAAGACACAAACCTGCAGGAGACTGGCAAATAAGGCTGGAGTTGTCAAGAGATTATGAAAACTAGATGGGAACTGCTGGGCCTCATCACAGCTGCAGAGAGCTGTGGAGTTTCTCTACGGTGAGAAGCTCACAGAGTCAAAATGGAGAGTGAAAGGCAACAGTGAAACATGGAGCTTAACATGAGGAGCTCACAGAAGAACAGGGCAAGGAGGAACAGCAGAGAACAGAAGACAATTTCTTTCCAAGAACCTGATTCAGATGCATGGGGATGGGAGAAGGCTGCACAGTGGTACAACTTCTGTCCAGCACTTAACAACATATCAGGTGGTGCCCAAATCAGCCAGCACAGGGACCTCTTGGGCCCACCCCAGTTTATCAGCCAGCCTGGGCTGGGGCTAGGCAGCAGGGAGAGCAGATTCACCACCCCAGTAGTGTCAAGAAGAAGTTTTATTTACACAGATCAGACATAACCCTTCTGCTGTGCACCCACTATGCCTTCATTGTGATACACCCAGCACAGTGCAGAGGATTACCATACCTCTCTTTTCACCTGTGAAAGGAACCAAGTCTTCTCGGTCTTTAATGTCCTTTGCCTGCTTTTCTAGGTGGGCCATGAGTTCCTCCCTTTTGAAGGGGCCAGTTGGTGGCTTTTGTGTCTGGTCCCGCTGCCTGAGGCCTGCTGGCAACAGTGCATTCTAGACATGGAGGTGAGAAACACAGGTTATCTCTGCAGGCCACAATCCCCGTCCATCAAACACTCTCCCCTCTGCACTCCCCTCACTGCACCACTCTTCTTCCACAGGGCTGGACAGTTTGCTTCTCCTTGTGTCAAAGGTTATCTTCATCCAGCCCCACTCATTCCCACATCATCCAAGATACGTGATACTCCTTTCCCCCTTCAGTTTCAAATGCTGCCCAGTAGAGGTTTCTCTGCAACATCAGCTCCAGCCCTTTCTTTCTGGAATCTCTCAGCCACCTTCTACCCACTATATGAGTCTGTGCAGGTGCCCCCAGTGCTCCATGTGTCCCAAAAAGAATCAGTTCAGTTAAATCTCATGATCTTTCACAGAGCAGATCAGAGTTGTGGTGGTCTCTTCTGCCTTTTAGGATTCATCACAAAACTACAGAGAGGGTCTCACAGAGAAGATCACTCGGTTGCAGAGCAAAACCCCTGTGAACCCCAGGTTTTTTTCAAGCTGCCTCCTTGTTACTCAGTCACGTAAGCCTCCACGGGAAGTTGGTTTGTGCTTGACACATATGGCACGTAAACACCTGCTTATATTTAAATATAGAACAGCCTTAATGCAGTAAGTAAGACTATTCCCAGATTTGACACTAAGCATGTTCTTTAAAGCTTTACTGGATAGAAGTCAACATTTACTTTTTAAGACATCCAAGGTGATGCTGAACAACACGCTATGATTTTTCCATGCCTGCCTGATAAAAGTACTTCATTATAATTTATGTCTGTATCAGTAAAAAGCCTGGGAAGGAAAATTACTAACAGGAAGCAGTTGGAATCGAGCAACCCTGGAGGGCAAGAGAAGCGTGTGAATTGCACAAGCAGGGAGGCATAGGAGACAGCTTGCTTCCACAGACTTCATGTCGTGCAAAGCAACAATGCAATCTTCAAGCAGAATACACCTGCACTGACAGATGTCCATAATTATTTTACCTTTCTTCATCTTTCACAGAATGCTGCCTCACCCCGTGTCTTCTGAGGTAGCTGTTACCAGCCCATGAGCCCATACACTTAATCCCAGGAGCCAGCTTGCCAGCTCTCAAATATTTTCCTGCATTACAATTAAAAATACTGATGATGCAATCTACAGCACCCATCGTTTACTCCAGAAACACTAACTGCATGTTGCAGGAACAATTTCTCACTTGGCAGTGCCCGAGCTCCTCGAGTAACATTGGCGTACACCAGAGGCCAGCCAGTTGGCTCTGCACATCCCCTGCAACGGGGCAGTGCTGCTCCAAAAACCTTTCACCAGCTTGGCTCCAGCAGCCCCCATGTTTGCATATGTGCAGCTCCTGCTGATGCTAGGAGGTTGCTAAAAATAAACTGTCCCACTTTGCAAAACTCCAGGATTTGGATTTCTGCCTAAATGGATGAAAATATAGGCATTTGAAGTTTGTTACAAAAACCTCAAACCCAAAACACCAAAAAAACCCCAGAAAACCCTCAAACCAAGCAACCTGCAAAGCATTCCCTCCAAGGTGGCCTGCTTAGAAACAGAGATCCATTTTCCACAGGATTACTGCACTGCACCAGCCCTGGCTCATATTGCCGTGGCAAGTCACAGATGCTCATCACGTTGGGAAAAGGACAGAAAAACAGAAAAAAAGATACACATGTAGACTGTGCTTCCAACATCAAAAAATTCTTCTGTGTATCTGCATCCAGTGTCTTCTACTCTTGCTCCAAGTACAGGCTCTGCAAAGGATCCCACTGAAATACAGATTACTAATGCAGCCCACTCCCCCACAATTACTAAGATTCACAACCTAACATCTCAATTAAAAATTACTTACATCAGGATCCAGCTCTTCCAGTTCATTCTCTAACTTCCTGAGCTCCTCCTCTGTCAGAGCTCCAAGGATCTGATCTTCATCCAGGTCTCGGTATTTTTCTAGCTCCTTTCTGTAAGACATCTTAGAGGAGTCTCGTGGATCTCACTTCTATGCTGTGACAGAACCTGATATGAAAACAAGACATGTTAGCACTGAACACATGAAACATGATGCTGCAGCCTGCCTGGCTGGGGAGCACTGAACACTCCAGAGTTGGAGATTTGTGCTTAAAGCAAACTGATTTCAAAAGATTGCTCAGAGCCCCCCTTTCATATCCCACACACAGATGATCACCCAGGGAGGAGAGAGCAGCGCAGCTCCGGTAGCACACGGCCCCACCACGGATCCAGGGGACAGGACTAAGGAAGTTCTTGGTACAGGATCCTGGCTAGGGATGTCTTTCTGCAAGCAGTGCTAGATGTTAATGAAGCATCCTGGGCACTTATTTCTTTGAAGGACAATAAACTATAAGTCATGAAGCATTCAGCTCTCACTCATGTCCTTACAAGCCCCCAGTAACACTGCCCTGTACATGGCATTCCAGATAACATTGCTACTGGAGGGGAAAACAGATTTGTAGCACCACTGAGTACCTCTGAGCCCTGAAACCTCCACGAGGCTACAGTGCATGGCACTTCTTCCTGTATTTTAAAGCCGCAAGGAGATCAGGAAGTATTATCCACTCTGGTTCAGGAGGCTGCCAGTTAAATGTGCTATTTAGTGACCCACCTTTCCTTGGACAGCACATGTTTGCCCTGCTGCCAGCTAAGCAGCTGACCTGCGTGCTACTGCACGTTCTACACCAACCCTGCAAGAAGAGAAGTGAATGGTCTATCAGGACAATCCCTGCTGACCCCAAGGTTTGGCCCATGTCTCCTAATACAATGTGCCATACACAACCATATGCATGTAACTGGACCTCTGCAAGCAAAAAGACAGCAGAGGAAAAGGTACAATGTATTGAAAACATGCAGGTGGGTTAAAAGTACAGTCAGCATAACACACAAAAGCATATCCAACTCTGCTCTTTTGCTGACAGTCTCCTTCTGCTCCACAGCACTGCCTGTACATTTACTTTTTTTTTTGGCTCTGTTTTTGCAGAGAATATCAAGTCCTAGATAATTTAAAGTAACTTTTCTTAAAGTGTTGCTATTCTTTTATGTGACATTTACGTTAAAAATAGCAGCAAGGCCTGTGTATTTTTTAGGGAGCCAAACATCTTTTGAGTTTCTATAAATGGTCTCTTTTCAGCTCCTGTGGAACATCAGAGCCCTACCCTGAATCACATCTTCCAGCTTTGCTTGTCCCCTCCAGACAGATTATGCTCTTATGATCACTCTTCATTAGTGGAGAAGTTTCTTTATGCAAGTTACAACACAGCTGCTGTTCCAGATAGGAAAATTATCTTTAGCTTGGTCACAAAAGGGCACAGTAATGCACACATGCTTGCTCAACAGCAAGCCCTTAAATTTAGAAGCTGTCATCTTGTCAGACGTTTGGTTCCCCACTAGTGTGATGGCAATTCCTGCATCACTCACATTCCTGCCACTCGGCACTTAGGAAGCGCGAGGAGATGGTACCTTCTGGATGGGAGAAACAGCCCCTGAAAGTCCCTCAGTTTCTCTGGGAACTGAGAGGGTGAAAATCACCTTTCACTGGGCTGGTTTGCTCCAAGGAGCAGCCATCAGCCTGTAGGCACCGGAGCCAAGGACAGCCAGGAGGGTGGATGGAATCAGGAGCGGTGTGGCACAGTGGGTCTGGCTGAGTGGGGGAAGGAACACCACAGCCCTGTGCTTCACCAGCTCCCTACAGCCCTCAGTGCAGGGCTCCCTGTACTGCGAGGCTGGCAGGCAGCAGCCACACACCAGCCAGCCTACGAGCCGTGTCCCCAGCTCAGCCCCTGCAAGCACAGAGAAGGGCACAGCCTTTACTGCAGTTGCCCATGAACACTGAGGCAGGAAATCCTAGAATAGCAGCCTGGACTAGGATCTGGATATGTGCTGTGCTACTGCAGCCTTAGATAGCAGGGCATGAGCCACCACCAGCCCGGATTTCATATGCCATATGTAGTTTTGACCATTCTGCCATGGAAGGAGCTGGAACTAGGAGCAAGGAGAAAGGCAGGAGCAAGGAGAAATAACCCACCCCAGGCTGCTAAATTCCCTAAAATGGCTTAAAATACCCACACCTGCCACACAGAGAGCAATATCTTTCTACACGAGGACAACTATTCCCAGAGGCAGCCACAGACCATTCCCAGGAATGCAGGCAAGGCTGCAAGCAGGGGCCTGTCTGGGAGCAGAGTGCAGCCCCGCAGGGTGACCTTGTTGCCTCCCTCCAGAAGGACAGCGGTGTCAGCACTGAGAGGCAGGACAGACACTGGATGTCAGTGCACACAGGCAACGCTTCTGGAAAACGCCTCAGGTTTCAAAGCATCTTGCAGAGATATGAAGCCAAGACTGCATATAGAAAAGGCCCTGAGGGCTGAAGACAGGTGCAGAGCCTGCTGAAGCACAGCTGAAATCCCCGTGGAGAGAATTTAATTTCCTGCGTATCCCAAAGAGAAGTGTCAGGGGGCACAGTGCCTTCCCAGACTGCTGGTGCAGCCGGACGGTGCCGGCACCTCGCACATTTCCCATGGAGAGCACGCTGAGAGGGCTGCTCATGGAGAGGAGCAGCCTTGCCCGTGGCAGCGGGACATTCTGTACCGCTCCCCTGCCCGCAGGACCAGCTGCTCAGCTCCGTCTCCTCCTGCACAGCCGCCAGGACCTGTGTGTTCGCTGGCGCTCCCTTATCTCCACATCCCAGGCCTCTTCTAACCTATCTTGCTAATGAGTGCTGGGAGAAAAACCAAACCAGCCCACATGCTGTAAATGGAAGAGGGCTTTGAACTGCCAGTGATAAGAAAGCAGGTAAATTCTGCCTAAGTGAAATTGTTTTCGTTTGTACAGAGTACAACCCACCACTACAAAACGATTCTCCCTGACTTGTGCCAGAGTACAAGCATGGTTTAACACAGGTTCCACCTTCACCTCGGCTCAAACTAAACAAGAAGATCCTTCAGTACAACTTGAGTTCTCACTCTTTTTCATTAACCCTATCACTCTTCATTCAGTCAGCTAAGGAAGGCATCACAAAATAATACAAGTGCAATATACACATACTGAACAGAACTGACACTGTTGCAACTTTAGGTCCTCAAAAAATTGAAATTCATATAGATTACAAAGATAGCAAGACATTAAGCCTCTTTGTTCAAAGTACTTGTCAGTCACACTGGAAGACAGTCCAAGCACTTGCACTTAATAAGTCAGAGCAGCACATAGGCTGGAATGCACAACAATCATTAAAACTATTAAAGGAGAAAAATTGAATTCGCTGGGAGATAATAAAAGGTCATCTACAGGAAAGACTGTTCTCATCATGAATATGGGAACACAAAACCAAACCAAACAAAACAACATTGCTGATCATGAAGGGGATAGAACAGTTCCCTTCCGAAGGGTTCAAAATGCTGGGCAAACAAATGGATGCTGAAAATAAGTGAAAATGAAAAGCATCCTGTACAACACTGGAAATAATCCTTTCACAGTGCTTTGCACTGGTACAGCCCCCTGCAGCACCATGACCTTTTTGGGGTGCTGAAACCTGAGAGCAGCACTGACATCTGCACAGGGAAGCGGTGGAAATCCATCCAGGAAAGCGGCCCACGTGGCCCACAGCTTCACCACCATCCGAGGGCACGCATCAATCAGTGCTTGGCTGTGCTCCTCAGGTGGACGAGAGGGAGGGCAGAAGCAGGGCAGCACTGGGCTCAGGCTACAGCAGGGTCTGCTGGATTATCCCCCTGTGATCTGACAGCGCCAGGAAAAAGTGAGGATAGGGAGAACTGGGTAAAGTGACAGGAACAGCAGCAAGACAAATTTCAAGAAAACACAGAAATGTCACAGTGGAAGCCACACATGCTGTGTGAGGCCTGCTGTGTGTGACACACCTGGCGCACCCCTGGTGCACCCCACGACACACCTGGCACATGAAGTGTGACACACCTGGCGCACGCTGTGCCGGGCAGCCCAGCGCCTCCCCGCGCAACCTCCCGCATGTGCCAGCATGCCAGCAGCAGGACAGCACAGGACAGAAAGCACTGCCCTCCACCAAAACACAGGGAGGAGGAGCAGCTAAGCTCAGCCGGGGTGCGGGGCTTTCCAGGAATACATTCCATTGTCAGCCCAGCCAGCCCTGGCTCGGGGGTCTGCGCAGGCAGCACCGTGCCCAAGGCTTGGCCCGTGGGAGGGTTTGGGGCATCCCTGGCCACCACTGCACCCAACAACCACCAGAGGCAGAGGACAGGAGTTCTGCGTACTCTGCCACGCAATGAGAGCCATGTCCGAAAAAAATTAACATCCTCGCCCCAGACAGCCCATGAATCTACCACAAAACCTCTTCTGTGCTCTGAAATGTGAAAGCAGAGCATGGGGCTTGGGTTCTGGGATAAGGAGGTAGCCAAGCATGACCAGCATAGCAATTGATTCCTGAAAAAACTGCCAAGTTTGAAGACAGAAATCTTTTCAGGATGAAAGCTGTATTCAAGGAGCAGTGAAGGCAGGAATTCATATCATGAGGGATGGCTTGAAAACTGTTCCTGTTTGACTCACACGGGGTTTTGATTTATGAGATTTTTTTTTTACAGCTTAAGTATAAATCTGAGTCAAAGTTCAGAATTATTGTTTTGCAGTATAAAAATAACAAACCAATATCAACCATCCCCCCTATAGTTGCTACAATAATTTTATTTTCCTTTCCTTGCAGCATAACTTAAAAGATAAATGCTAGTGTCTGGGGTGTTTTTTGACGGAGTGTGAGTTTTTTGACCTCAAGTGACCATTTCCTATAAATTCAAGAGAAACCAGGTGCTTTCTGTGCATACACTTAAATCTCAGTGAGTCACCCAGGTGCAGATCCAAGATGCATGCTGTACGGATGAGAAGAACAAATAATCTCCAGCTTTTTTCTAAACCAAAACTGTGTTCTTATGTGGTCAGTCCTTATGTGGTGACAAACCTTAAAGCCAGTAGTGAACCTTAATGAAATCTCATGCAGGACTCAGACCCTTATTCCTTGGGAAGCTGCACACGTGTGCAAAGGGTCTGTCAGCCCAGAGATCTCTGCAGTGAGGGAGAGCTGGGGCACTTGCACAGTGGGCTAAGGCCACGTGGGGTTACCAGAAGCACTCGGAGAAGGGGTAGCTGTTACACATGTAGTGCTGCAGCAGGCATGGTGGGGATGTAGAGAAGAAGGAAATCAATCCACCAAAAAGTTAATCTCTGCTGATTCTCTCCTCCTGGGACAATTTTCAAACCCTGAGCTTGCATCCCAACATAATTGGGTGCTGATGACTCCATGGGCAACTCTGCTTTTTGAGTCACTGGGCAACCAGACATAACCAGCTCCCTGCAGTTTCAAAACCTGACCAACAAATTATGGCCAGATCCAGCAGCAATGAAGGGAAAGATGCACATCAGCTCCTACCAAGACCACATCTAAAAACGTGATCTATGTGAATTGTGCAAAACCCAGTAGGAAATCAGAGCAGAGCAGAGGAGGAGTTGGATCCATCCCCAGTGTCACCACACAGCCACACACAGCAGAACTCTTCACTGGTGGGTGCTTGTGACCACGGTTCACCCTGCCCACGAGGGGAATTGTGTGGTACAGGTACCGTGCTGGTACAGGTGTGCCTCCTCCCAGCGCACAGGTACCAACATCACACCTCAACCCCACAGTCCCTTCTCTCACAGACACTACCAGCGCCCAGTGGTGGCTCTGCAAGTGACTACATGCCCTGCACGTGAGTTACAGACCCTCATAAGTTTCCTCCACTTCAAATGTACATTGTTCCTCTTAAAATGAAAGGAAGATAAATGCCTAAGACCAGTCCCTTAACGGCTGCACATTTCTGTAGACTCCTTTCC
This sequence comes from Zonotrichia albicollis, assembly GCF_047830755.1. Classification (NCBI taxonomy): domain Eukaryota; kingdom Metazoa; phylum Chordata; class Aves; order Passeriformes; family Passerellidae; genus Zonotrichia; species Zonotrichia albicollis. The sequence goes on along the minus strand of NC_133860.1, from coordinate 65,584,152 downwards.
AAGTGGATCTCATTTTCTAGTCAGAGAGGAAAGCATCATTTTAACAAGCCATAAACACACACCCAGGCTGCAGCATCAAGTACTGTTGGCCTGTCTGGGCCCTGCATCACCACCTGGAATGTACAAGATGATGAAAACTTTAGTTAAAGCTACAAAAGACTTTCGATAGACTCTGCCCTGGGCTTGGAGTCGAAGCTGCATTAGAAAGGGTCTAGCCAGGAGATTCACATGGGAGACCCAAAGGAGACCCTCTGCTTAGCACCACTGAGATGTAGATGGATGCTGCATGCAATTTGAGGTCCTCTAGTAGAACACAGGTCTTTCCAAGCTGAACAAGCAAAAGGAATTGGACTTATTCAGCCTGGAGAGAGGAAGGCTGCAGAGGTAGCCAACTGCAGTCAGCAACAGGCTGCCTAAATGGAAATTATTTTTAAAGAAGAAAAAACACAAATTTGTGTCCTGGATGAGGAGAGTGGACAGAGAAAAGAGAGGGGATGCTCCAGACAGTGAGAAGCTCTGCCATATCAGATGCAGAAAGCAGAGCACACACTCTCATTGCTCCAGAAAAGTCAGCCATCAACAAGAAAGACTGAGGCACTCTCAGCCTCTCTGCAAGAGGCTCATTCTTAAGGAAATCCAACAGCCAATCTGCTGTCCCTTCAGGGAACTGAAACTTCTCCAAGGAAGATCTAGGCTTCCTCCCAACAAGCAGCTGTTAATCTAAGACATCCTGAATTCATATTTGAAGGAAACATCTGGAAGAAAGGATTTTGAATCTATCAAAGCACATGACTTGTGACTCTTGCAGCGACATACCAGCCATGCAGAACACGTAACACTATCTACAGCTACCGTCACCATCCAACCCCTGCAGCAGGGAAGTTCAATAGGCCATGGGCAAGACCTACTGACGGTACAGCTTCACTCCCATGGATATCCTCATGTCAGAGCTGACAGTCCCATCCTTGACAGCTCCACAGCAAATACCGTGTTGTCATGCACACACCAGGGAAGGCTCCTTGCGCTCAAGCTAAGTAACCTGTCCCTTTGTCCACTAGTGCTGAGGAAAGTCTCACACTGCTTTCACTCTCCTCAGTCTTCTCAGCTCACCCAGCTCCTAACCCAATATCCAGAAACTCCTGTATCTCCTGGCTCTCCTCTTGTCAATAGCCCTGCAGCCCGCAAGCCACACAACTCAATACTGGTGCTCACCAAGTGCTCTTTCTCATCAGCAAATAGCCTGGATGTTTGGTGACCAGGCCAAGATCTAACAAAGCCTGAACACAAAGCATCCCAGCTGTATCTCCCCCACTTCATATATTTTTAAGACACACTTGTAAACACAGTTATGTGTTCTCCTATTTGGGGTGAGGTTGTCTCATGCACCTGGCATGCACTGAGTTGCTTAATTACTAATCCCTGCGAAAAGCATGTGGGCACACTTGAGTCATTAGTGACACTCTGCACTCAGTTCCTGCTCTGTAACTTGAACCCTTCCACTTGGAAGCCTCACAGCCATCACAGTCTCTGGAAACTGATCCTGGGTTTCTTTCCTGAGTTGCTCTTAGCCCTCGGATGGACACCTCTGTTTCTGTGGAACACTCTGGTTTTGCATGGTGAACACTGGAGCAGAAAGGCTCCTGTCCTGCACTGGGCAGTGCCTCAGATCCTCAGGTGGGCAATGGCCATGTCCTGTGAAGCAGCCCTGCCAGAGAGCCAGAGCCAAAGCATAGAGTGCTGCTAGTAACACACGAATGCCTGCACATCCCAAGCCCACCCTGCTGCTAGTGTGGCTGAAGCACAGGGAACGGCAGGGAGCTGCCCCACCAAGGTGCAGCTAATCAGCCCCAGACAGGCTGATGCTCAATTAACACCGAAGCCAAATGGGCGCTGTTCCAGCAGCAGTGAGTGTGCAGTGAACAATGTGCACCAAACCTGAGCGAGGTATTAACAGAGGAAAGATCCTCACACCATCGTGCCAGGCCTGCAGAAGCAAAGAAACCAGCTCCAACTGGGAGAGCTACCAAGCTGCACAGAACCTGCATGGGAGAGAGCTCTGGGGGAGCCCACTGCTACCTTGCCTCCAAGCTTTCCCCAGGCTGCTCCCAGTCAGAGTGTCCTGGGATGTATAGACTTTGGTCTGACCCAGGATAACCTCTGTTATGTGTTTATCTCATTCACCATGAACAAGTGGGAAGGATTCCCTCCGAGGAGGGTGATGCAGCTCTAAGGCAAGGTTTCAGGAAGGGGGGGAATCTCCATCTTTGGGGATTTGCAGACACAGGCCATATGAAGCCAGAACCTCCCTATCTGAGGAGGGGTCTGCTGGGAGCTGGGGATGGGCTGGAGAGCCACAGAGCCTCCCATGGTGCTGCCTCCATGTGCCCAAGAACATGGGGCCATTTAGCACCACAGTCACGGAACACAACTTTCTGTCCTGTCTCTCCCAAGAGCCTGGTCAAGGCTTCACTTTTATCAAGTGAAGACATTTTGTCTACAGGTCTCCGCCTGACCAAAGGAGTGAGTCTTGCTAGCTCATGACGTGCAAATGACTGTCAGCTATTGAGGAAAAAAATCAGAAGGCAGATCACAGTTTCCTTCCCCCTAGCTGTGCTTTCACGAAAACTCCACACACCTGAAAAACAGTGAAGCAGCACACAGAAAAGTACAACAATTCACCTGCAAGCACTACATTTAGTAGCACATTGCTCTGGGGAATAGGAGCTACACATCTGGCAACAGAGGACTGGTGCTTCTTACAAAGGGTTAATTCAGGATCTTCTGTAAAGATAAATCAAATGGTCCTTTGGGTGAATGAAAGTGAAACTCGAGCAAAGAAAGTCAGTAGTGAGATAGACCAGACTGTTCCCATATCTGTTTGGCTTTCCCAAATACAGTAAGGGGGTGGGGGGGAGCAACATATTTCCAATATTATGCAAAACCACAGTATCTGGAGAAAAGGCAGCAGACCATCAGAGCTGAGAAGTGTGTGAAGAACAAGATGAGTCAGGCTGGGAAACAATGCAGTGCAGAAGGAGGGGTGGGAGAAGAGCCCTGACAGGGGGAAAACAGAGACTTTGAAATGAGAAGCAGTGAGCCTGTGAGGCAGTGTGCTGGTTGGAATATCCAGCCGTGTGTACATTAGGGCAACAGGTACAGACGCTGTCAGGAGGCAGTGCTGCAAAAGGAATTTGGCTTTTGCAGTGTTGGCAAGACAGTGCTTGGCTTCCATGTTGTAGCCCAGCTCTTCCTTTCAAGAGGGCAAAAGAGCTCACTACTGTGACCTGAAGCAGGGGTTCCATGCCCAAAAAGCTTGTCCAGTATTTGCTCTGAGAAAAGGTGCCACCTCTCAGCACAAATCTGGACGAGAAACGAGGAAGTCACTCTTTACTGCTGCATGATCTGACAGTTCACACATAAGAAAGGGATTAAAAAACAAATTAAAAAACCACTTAAAACCAACTTCAGTCACATGGCTGAACACACTTGTTGGGCTCAAGGCCCAACATACAAGGAAAGATGTAAAGCAAGTAGGAAGGACCTCCACATAAGGGGAGAGCAGCTGGCTCTGAAGGGAGGCAGAGGGCTATGGATTCTGCCCAACAAACCATCCATGACTATTTAAAAAGCAGAGGGCAACAGATGAGCACAGAGTGAGGGCAGAAGCTGTGTCCATCTGAGTAAAGAAAGCTTATCTTTAGGATAGGCAATGCTTTTCAAGGCAGTGACTATTTCAAGCTGGAGAAAGCCAGGCCAAGGCAAATACAACAAACGGCCCCAAGGAACCTTCCCCCCTGCTAATTTCCACTATTCTCTTACAAAAGCAGCACAGCTTTCTAGCGATTCATTGTCTGGAAAACCATCTCCTAGAAGGGCTCCCTGGATTACAAGCGCAAGCAAAACCAGTAAAGAAGAGCTCTCGGTGCCCTCTGCAAGCCGCTCAGCGCCGTGCAGAGCCCTCTCCTCCCACCGTGCCAGCACTCCCGATCCCCGCCGGGATTTGCCGCGGACACGCGTGAGGGCCGCCGGCCGCCTGCCATCCGTCCGTCCGTCCGTCCATGCCAGCGCCTCCGCCGCGGGCCTCCGCCCGCCCGCCGGGGGCACGGCCGCTCCGTGCCCGGGGATCCCCTCCTGCCCGAGCCCCGGACACCGCCTGCTCGAACCCGGGGTCCCCGCCTGCCCGAGCCCCGGGCTCCCCGGCAGCAGCACGCCCGCCGCCGGCTCCGCGCATCCCGGCTCCGCGCTCCCACCTGCGGGCACGGCTCCCGGCAGGCAGGCGAGTGTGCCGGCAGGCAGGCAGGCAGGCACGGCGACCCATCGCCCAAGCCGTTCCCTTTCCTGCGCTGCCCGCACCGCAGCAGCGCCCGCTATTTCTGTCGAGCCGGGGGCGCCGGGTGCCGGCCAAATGTTGTGCCACGATACGGGCCGGGCCCGCCGCCCCTTCGCTCGCTTACCGCACCCGTGCGCCGTGCCGTGCCGTGCCGTGCCGAGCCGAGCCAGGGCGGCTCGTCCTGGCCGCGCCGGCTCCGCCGCTGCCGGGGGCGGGGGTCCGGGCCGGCCGCGGCCCCGGGCCGGCCGTCACTCAGCGGGGGCCGGCCCGCCGCCCCTCCCGGCCCAGAACAGCTGCGCCCAGCCCGGCCCCCGCCCCGGGCCCCGGCTGGGTCGGCCCTTACCCTCCGCCGCGCTCGGGATGGCGAGCGCGCTCCTTCTATCCCCGGGGCAGCTGCGGGGCGCTGCGGAGGGTGGCGGCAAGAGCAGCATTTGTTTCCAGAGGGTCTTTCCTGCTTTTTAACGGGTCAGACACGCTGGAGTTTGTCTTTCGTCCCGTGGCAACGTCCCTCATTCGGAGTGCCGAGCCAGATGCTTCTGCTTTTTGGGAAGCCCCACAAGATATACACGCGTCTTCTTGAGGATCCAGGACACTGTAAAGCACCCTGAGACTGCGGCTGGAAAAACTACTCCTTCTCGAGAGGAGTCGTGCAGCACTGGGCCAGGGAGAGCAGGGAGGCCTCAAGGATCAGCCAGACCGAGTCGTGGCCACTCAGGCTGGATGGCCCCACTACCAGCACTGCCGGGGACCTGTAGCTGCAGTCATGGGCACTTTATAAAAGCTACTTCCCCATAAATGCCACCTGTGTCAATGCACCCACTAATCCCGTGCCTTACTTTACTCCCTGTCAGCTTGCCCCACATACCCAGTGACAGCCACTAGAGCTGCTCCAAGTCTGCAGTCAGCCCAGGAGAGCTGCCTTCCAGTCTTGTGGTATCAAGTTTTAACATTGCTGCCAAATCTCCTTTCCCCTATGTCACCTTTGTCACCCTATGTCACCTTTTTGTCACCTATCCACTTTAAAGCCCCATGGATTTGTCCTTTAATGATTTTTTACCAAATCTCCCACAAAGTGTCAGCCCCAAGCTCCTCCTTAGCTCTGCTGTCTGGTCTCCACCAGCAGCCACAAGACAAGAGTGGAGAGGTTTACCAGAGGTGGCCAGTCCATGTGAATGGTTCTCCAGCCCCACACTTCCCAGACCTAGTGATGACCTTCATCTGAAAATGTCCCCAGTTGCCTCGAGTTAGTACCAGGCTGGTTTTTTTGCATGACCTGCCTGGCACTGACATTCCATGTCCTGTGGCATTTGAAGGAAGATCTGCAGTTAGCTCTGAAAGTGCTGCTCCCAGCTAGGACAAAGGAAGGATACAAAGGCCTCTGCCAAGCACTGCACCCAGGGCATGTCTCACTGAGGTGAGCAGGCCCAAGTCACTGGCATCATCCCAGCTGCTGGCACGAGAGAAGAGGCTGCTTAGAACCACTCACTTCACTCAAATGCCTGTTTGTCCAGGCTAAAGAAGCCTGACAGGCAAGATCAGACAAACCTGTATGCCAGTTTCCCTGACACCTGTTTACCAAATGCCTTCCTCCAGGGCGTGCAAGCCGGGAGAAGCTCAGGAAGTGATCCACTGGCACCACTGAGCTCCCATACATGCCTGCATTGGTTTTGCACTCAGAGATACGTTTGATCTGGCTGCTGTCAGATGTAGTCTTGTGGGCACGAGAAACTTATCTGAGGCATCTTGGTCCCCTTAGAATGTCCTCACCTGTCTCCATTAGGCAAGACACGGACCCAGCTTCTCAGCACATTTGTTTTCAGTGCATCCCTGGTTGCTCTTTCTTAGCGGTTTGCTGCGACACACTAAGGTAAGGAATGCTGCAGGTAACATACACTGTAGCACTTTTCACAAGACACCAAGTTTCACTAACCCAACCACAGCAGGGCTCTCAAGGAAGTGGCTTGTCATGCTTGAAGCATGTCCATTCAGCTCTTCTTGCCCTGGCCAAGGTCTAACTTCACAGAGCAGCACAATTCTCCTGTTCAAGAATTCCAGTCCAACCTGAAAACATCAGCAAAGAGCAAAAGAACACAAAATGGAGCTTTCAGGCTTTATGAAGGTTTAAAGTGATGATTTTTCATGGCATGATTTTCCTTCACTTTTCTCGTCTAACATAGACAGCACCTGAGAATCCAGGCTCTCAATTAAATTAAACATAACTAATTATTAGTTTTGCCTGATGCAAAACTGTGAGGACAAAGGATGAGTGTGGTGAAAACACAGAGACAAAAGATCTTTGCAACAAAAAAATCTTTTTTGCAACAAAAGATCTTTGCAACAAAAAGATTTCCCAAATGGGGAAAGTAGTCCAGGATTGGAAACCCTAGGGATAGGAATTCATTTTGAGATGGCAAAGAAGGTTCTCATGTTTCTCTGACAAAACAAGAGTTCCTTAGAATGAGCTGGAGTGAACACACTGGGAGACGAAAACAGGTAAACTTTTTCAACTGAACAAAATACAGCTGAGATTGAATAAACAGAAAAGAGGAGGTTTGCAACTGCTTACTCTTCACAGCCTTGGGTAAGTAAGACACCTGCTTTGTTTGTTTTAGTTATCACAGCATCATCTGTTTTCTCTAGCTAATCAAGGATCATTTTTCATTTTTTAAAATTCACAATGTTCCACATAACAAAGCTGCATTCCCTTTCTCTGGTTGTAAAGTTGTGGGATGGGGTCCCAAGAACAAGACATTGCAAATCCACATTCCAAGGGATGATCAGCTGGGCTTTTGCACATACATCCTACATGGTTTTGGCATTTATAGTGAAACTGGAGTTCCAGTGAATTCCCTGGCTGTGCCCCTTTCTTCCTGCAACTAAAGCTTTTACATGCCTTGTTTTATCTACACATAAAAATACTTATCAGTGAAAACTTTCTGAAGTGTTCTCCTCCTTAGCCTTCTTCCATCCAGACAAACTGCAAATCCTACTATTTAAACCAGACTTTCTAGATATTGTTGCTTTCATCTGGATTCTCTGTGATGAATCCACATCTTTCCTGGAGGACAGTGCCCAGAACTGCATGGAGGGTTCCAGTGGAAGCCTTTCTAATAGCTGTCAGAATGGAAAGTAACTCCACCACCTCCTGATTTAGACACTGGCTGTGGATGCAGCCCTAGTCAAGTGCCATGCATTCATGAAAGCAGAAAAACCATTCACAACCACCCGCAACACTGACTGCTGAAAAACTGAAGAACCGCGCAGCATTCTGTGTGCATCAGCACCTTCCACAGAGCAGGCATGTCTAGTACCTCCTGGGGACAGCAGGCTAACTAATTATTATGCTATTTCATGGCTTGGAAACTCAGCAATCTTGAACTATTCAATACTGTGTGTGCCCAACATGCTCTGTATGTTCTTGAAAGCAGAGCATGCAATGTGTCAGAGAGCAGTAGCAGGTCAATTAGCAAATGTCTGACAGGATCTTACATGGGGTAAGAGAGCAACACTACAAGCAGGTGTAAAACCATAGTTCTGCACAAGCAGAGAGCAGTGCCTGTATTGTAATGGATTAGTAGTGGGGCTGCTGAAGGCAGGGGTGGTAGTGTATTCTGGGAATGAAGATGGAGAGACACATCAGTGCAGCCCCTCTGGATACAGCATATGAACGGAATGCAGAGTGTCATAACTTTGGGTTGGGTGTACGCTCTGTGCATGCACAAAACAATTCACAAGGTGAACAGCGGTGCCTGAGGGTTTGCTGATCAGTTAAGACTGCAGTCTGTTTTACCAACACACAAAGCAGCCTCTGGGAACCCCAGCACTGAGTTGCAGAAATGCATGGGACTGTAGGATTGTGTCCTTGCTTTGACCTGCGCTTTTTAGCCACCAACAACCAAGGAAAGGGTAAGGCATATTTCAGAAGGGGCAGACAAGTTTGGAAATCATCTTCGGTCTCTTGAACATCTGTCCTCTAACACTACAAGTGAAAGGTCACAAACTGCCTCATCAGTACAGAGGTGCAAATAAACTTCTGACAAAGAGCAGATCCTCAAGCCTTAACGGATACAAATACAGCCCAGGTATTTCTCCTGAAACTAAAATAGTTCCAGCAAAATGCTCTACTGCCATAAAAATGGCTTGTAGCCATCAGACTTCACAATTGGGAAGCTGAGATATGGTCTTACATAGGAAATCTCTCTTCAGGAGCTCAGGGGAGTGCTTCTCATTCTACTGTCCTTCATCATTGAAATTTTCCAACTCAGAACTCATCCTAAACAGAGGGAGATTTGCATTCAAGCTTATCTTACAGTAGCTCATCACCACATGGTTTCCTCTACTTGCATTACTATCTTCATTGTTACTACTACCTCTCTGAAGTACACTTAGAAGTCTCAGCCTCAGCACACCTAAACATGGAGAGGCCCATGTTAAGTAGCAATTTGCATTAGAGTAGCAGTTTGCTGGTTTATCACTGCCCTGTAAGGGCTCCGCTACACCCAGCATACATCCAGAGAGACATGCACCAGACTTCCCAGAGGACTCCTTGCTGCTTAGCCCAGACCTTCTCCAGACCACCACCAGAATTGGACTAAGGAGTGCAAATATAAGTCCTACATGCTGAAACAGTTTGGTTGCTCAGACTATTTGCATGCATTTTCTCTCTCCCACCCTACTATTACACATGCATGGAACCTTCCAGTCTTGTTTCCCTTTCTGTCCAATCTCCTGTACTTCTGCAAACAGCCTTATAGCAGAATTTCTTAGCTTGGCTTGTGTCCTACTAGAATTACTACACAGCTGTGCACAGCAGAAAAAAATCCCATTTCTGACATTCCTCGTGTAAAGCTTTAATATTGTGTTTAACAATCTCGAGGGACAAGCAAATTTAAATTGAGACAGCAGACTATGAAATATAATCATGTCTACACCTCCTCTAAATATTTCTAAGACCAAAAATAAAGCAGGTTCTAAAGTAGGCTGAAAATACTGTGTTCCAAGGACTCCAAGCATCCATCTGTGTGCTTACAGGACACTGCTTTCTCCTGTCCCCAGGAAGCAGAAATCCTCTGAAGAGTCTCAGAAGCATACATGAAATCAAGCTATCAAAAAATGAGGGAAAGGAATGCTTTGAATTTAGCAGCTGGTCAAAGAGGTAGGGTGAGGAGGGGAGCAGAGAATTCAGGAAAGTGGTATCACTGCTAAGAACAGCAAACAGAACAGTAAGTACACAAAGTGAACAGCTGTCTGTGAATGTTCCACCCCACAAATGCAGTATGCCAAATAAGGCACTATTCAAAGCATACCAAGCTAAGGAAAAACTCAACAATAATGCATGTCTCTGACAATAAATTCAGAAATATAAAACACTTGTTAAAGGAAGGACTACCCTGTAATGACTGAGTAATAGTTATGAGATAAAAATCCCTACAAAATTAGGGAATGATCACAAGAACACAATTGAACATTGTTTTATTGATAAATAACTTTTAAAATAATTTAACTCAAATATTCTAGCATTACAATGGTAAACAACGTTAAAATTTTCAGAAAGTCAACTGAAGTCAACAGAATCCAAACTTGTTAAACAAACACAGATTTTTCAGTTTTATCCCCATTATGTCTTAAAGGCCATGTAGTAGTTATACTGCTCTTCAAAGCCTGTTACTCATTTTATTGCTAAGCTGCTACATTGCAGAAGTGATGATTAATCACCCTTTGAAAATTCCACAAGACTCTGAGACACAAAATCATGAATCCATGTATCAATATGTGGAAGAGATGTGTCCACAAGAAAAGTCACTATTTTTCGATCCCAAGAGTTAGTGCTGTCATTAACTGCCTGTATCTGTGCCACAAAAGGTTTCTTCTCTACCAGATTCCGAAACACTATTGATGCCTCTTCTGACCACTGCTGGTTTTTCACTCCTAGAACAAACATAAAGCAAAACAGAAGGTCATTTATAGACTAGAACAGTCTAAGTTTAAAAGAAGTGGTGTGAGTTTAAATACTTGAGAAAACAGTTTTTAAAGTGCTAATGCATGCAACTTAAATCTAGAAAAAAACCCACAAGCTCACTCATGTCCCACACCAACAAGCTTAATTATTACATTTATTTTTTCTTGAAGTTTAAAGATAATGATGTGTTTGCAGAAGTGAAAGGCAGATGCACTGACTCACTGAGGAATTCAGAGAATATTAGCTGCCTTGCGTGACCAGGGCTTATCAGGAACCATGACAAAAAGGAAACTAAAGATCCTTTCAAAACAAACTTCCTTTATTTTCAGCCTGAGGGTGCTGACATTACTTGTCCCATTGGCCTTGCTTTAGATTTTCTTCATCTCAAAGCAGCATCAGTTACTAAAACACCTGCCAAACCTTAAAGTCCCAAAAAAGACATATAGGGGGCAGAAACAAAGAGAAATTATGCCTAAATGCCTCACAATTGCTCTTACTTTTTTTCAGAGTGGTATCCCACAAAGTCAAGTCTGCTGGAACCTAAACAGATTTTTGAATATGGCTGCAATCCACCTAGAAATAAGCAGCTCCTGCAGACTTGGGATTCAGTTGCCCAGACCACTGCTGGTGTACAGCATCTAGATACACAGGCTCAAATATCATGGTGGAATACCCAAGAGCCACTTGATGGATAACAGAAGCAGAACAGCAAAATGACAATACTTTGCTTTTATTATTAGCAGCAGCTTGCCACTGACAGGACAACACAGGAACACAGCTGCCTGCAGATTGCAAAAGGAATTAAAAGTCAGTAGTTAATCAACACTTAAGGAAGAGTAACTAATGCTACGAAAGCTTTATGCAAATGGAAAAGCAAATGGGACTTTACAAAGAAACAGATTAGTGACTAAGAGGCATAAGACACAAAAGCATAGAGAAAAAAGTGGAGGAATAGCAGGACAATAGTTACTGATCTTCCAGGCTCAGCTGGCCTGCTTTGACAATATGAAGAATCTCAGAGGCAATTTAGCTAGCTACTTGGGAGACTCAGTGAAGCAGGAAAAGTGGATGACTTGCAGGCTTGCTGGGCTGGATCCTCCAGAAGACAGACACAGCTAGAAATCAGCCACATCACAGCACTGCACACCGAGGACCCCAGCCTGTCGGCAGCACATCCACCACACAGCACTAGTTCAAAACAACCCCCAAGGTCACACTGAGGCTAGGCAGGAAAGCAAATCCACAGAAGGCACAGGACACTAACTCTGTCACCTGTCACTTCCAACAAGCATATTCTGTGACTGAAATCTAGAGCAGTGCTGACCAAACAGCATCAGCAAGCAGCATGACTAAGATGAGACGTATACATCTCAAGACAACACAGAACTGAAGGAAAAATTTTGAAATGAAAGAAAAGTCAGCAAGGAGAGATCAATTTTTATTTTTGAAATTCTCTCAGATGCATGTACACTCTCTATGTGCCATATTCTCAAGACGATTTTCGTATGTAAGCTTATTGAAAGCTCTGTCCCCTCATGGAGATCTTTTCTTGTTTGAGAAAACCAATATATTTCAGGCAAATCTGGATTCCAAGTCAGCACTGGAATGCTGGGTCAAGATATATATATAAAATCCTCTAGAAATTCAACATCTAGGTTCCTAACTTTATGTAAACCATAATAATCAGAACATTAGGTTCTTACCAACAGTCACATCATAACTTTCCCACTTGGTAATTGGCTATGTTAAGGGATCAAAAAACATTAAGTTTTTATTTCCCCATGTCTTTTGCATAGTAGATATCACACGCATCAAATTATAAATTTTATGACCATGAAAAGCAGCTGCTGGGAAAGTTTAAAGAGTCTCCATTCTCAAAGATGGTATCTTAAAGTGCTGCATTAAATTAAACAAACAAAAATAATTAAACAGAATCATCACCGCCTATGCCAAGAAAAAAAGCAGGACATAAACATGTAGAAAAAACTCAATTATATAACCTTTGACTTTTTTCCATTTAACATTTCTGTTCACCTCATATGCCCACTGATGTAAGACTTTAACAAAAACAATTGCAAATGCTTGATACCTACCTGCAAGCTGAGCTGTGATAGCTTGGAAAGGTAGTCTTCTGAACGTATCCAGGAGTGGCTGTACTTTCCCTACGCTGACAAACTCATGTTTGCCATAGTCCAGCTCATACACTGACAAAAACCCATTTCTAAGAATCCCTTTTATTATGACCCTGTACCACCTAAAAGGGGGAAGAACAAGAACAGACCATTTGAATTCATATTCACACACTGTCAAAGCACCAGAAAAACAATGCACAACCAAAAAATCTTGACCAACATGCCTCAGGCTTCCCAAACCTGGATTTAGCTGAATAATACCAACTATCCCCGCTACAATCTGGAAGCATGAAGAGACTGCAATCTCATTTACTTTCTTAATCTCTCAGATATCATTGGACATCTGCTATGTTGTTAACAATGCAGACTAAGCAAAGCTAGGCTCGCCTAGCTTAGCAGAGTTAAGCTTGCTTTCAAAGATTTTAAGTAATTTAAGTATCTACTTACTCATCTCCAATTTTAGCTGCATACAGCTTATTTTTTTCAATGGTCACAGGTTTCTCTTCTGCCCTGCTGTAGTACAAGATCATTTCTTCCATTAGGGCATACAGGTTGTTTAGCTCATTCCAAGGCTGGACAACGAAATGACCGGGATGGCAGGCCACCGAGACGTAGATATCCATGAGGTCACCAGGCTTTGGCAAGGGTAGAGGGGGCGGCATCTCCATGCTGGACACTGCACTGCTGGGCTCTCTGCCTGAATCAGGGAAACTCTTCTCCAGCTTCCCACTAGGTAACTGGAGAGCTGGAACAGCATCACCTACAGCTTTTGTGAAGCCGGTCCCACTGGGAGCCACACTCAAGAAAACATCTTTTTGATGCTTCCACAAGTCTGCATTTTTGATCTGCCTATTGATGCTACGATCCATGTCTGGGAAATTCTCTGGAGCAAACAAGTAGATGTGTGCAATTCCTTTTGAAGCATCCTGTTTAATCACCTTGGAACACAAAATACCGTTTAACAACCAGTTAGTAACTATTAAAGGCACATCTGATTTTGTACAGAACTTTTGTAAAGCAGCAACAATTCATTGCACTTACATACAGAAACAGTTTCAGTGTTCTCCCAAAGATATGAAAGAAGTTGGGGCTAAAAAGCTGTTCACAGCAGATGAAAAGAAAAAAAAACACCTGCAGCAACTCCACTAACTTAAAGCAAACACAAAACTTGAATTTTGTTCCATCCAACAGGCTCAATCACAGTACTGTGTGTAGAATTCTTGCTTCCAGAAGAACAGTAGCCAGTGTCCACACAGATCTAAACAACTTATTAAATAAGAACACCTAATCCTTTAAGCTATCCTCCAGTCATTATGGGAAATGAAGCCTGCTAAATTAGATGAAAAAAAAATAAAAAAAATCTTCTAGGTTTCTCTCACATGTAATTTTCAAGCACTGACACAAAAATACTTCCTATTTACCATCAGATATGCTAACATTATTAATAGTAAAGCACTTAAATTTTAATTTGACAAAGTATGCAACATTATTTTAAAGATGCTTCTGCTAATGTTCCCAGCCAGGAATAAAAACTTTCTGAAATTAAAGCATGAATCTGCTCTCTATTATTTAACGCAGCAAAAATGAGCACCAAATTCAAGCTCTTTTGGAAGAGGATGTCTAGAAAAGCCAGGTGCAACAGCTGTATATCTCAGAGCAGAGGTCTAGACTAAAGCAAGCAAGAAGGTTATGGAAAGCTATAAAGCACTTTTTCAAAGTGTTTGACAGCAGCTGGAATCAAAAGGTTAAGAAGAAATTATCTTTGTTCAGTCTGTAGTTATAATAGATGTCATTTATAAGGGTATTTTCAGTAAGTTAAACTAAGTGAATATTGCAAATGCAAACAATTTTATCTCAAAGATAAGAGAAATTTTAACTATATAAAGTGTATACTAAAACAAAGTCAATTAGAAAGAGCAAATAAAAAATAAAACCGCTTTCAAAGAAACTAGAAGGAGAAAAAGCTTTGCTCACAAGAGGCATAAAAGTAATTCAAGATTAACTGAGAAGTTGCGTATTTCTATGTGCTGAAACATGACAACTATGTTTCTTTCTTATCAGGGGTGAAATAACTCTAGCTGCATATTTGGACTTGGACAGCAAAACGAACAACTGCCGTGAAAATTGCTAAATTCACAGCAGAGGGGAAAGGACAAGATTCTAACAAGCCTAAGCAAGTAAGTTTTATAATAAATTTACTAAGAAAAGAACTTTGTATAGAATTTATGTCCTTCAGCTGGATACAAACTTCTACACTTCTGTAACAAAAAACAATTTGATGGGCTGTTGAGCTTTTGAAGTTGTTCTTTCAATGTTCTTTCCTAATGCCTATGCGAGTTCAGGTCTCACAGGCATTTTGACTACTTACCTTCATGCTAAATTCAGGACAATTTATTACAGCATCTCGCAGCCACAGAACAGCATCTGGAGTCCACATGCCAGTGTTAGGAGGCAGATCTGCCAGACAGCACTTCAAAGCCTAACAACAGAATTGAGTGTACAAGGTATAATTTAGTAATACGAAAGCTGGTCCAATTCAGAGAATGATGCTGACAGAGTCAATCATGCATGACAAACAGAAAGAGCAAAACGCAAATCCAGTACCATGACACATACACAACACCCACCAACTCACAGGACTACACTGCAATTTATTTCAGGCAAAGATGCACAATAAAATACACTGCAATGTTGAATGCTGTGAAACAAAACAGAATTTCAGTACATAAACCTTGAAATAGCAGCACTACTAACACTGCCAAGAGATTGAATACAGGTTAACTTTAACATGTCTTCATACCTGAGGAGGTATTGCAATTACTTCTCTCAGGAATTGTGGTGGGATTTCTTTGAGCTCTGATACTTTTACAGTTGCAACTGTTCCAGTATCCATAAATTGCACATCAAGTGCCCGTCTGGTGTGAATAATTTTTATCTGAAAGAAGAAAGCAAGAGCACAATTTTGAGGTTAAAAAACCAACAGTGACACACACATAATAGAATATTTCATGGAAACTAAACATTCAGAGTGAGTTGAACAAAAAGAAGAGACATTTCTATGTGGGCAAATTCTAGCTGCTATTTGAATACTTCTTACCTCTACACGTGCCAATTTTCCTTTGGAAGGAAACAAGCAGATTTTGCCACAGAAAGGTAGCAATACATTGAACTCAGATGTCTGCTGCAAATACAAAAACAGGAGTCAAAAACCACAGAGGTATTACTATCTGGCACTCAATTAACCATTTCAAAAGCAACACATGGCACAAACAGCACTGAGAAGCAAAAGCTCTGTTTCAAATAAAAAGTATCTTTCTGGCTTTAGAAACACTTCTTATCACATTGCTTTAAGCTTCCCCAGTTGGTAAACCTTTTCATCCCAAACTCTGTATCTTACAGGGAAATTGGGAGAACATGAAGTGACAGGGTAAAAAGCCACATTTGGAAACAGACTAGGAAATCACCAACAATTACTTGACTTGAAAAGTGAAAGCAGTTAAGAGCTATGAGAGACAAGCTTAAGTGAAGAAGCTCCTAGCTTATATTCTAGAACATACAATTTCTTGAGACATATAACAAACCAAATTTACTGCTAACTCAAATGGAAATCTCATAGGGGTGACAGGCACCATGATAATCCTAAATAACAAAACAAGAAAACAGCTACACTATAAAAAAGTAGGGAAACTACACTTGAAGAACAATCATCATCTTACTAGGTTTAAATTCTTGGGCGGAATGGGTTAAAACACTCCAGATAAGCTGCAAAGCCTGGTATTAAAAGAAGCTGAAGAACAATCTCTTTCTCTGATAGCAGCAAGAAAATAACAACCACTCTCTCCCAAGTATACCAACTCTTGAAACACCTACATGGCTGCCTTCCTTAGTGTCTTTGTGTTGCTAAATATTTTAGCAACTTTTGGCAACTTGTGCTGCTAAACTTTAGCAACTTCAGCAAAATATTTCTACACTTTCTTTCAGTATTTAGCTTGCTTGAAACTGAATCCTGATAAATGAAAGGTGTTCAGTATAAAATAGTACCAGGTGGTTGCGACAACAGGTCTAAAGCTTAACTTGTACACCTCAAACACTTTGACAGCATAGTTTCACAAGCAGCAGTTTCAACAGGATCTGCTTTGTATGATTTGGTTTTGTCAGGCTCAGCAGAACTACAAAATTGATTATCCTAATTCTTACAAATTAGATCCTCGTAAGATTTTTTCTCTTTGACCTAAATTCCCTTGAGACTAGTAAGGATGCTGCATGAATCTGTAAACATGGGGGAACATCTTCGCCATGGTGACTTCGCCATCATATGCCTATTTTAAAGCAACTTAAGACTTTTCAAAAAGTACCCTATACATCACTTTGACGTTGAAAAGAAAGCATCAAAAGACACTTTTCACACTGAAAGATGCACCCCAGAAAACCCCAAACTAGAAAGAGAACTTTTAGCCTTTTTGAATAGTCTATGGCTACAACAGAAACTTGAACTTCAAGGAAAATTATTGGTACTCTCTGGAGAAATGCTGCATGACTTTACCACTTCCCTTACTGTGGAACTTACCTTGTAAATAAAGTAGTCTTCTAGTTTCTGCAATATTTCAGAAAGCCTAGACAAGCCTTTGGATGGCACTTGACAATACAGGCTCCCATCAGAGGAAACACTGGTTACTCTGACATTGGTATATAGTGTATCTGCCTGCAACAGTAAGAGTGTGACAAGAAAGGAAAAAAAAACACCCACAAAATTTAGCAAATTTCTGACTACTGTCTTTTGTCCATGTAAGACCTCAACAGTCAATGATTTTTAATAATTAAGAAGGAAACAGGACAATGGTACCTGTAGGTGCAGTTCAAGGGACTTGTCATACAATGCCTTCAGACAAGTAGCATTGATGTTGATATCATCTTCTCCAGAAGTGTCATAGAGAACAAGAAGAGGAGTATCACTCTTTTCCAGTATTTCCACAGCAAATATCTTGAAACATGTCTGTGATTCCACAGCCTTTACTAGGACAGGATCATCACAGAAGGCTTCCAGTCCTGCAAGACACACCAGACCTTTTTGTGTACCAAAGTTTTACAGCACCCTTACTACTTGCAATCTACTTAATTTCTAGCTTTTTTATCAAAGAAAGCCACCTTTGGGGGCAGAATAGAAAAGAAAAAGACCCTCTTCAGAAAGAGTTGAGGCAAACGTGTAGAAAAAAATGGAAAACATGTCAAGTATTAAAAAATCAACCAACCAAAAATAAGACAAGCTCATTCACAGCAATTTCACATATTTAAACCTTAATATTTAAAAAAAGTTAGAAAGGCCAACTGGTTTTAGAAAGGTAAATAAATTTACCTTTCTAATAGCACTAGGATCACTTCAGAATAATTAAACAGGCTCATATTTAGAAATATTGCCTAATTTGGCCACAACTCCATTTATGGAAAGAAATGTGCTAGTGCACATTGCTTGACACAAAACATTTCCTTTACTTCAAATATTTCCTTTTATTTCTTTAGGCTCATGTATATTAAAGGAATAAAGACATCCATGTTAAGTGCAGAAACAATTAGGCTCCATTACAGAGGTACAGGATAAAATCATCTTCTAATATCAAGGATTCTCTGTAAAATTCTTCTTCACAGCCTTTCTTCCTTTCTTTTCCCTCTTTCCATGCATACCCATGTCTGTTTAGGCTAGCTGAGCTGAACAAAATCTATCAAACACATATAGAACTATTACAAAAAAGGATCAGAACTCCCAGACTCACAGAGGCTTCAATACGTAAGCTGTGCCAACAGTAAGCATGTGTGCAGTCAGCGCTGACTTTCTCTTACCTGCCAGTTTACATTTTGCAGCTTGAAAAGGAAGTGATCTGAATTGTTTCTGGAGTCTGCACACACTGTTGCTTTCAACAAATTCACTGAAGCCATGATCAACATAGTATACCTGAGAAGGGAAAAGGGAATTAAAAGCACAAGATCATGAATATAATTGTAAGTATGTTTCCTTGAATCTAGGGAGAATGTATTTGGTCGCCACATTCTCTAGTACAACCACAGACATATTACTTTTTGTCAGTTTAGTACCACTAATTTCATGTTTTCAGGGAAAGCCTCCTTCTCAAGATGTGTATAATAACATCCTCTTCAACTGTTCTGCAGAATCTGAACTTCAAACAGGAACTTTGCTGCAAGAGTTCAGCATATACTATCTCAAACTATGTGAAGAAAGGTAATGAAGTCACAATTTTTACTCACAAACTTTTGAAAGTGTTCAAAAGTCAAATACTACTTAGGTGCCATTTTAAGTTTTGCCTACTGTTTTTACAGCATTAAGAGAATAATTTTGATTTAAACTTGTTGTTACTTTGATACAAATATCACAGTCAATGCAGGAAACTAGAATGGAAACTACTACTGGCAGCAAATAACTGGAGCTAAAGTTACAGAAGGAAGGCTTTGATGGGACTTCCTAGAACTTTTTTCTGAAACTCTATCTTGCAAAATATTTCCAAAGCAAATATTAAAAAGGAGGTCTAAACACTGTGACAAAGGAAAATCAGCAAAAGCTGCAATAAAGCAGCAGCCTTCTCTGGACTGATAGCTCTGACTAGGGAGAAATTAGAAACAAGCATGCCACTAATTTTCTTGCCACTTCTCTAAACCCAACAAGACCTCTCTTTCAGAAGACCAAGTTTTGACATCCAACTCCAATTCACAGCTGAAGGGTATCATACTAACCTTCAGAAAAAACTCAGTTCTAATACATGTGGTATTTCAGTATTTATAAAATGGTTCAACTTTAAAAGTATGTTAAACAGGGCTGGGGAAAGAAACAAAAACGTTAAAGATGTATCATTAATACTGATTAGACAAGAAATAACTGAGCAGTATTAAACTTGTTTTTATCCTCTAATACACATTCTAACTTCACTGCAGGTGGCAAGAAAAGTCTGTTCAGCACAGGAAAATTTTTTAACAGAGGAGTTAAATAATGTCAATGGGGTTTAACTAAAATACATACGACGTAACTCCCAAAACACCAGATTGCCTGGAAGAGGAAAATATACTCTGGTTTTTTTTTTTTTTTTTTGCTATTTAGTGCATATTAGAGATACTTCAGTACAAGACTTCGAGCAAGATCTAGGAGCAAATGAATGTTGTCCTTCCCTTCCTCTTCCTATGTTTCTCTCAAACCATTCCCCTTACCAAGGTACATTTTCAGTACCAAAGTGCTATAGGGCCTAGTTCCTTTTAAAACCAAAACCAAAACTCCCAAACTATTCATGGAGAAAAACCTGAAAGACCATTTAATTTTGTCAATCATATAACTTCTACAAGGTCTTAATTTCTCATATACCTGAAAATAGAAGCACTTCAGGGCAAGAAAAGAAAGAGTACTAATGCAGCATATTTAAGACTTGGCTGTGTATCTAAAAAACAAGCTTGTCTCAATTCTTTCACCAAGTGCCAGAGGAGGTAATTACTTGCCTTTACTCTGTTGTCCTGCAGAGAAATTATCCGTGCACGCAACCAGGCATCTTCTTCAGCATGTACTGCAACAAGCTGCCCGACACTCAGAGACTGAGCTGATGACACTGTACTGGTCTGATTGTAGTATGCTTTCATTTCATCTTCCATTTGTTCCTGGGCAGAAGAATACTCTTTGCCCACATACCTACAATATTTTACAAAAAAAAAAATAAAAATCCAAAAACAAAAACAAACAAACAAAAAAAAAAAACAACAAGAGTTGGGATGCAACTTCAAAAAAGCTGAATAAAAACATAACATTTACATGCATATATGAATAAATTATATACATTTTCTAAGACATTCATGTCCAAACTCTTAGCTTTTTAGGACAAAAAAGTTACCCTATCACTAACAAACACCATCTCAATCTGGTTTTCAGTACATTTCATCTAAACCAAAGCATCTAAAGTGTCTTTAAAAATTAGCTGTTAAACCAAGTACTGTTTTCTCTCATACAACAGTCCTATCTTGTTATTTGGCTGCTGACCGAATGTTCATATTAATGTTGTTTATGCTACACAGGTCTTCTTAAATCAAGTATATAAACTTTCTGGAAAATCTAAATGGGAAGTTCTGAGTGCTTCAGAAACAAATCAGATTAGAGCAGACAAAAGGAAAACCTACCCACAAATTTGTATTACTAGCTACTGTTTCAGCTTGTTCATAAAGATCATGATTCTACTAAATTCTACCACATAATTTAGATTATATGCAGATAGTATAATGCAACATGGTATCATAACTCTGTTACAAATGTTATATTAAATCTGACCACATTCCAGGGAACTCTGATTTTCCTAGAAACAGCCTTTTTGTTTCTGTGCAAGCATTCATTACTTTGTAATGGAGATAAAGTGGGATGACAGTCATGCATGCGTGACTCAAAAGTTTCTTGAACATTTGTTTCATAAAGACACCTAACAGACAGTCAGAGTAACTCAACTGAAAGCAGAAGAATCTTTCAGAATTTCCTGCCTCACTCCCTATTTTATTAATTATTTCTTGTAAGAGTTCAACTGCACTACCTAGTGTATCATCTCTTCCTTCAAACACCCTGCTGTGAATGTCTAGCAAATATCTAGGAGTGTTTCTATCTATCTCTCTATCATGACTACATTACAATTCTTTGAGAATTGATCCATGTCTCAAAACAGAAACGGCATCAAAACCAGCACCTTTCAGCATTGCCTTCATTTGTACTGCAAGTGAAAGGTTTCAGACAAAAAGCTTAGCCACATACCAAGAAAGTAAAGAGATATTGCTCTATCCCTGAGATTGAGTTAGGAATCTTGATTTTATTGATCCTACCAAAATCAACATCAACCAACACCAGCCACATAGTTCTTGGGTAGGTCAGCAGAGAGGCTGGTAGGACATGTGAGAAAAGAACAGCCCATGCGCTGTTTCCTCTCTATATGTCTACATGAACATTTTCTTGTCATGGCAAAAGACCCTAATCCCTTCAGGGCTAGTTTCATCATATCAGGATAAATGGCCCTGCCCATGAAGTACATGGATAACCCTGAGTAGTAATTTTTGTAACTAGGACCAAGAAAACACTAAGTATCATCATGTACCTACACAGAGCTGACAAAATGAGAAACTTCAATACTGTCCAAGAAACATGGCTCAAATTTGGGAACAGCTGCTTTGTGGAAAAATTTTTACATAACCATCCTCAGCTCAATGTCATATGGTATTTTAATCCACAGTACTCAAAGTATTAATCTGAAATACTTAGGTGAAACATCCTTAAAACAACAGACTAGAAAGCTAAGAACCATTACTCCACATGGACAGTAAGTTAAAAATTATGCCAGAACTAAAAGGTGCACAGAAACGTTTTGTAGAGTTAAGTCACATGTGCACATGAGGCTGTTACTAACAGATGTAATGTAACAATCCACCTCATACACTGTCCCCTTAGACCAGGCTACCAAATCAAGAAACACTAGTAGTTTTTTGCTGG
The DNA here is from genome assembly GCF_047830755.1 of Zonotrichia albicollis. Lineage (NCBI taxonomy): Eukaryota > Metazoa > Chordata > Aves > Passeriformes > Passerellidae > Zonotrichia > Zonotrichia albicollis. The sequence continues at coordinate 65,562,226 of NC_133860.1, read as the reverse complement.
ATGAATATTTGTCTTTCCATAAGTAGAATCTGCGTGCATTCAAGTCATGCCTAGTTAGTGTAAGGTACAGAAGCAAAAAGTATTTTAATAAGCACAATAGTAATATCAGAATATTGTTTTGTGTTATAGTGAGATTATTTTATAAAATCTTCCAATTGCAAGTCGAATCTGCCTTGATTCTCAGACACATTAAAGCTAATGATAAAAGGGATTGATTCAGGACAGAAAAAGTTTCAGAAAATTTTCATTTAAACACACAAACAAAAGGATTTAAAGTTTTCATTAGCAAAATAAGTAAATAATAAAATCCTGAAACCTGCTGTTCATCTATTTTTTTCTGGCAACCTGCACAATATGAACATCTGGATTTATAAATAAAACAAAAAAGGAAGATTCCAAAATATAAACTTGCCTAATCAGGACCTCATTAGTGTTTTTCAATTCTAGCACCATGATGGACACAGATCCTTCTGATGGAATAATTAGAGAAGGAACAGTTATGTTTTCTAGGTACTGGTCCTTGGATTCTTCATACTGCTGTTCAGCTGTGGCCTTCACACTATCATGCCTCTTGACTTTCTCAGTGACATTCAGATTTTCATCAATGCATTTCTGGGGTTTAGCATAGAGGATCGCCTTTCTGGGGACTTCAGATACGTAGTCCACAACACATACATCTGCCAGCAACTCTAGATTATTCAGAATGTCTTCTGGGAATTTTACTTGGTAAGTGTCTTGGTAGACTTTGGGAAGTGCATGAGCCCAAAGACCATTGGAATACTTCAGCAAGATGCCAACAACTTTTGCTTTGAAGTCGCTACTGAGTGATGCAGGTGTGGTCTCCATATTTGGCTTTAACAAAGGGTCTGCTTTTGGTGAAGTAACATTCTGAGATGCCTTTTCTTGCTCAGCATCGCTTTTTGCTGCTGGTGGTATTTTCTTAGCAGGATAAACAAATCCATCTATTGGATCACCTCTATGTATTTTCTCCACCTCGGAAAACAACAAAGAGAATCAATAATCAATTGCATTTGTAACACTAAATTGTTTTGTCGACCACACTTTTATAATATGAATTTTATACAGACTTTGAAGAGAACATCCACAGGGAGCTAAGCTTGAGGCAGTTACTACAGGTTAGCATTTCCTGTAATGTTTCCTCCTCTGTTTTGAAGGCTTCCAAACACAAATGAGTACATCAGTAGTAGACAAACATCTATCTATGCAATACAACTGGGAGTTGCTTCCAAAGAAGTACAGTCTCTCTTTCCTCCTAGCAGGACCAGGAGATGGTGACACCCTTCACAAATTTACATCTTTTCCATGTTAACCTTCCCCACAGGCAAGCAGATCATAAGCAAAAGTATCTCTCAGTTTTCTGAGGGAGAGAAGATTTGACTCTGTACTTCAGAAACAAGAGGACACTTGCCAGGCAGTGCTGTCAGGCAGGCTATCTATCTGCTGTCATGCTCAGAGAATTAGTTTTCTTTACAAAAGTTCTGAAATCAAGGAAGAAATTTCTGTTTTGTAATAAATTTCATAATAAAATTGATTAGACCCTTTTAAATCATGGTCCCAGCTTCCTTCAGAACCAGGTATTTTGCCAGTCCCTACATATCCACCCTTTGCTATAAGCTTATCACAGAGTCACAACATTGAAAGTACTGTTTGAGAACTGTAGCCACAAACTCACAATAAAATTCTGCTTCCTAAAGCTTTGCAGTTTCACAGTTCCAACCTAGATTGATCTAACCATACCTTAGCAGGAGTCTACGTAAAATTGAGATAACAAAAGGTCTTAGTGTTTTCGCATTGCTCCCAAAGCAAGAAAAATAAAGAAAGTTACAAAGCAAGGTTTATGTAGCTCCACTTTGCAGCTCCTTTGTCAGACGAAACAACTCTAATCAAAGTAATTTTCAAAAGCACATCAATGAAAAAACATGGAGCAGCTGAATTACTTGCTACTACTCAGGGGTAGCATTCACCTCCACCCTATTTTTGTCCACACCCATCAGAACTTTATAAACCTTGCCCAACTAAATATTCGCAACTCTGTCCTAGCAACATACAATCAAAGCATAATGAACAAAACTCCAGGTATTTTCTTACAGAAAAAGAATAACACATATCACTCATTATCAAGACAAAATTAGCAAGAAACAAATACTGAGTTACAATTATCACTGAAAAATAATCAAATGGCCTTTGCTGTGTCTAGAATAATGTACTTTGTCCCATGTATATCACATCACACTTAGCCCAAATTGCCACATGGTCTGAATTAAGAGTCAGGAAATGAACTATATAAGTGTATTTCTCTACACTTGCTCTGCATTACACTGTCTAGGCTGGCACCAAAACAATCTGTGAAAAGGTTATTGGGAAGGGGCCTTGGCCAACTTCCATGAGCACCAGCATGACACAAAGAAAATAATTTTCATAGATATAAAAAAAAAAAAATTAACCATGTTAGAGAACCCTCACACATTCTTGGTAGCATGCCTAAATTATTCTCTATCAGTGAAAAACCAAAATAGAAATATTTTCTGCAAGAATAAGGCATAAGAAAGCAAAGTTCTTGGGCATCTCTGCTAGTCAGCTTAATATAAGAGACAATAAACATGTCTGGCAGTAAAACCTAGAAGGATCGAGATGCCTTCAATGATTCCTGACAGAGAGCACCTATATTTGTACCCTTTGATATGAGGAATCTTACAGTGCCCCTTGCACCTCAGGAGAAGAAAGGAGTTCAGTTAAAAATAGCACCAAACAAAAAACTTAGCAAAGCCTTGCAAAGGCTTTGATACATGGTCAGGAGACCTAAGTATATCAAGTCACACAGACAAAAAAATCAGAGCATGCCATTTTGTCAGATAATCATATCCTAGATGGAGAGGAATTGATAAGGATGTCCCATGTGTTCAAGGACAAGGCTGAGGAATTCATTTACATGACCAGCCAAGGAAAACCTTTAGATCCAGAAAATACTTAACATTATCAAGACAACAATTTGTTTGAGAATGCTGTGTTGGACTATAAGGCAGTTCATCCTGGAAGAAGCTGGATGCAAAGGTCTACCTTTACGTATCCCTTCTCTTGGCTAGTGCTCTTTAAATAGAGCTGCAACACAGCTGAATAAATTTTTGCTGACAGGACTATAAACCCTTACACAGTAGACCAGCAGCAGACTGAGGAGAGAAGATCCTCAGAGATCTTTAAGCCTCTTAACTCCAATAATAGCTCTGGGGTTTTCTAGACACTGAAGTTCAGTTTTGAAGAGGCTGTACATCCTAACTGCACAAACCATTGACAGACAGTAAAATGCTATTTTCAGTAAATTGTTTCAGATTACTTCAGTATAAATAAGCACAGGCTGACATCACTAGAATCACAGAATCATAGAATATTCTGAATCAGAAGAAACCCACAAGAATCACCGAGTCCAAATCCTGGCCCTGCACAGGACATCTCCAGGAATCACATCACCTTCAAGGCCACAAAAACTTCTCATAACAAGCAAATGGCTCCACTTGTGAGCAGCACTTCAAAACAGACACCCTTTCTTAAGCACAAATGTCTCAACCAAGTTTCCTGTAGAGCTTACAGATTTACCTTCAAGGTACTCCCCATTAGTATGGCTGACACCACAGCTCTGCAAGCACATTATTATACTGGGAGGTACTGAGAAACACCTGAAAGACAGCGTAGTCATTTGTCACAGCCAGCACAGGTTCATGAGGATAAACTCCTGCTTGTCAGGCTTAATTTCATTTTATGACAAGACAGATAACCCATCTAGCTGATCCAGTGGATATAACCTTTTCGGTTCCAGTAAAGCTTTCCATATGGGTTCTCACAGTGTCCTTCTGGACAAAACATCCAGCACAACTGGGGTGAACACATCACATGATGGGTAAGCAACTGGCTCATGGGTCAGTGAATGGGGTGACATCAGACTGGTGACCTGTCTTGGTGGGGTTCCACAGGGCTCCATCTCAGCCCTGAGCTCCTCAACAGCTTCACAAATGACCTGGATACTTAGTAACCCTGGGAAGGAGTACTAAGCAAGTTCACAGAAGATAAAAAACTGGGAGGAGCTGTTGACTCCCTCAGAGGCAGGAAGGCCTTGCAGACTGACCATGATAATTAGAGGGCTGGGCAACCACCAACAGTATGAAGTTCAACAAGGGGAAGTGCTGGTTTGTGCACTTGGGATGGGACAACCCAGGAAGTGTGTACAGACTGGGGAACAAGAGACTGGAGCGCAGCTCCATGGAATGGAAGCTGGGGGTCCTGGTTCATGTCAAGTTGAACATGAGCCAGCAGTGCCCTGGCAGCCAGAAGGGCCACCCGTGTGCTGGGGTGCATCAGGCACAGCATCACAGCCAGGCAAGGGAGGGATTGTCCTGCTCTGCTCTGCTCTGGGGCAGCCTCACCTCCAGTGCTGAGGGCAGTTCTGGGTGCCACAATGGAAAAAAGGCATTGAGCTGCTAGAGAGCATCCAAACGAGGACAATGAAGGTAGAAAAGGCCTCAGGTGAAGGCCATATGAGGAGTGGCTGAGGTAATTTGGTCTGTTCATCCTGGAGAAGAAGAAACTGAGTTGCAATTACAACTTCCTTGAAGGAAGGGGAAGAGGAGCAGCAGGCACTGATCTCTTCACTCTGGTGACAGTCACAGGACCAGAGCGAATGGTCTGAAGTTGTGTCAGGGGAGGTTTAGGTTGGATATCAGGAAAAATCTTTTTCAGCCAGAGGATGGTTTGACCACTAGAACAGGCTCCCCAGGGAAGTGCTCAGAGCAGTATCCCTGACAGAGCTCAAAAAGCACTTAGACAACACTCTCGGGCACATGGTGTGATTCTTGGGGATGCCTTGTACTGGGCTAAGACTTGTATTTAATGATCCTTGTGGGATAATGATCCCTTACAATTCAGAATATTCTGTGATTCTGTGACCTTGCCCCTTATCATCTCTCCACTACACAGCACAAAACAGAGGCAACAGCTGGCAGAAAGAATCATCAGGGCAACAGAGAGTGAAGCCGTTCTACACAGGAGAATAATATTTTTTTCCTGGGCTTGAATAACAGAGGCAGCTCTTAAAAACTGAAATCTGAAGACTCAAATAATAAAACTTCAAATAAAAAAATACTCCCAAGATAAATACTGACACTGCAACTGAATGAAATGCAAAAGAGCAAGTCCCCTTGTTTTGACATACACATATAGCAAGGACAAAAGCAGACATGCTCCTGTATTGGCAGGACAAAATCTTTGCATAAATATGCTTGACAACATTTAGAAAAACCACTGACCAACATACAGAAACTAAAGAAAGTATCCACTTTGCAATGCCAGCCTCAATTAATTGTGTGTACAGTGATAGTTATATATTGGTAACCTCCTGGAGCATCAACAGGATGTTTCCAAGAAGGAACTGGAGAAAACATGTCCTTGAAATGAGAGTTTCTAGTCAGAGTAGATGTTGTTCAATTTCAACGTTACATTCAAACTAGCATATGCAGGTATTTTCTGCTATTGTCCCGCAAGGTAAGAAAAGAAAACCCGCAAAGGAAGTTTGCATTTAATGTCAGTGACAGAGTCTCATCAGAAGTCTAGCTCTATGGTTTTTGTATCCAACAGGTTCTCAAAGACGGCTCTAAAATACAAATCAGAACTATTACTCTGATTCATTGAGAAGAATTCTTTGGAAATGGGGTGCAGGAGTTTTTCAGATCTGATTTAAATATGCAACATGGAAGCTCAACCACCACAGCATACAAACCAGAGACTGTACACAGAAACATTTTAGTGACAGGCACCTTAGACAAACACTTCAGTGTGAAGGCAGCTCTCATCTACCTGACTTTCCTCACAATACATGAAGTTAAACTCCTAGAAAGTTGGAGCTGAAAGCAGCGAGGAAAGTATTTCTGGCCTTGATCAGCACTACCTGACATCTACACATTGGCTGACAGCACTTCTCTGTCACTGGCAGCCACCACAACTTCAGGTCCCACTGGTTTTGCCCATCCCTTTACAGTACAGGTCTCCCCAGGCAATGGTGAGATGCTGCTTCAACATTAGCATTCAACTCCTCCCTGTTCCAAGTAGCTGCTTCTGAAAGCAGTAACTGAACTGCTGGGTACGTGTCCAGAGAAACCAAATCTGGGGAAAAAAAGACACTTGGTCAGTGTTCTTGAAAGGCTGAAGATCCCCACTGCATATGGTGGCATCACTCAGAAAGGAGCTTTCCCTTACAAAGATCTGGAAGCTTCTTACATCATCCAGTTACACATAATCCTTGGAATCCACTCCAGCTTTTGCAGCTTCTAGTCTGATATACAATTAATTATTTTGCATGGGAAGCTATGATATCTATTTTCTTACCCTAAACAACAAAAGAACTCATCAAAACACTTGTTTTTAGCCAAGCGTCATGTTAACTGGGAAGCTGAAACAGACTGGAATATGCTGGACAAAAAAGCTGCAGCATGTCCACTGTTAAAAACCTGACTGGATACAGACCTGGACAGACTGCAGGTGACCCTGCATGAGCATGGAGGTTGCATTAGGTAATCAAATGAGGTCCCGACCCACCTCAGTGATTCTATGATTCTGTCTCTGGTAGTCATTTCTTCTGTACTTACCTGAAATGTTAGAATGCAAATCATACTAGGTATATATTTCTACTTTCTTTTGTTGTTAAACTAAAGAATCCCTATTGTCCCTCTGTTCAGGTTCAGCTCATGCTCAGAGCTGGGATGGTAAGCTCTACAAAGTTCAAGAGTGCCTTTAGATTGCCCCCTTCTGCCCATCCTCTTTGCCCTCCCACTCCATTACCCTGCACATCACAGTGAAGACACTTGTTCTCCCCTTTCTTGTACTTACAAGATTGGCTTCTGCAAATACACAATTACAGAGGAAAGTGTGATGCAATAAGACAGCTGAGCCAATCTAAAAATTCCATACTGTTGAGGGCTGCCCCTATTCCTCATCTTTATGCCAGCACTGACGATCAGCAGACAACTCTGTCAGCAGTTCTTTTTGGCTGTAATACCCTTTACCTCATAATGCATTGAAGTTCTCCTACAAGGTCAGAACACCAGAGACGCACAGGTTGCAGGAGTAAGAAAAGATGCTGTCAAAATGGAGTCTGACTCCATTTGGTGGCTCATAGCATTGTCCAACCACTCATCACCAGGCCTGAGTTACAGCTATATTGATTTGCAGCCTGTTCTAGCACTATGTTTCGACAGCAAAGTGATTCTGGACCTTCTGTCCTCAACCAGGTCATTTCCACACATTCCAGGACATCATCCTCCCAGTGAGGCTGACACCAACTGTATTCTGCTCTGTGCTGAGTACATACAGCACATCTAATTACACTTTAGGTATAACATGTCTTGTGTCCTCTGAATTCCATTTTAAGTGGCTGCTGGCTCTGTGTCTAAACACCAATTTCTTCAGTGAGGGTGGCAAAAGAAAGTTATTGTAATTCAAGAGATCATATATTGGAAACAACTTTTAGGGTTTGCATAAAACTAAGCTTTTGTTGATACGCACTACCAGATGCGATAGCCTGCTCCATTACCTCCTCCATGTGCAAAGTACATTAGAGTTTCAAGTTTGTTTTTCTGTTTAGAAAGATCACTTTTGCTTCACATAGCTTAACTGTGGTATAGAAATTCCTTCTCTGAGAGTGAAGACCTGATAAAACTAAAATTTCTCAAGGAATACAACTCTCTACTGTGGCAATCCTTCTCTTTTCTGAGCATACCTGCTTAGGTATGTTTACCTCTTTTCTTACCTACTGTAACCACTGTTACTATAAAATGTTACAATAAAAGCTCAGCTGCCTGACGCATTAGTATGTAGTACCTATTTTGTTAAGACATGGTGTACTGCCCAGGATTCAGAAAAACAACAGTCTCAGTCTCCCAATTTGTTTACCATCTAATCCTGGCATTCTATCAAGCCTTCAGTTTCATCTTCTGCAAAAAGTCCCAATATGGATAAATGTAAAATATGAATCTGAGAACCAAATACAGCTAAAAAAAGATAAAATAAAACCTCCTACCTGTCAATTAAGCAACATCTCATTGTTGTCTCATGCAGGTCACATTCTTATCTAAAAAATTCTCTACCTTTCTGTGGTGATAAACTTGTAGTGACTATTGCAAAAAAAAAAAAAAATCAAACAAAAAACCAAACAACAAACCAAACAAAATACCACCAAAACAGTGGAAAAAAATGCTAATTTCCCCCTTAATTCCTCCAATTTTTTTCCAGTGATGTATTTTCAAGACTAACAGAAACAGACTGTGGGACCTGTCCAACACCTTACCAGATATCCAAGAGATTAAGTGAAGAAAACTAAGCCCTGCTTTACCCTGTAAAGCCTCCTCCTCACAGTAAACAACCAGGAAAATGGTCTCCACTCTGAGGAGTCTTTTCACACAGCATCAGCCAATACAGTCACTAAAGGTCACTATAGTGACTTAAGGTCACTAAAGAATATATTCACATGTTACATATTGTTTAGCTTAATGTTTATTAAAAAGCAGTAAGAAACCTGACTGAGGAATGACAGATTAGAGACAAAAAACTGTCCTCTGACAAGTAATAGTTAAGCAGGTATGTAGCTAGAGCCAGTAGAGTATTTTAAGGAAAGGAACATCTTTGTTCTAGAACTGCGGAAAAGCAAATATATCTCTTCCAGCACAAGGGGAATTTCAAAATTCAGAATGGTAGTGTTATTTTTCTACCAATTCCTTCAGAAAACAAGCAGAAAGTCTAAGGCAGTCATTACCACAAGAAAACTCCAGAATCAAATCAATATGCATACATCCCTACATTCTGTCAATTAAAAGGTGTCTGCTTGTTATTCATTCTACCAAAATATTGGCTCTAGGATTGGTGTTTTCACCAAAACTTTGGGTTTTATAACCATGGAAGAACTTCTGAGGCACAAGGTATGACAGGGTCTGACAGGATCCATCTGTCCTGATGGATGAAATTATTTTTGGCTGTTAAGTGACCCGCTGTGCCACTCAGACACTTGCAACTCTATGGAACAGGATAGGATTCACCTGAGAGTACTAAGGGACCTGGAAGAAGCACTTGCCAAGCTGCTCTCCACCATTTAGCATCAGTACTGAATAACTGAGGAGGCTGATGACTGGAGTTTGGCTAATGTGATGCCCATCCACAAGAAGGGTTAGAAGGAAGATGTGGAGAACTACAGGCCTGTCAGCCTGACCTTGGTGCTGGCAAAGGCTACGGAACAGATCATCTTGAGTGTGATCATATAGTACATGCCAGACAACCAAGTGGGATCTAACCCAGACAGCATGGGTTTGGGGAAAGGCAGGTCTCACCTGACCAACCTGATGTCCTTTCACGACCAGGTGATGTCCCCAGAGGGTGAGGGAAAGGCTGTGGATGCTGTCTACCTAGAATTGAGAAAAGTCTTTGAGACAATCTCCCACAACATTTTCCTGGAAAAGCTAGCAGCCTACAGCTTGGACAGGAGCACTCTTTGCTGGGTTAGAAACTGGCTGCACAGCCAGGCCCAGGGAGTGGAGGTGAACGGTGTCACATCCAGCTGGGGGCTGGTCACCAGTGGTGTTCCTCAGGGGTCTGTGCTGGGGCCAGTCCTGCTTAATACTTTTATTTATGGTTTTGGTGAGGGAGATGAGTGCATCTCACTAGGTTCACAGGTGACACTACATTGGGTAGAAGTGTCGACCTGCCGGAGGGCAGGAAGGCTCTGCAGAGGGATCTGGACAGGCTGGATTGATGGGCCAAGGGCAAAGGTGTAAGGTTCAATAAGGCCAAGTGTCAGGTCCTGCCCTTGGGTCACAACAACCCTGTGCAGTGCTACAGGCTGGGCAGAATGCCTGGAAAGCTGCCCAGCAGAAAAGGGGGATGCTGGTCAACAGCACCTGGTGGACAAGAAAGCCAGTGGCATCCTGCCCTGTATCAGCAACAGCGTGGCCAGCAGGACCAGGGCAGTCCCTCTGTATTCAACACTGGTGAGGCCACACGTCAAGCTGTGCGTCCAGTTCTGGGCCCCTCATGAACAAGAAACACATTCAGATGCTGGAGCAAGGTCAGAGAAGGGCAAAGGAGCAGGTGAAGGGTTGGAGCTGGAGAGGGTAATTCCTATGGAGAGAGTAATTCCTATGAGGACTGGCTGAAACAGCTGGGGTTGCTCAGCCTGAGGAAGACTCAGGGGTGACTTTATCACTCTCTGCAACTCCCTCTGAGGAGGCTGTAGCCAGGTGGGGTCCATCTCTTCTCCCAGTTAACCAGTGACAGGACAAGAGGACACAGACTCTGCTGCTTATTACCAGCACAAAAATGTGTCCCAAAACCTTCAGCCTCTCCCTAAATGTGCATGCCAGTACACAGCATGAGCACAGCAGTGAATGTGGATAAATGGGGACAACAACTTTTTTTCCTCAGCAAAGTAGTGACAGGGCACACAGACAATTCCAACTCTACTAAAATATTAATGCTAACCTCAGTTAAAAATGCCATTGTACCCATTAAAATTGAAGGAAGTTTTCAGTGGAAAAAAAGAACTGACTGGGTCTAGCATTTTATTATATGTATAAAGACATAACAGGAACAAAGGAGTTTCTCCTTTCTTTCAAGGTTTTCTTTTAAAAATAAATAAAAATCCTTAGAATTTTTAGGGTGGAGGGGTTCAGGTGGAGATTAAGAGGCATTTCTCCACTTAAAAAGGGGTCAGGCAGTGCACAGACTTCCAAGGGAGGCAGTCAAGTCACCATCCCTAGAGGCAGTCAATAAATGACTGAACTGACAACCAATGCTACGGTTGACAATGGGTGTTTGGTCGAGAGTTGGACTTGATCTTGGAGCACATCTGAAATACCTGTTGAACACCAACACACAAAGTATGAGAAACAAACAGGATAAACACCAAGCACTGGTTAGTTCCCAGAGCTATGATTTCTTTGGTGTCAGCAAGACTTAGTGGAACAAGTGCCACACCTGGCATGCTGGGATGGAGGGCTGCAGGCAGTCCAGGAGGGATGGGCAGGGCAGGCAATGTGGAGGAGTTGCACTGTATGAAAAGGGGAGGTTTGACTGCACAGCCCTTACCGTTAGTGATGTTGTGGGTGAGACCCTGGCTTCCAGGGAGCATTGTTGTAGTGTCTGCTACCAACAGGCACTCAGGAGAAATCTCTGGGTTCGTATCTTGTTCTTACTGGAGATTGCACCTCCCCAGACATCTACTGTGAACACTGTACTGCTGTGACAATCAAATTTGGGAAAAGTGTGAAGTTTGTAGGAAATAAGTTCTGGTCACAAGTACTCAGTGGGACAACTAGGAACTAAAGCCTCCTAGGCAGAGGACTCTGTCAGGGGAGGTTCAGGAAGCATTTCTTTAACAAGAATGTGGCAAACACTGGAACTGGCTTTTTGGCTGACACCCTCAGCCTGACAAGTGCTCAAAAGATATTTGGATAATGCCCCTAACAACAAGTTTTAACTTTTGGTCATTCCTGAAGTGGTCAGGCAACTGGACTAGATGATCACTGATAAGATTCCTTCCAACTGAAACACTCCTATTTATTTTGCAAATACTTATCACTTGCATTTTTCCATACTGAGTCAACATTTGCATGAAGCTACTATAAATGCCAAGATCCCTTTCCCCAAGCTTCAAAGTCCACACAGAAAAAAAACCCACTTTTTTTTTTTTTTTTTAATGTAGGGAGAGTCCTTTCTGTCCATGGCCAAGATTACAATGAAATTTTACAGGCCAGAAACATGGTATGAGGAGGTTACATACCTCAGTGGTTCAGCTGCCTGCATCCCAAGGTTGCAAGGCTGAGCTTCAACACAGTAAAACTATATAACTTTGACTCAGAATTGCAAAAAAACAGCTAAGTTGTGAGAAAGAACTTGTGACAAAAATATATAGAAAGATAGAAATGAGACAGGAGTTGCAAGTCTAAAATAGGGATCACTAGCTGCTCAAAGACACATGGCAAAGTAATTAATCAAACAGAAAGGTAAAAAAATCTGATAAAAAAAAGGTGAAGGTGGGAGGGTCACTACCAGTCATCACATTTTGCAAAGCACAAGTGCTGGAGGTGAAAGCAAACAATTCAGTAACACTGTGGATTTGCCAGAGCTGTTGAAGCAGATTCTTCTCCTGGCTGAGGTCTGTCTAGACAACAAAGACTTCTGAGCATATTTATTGTCAGCCCCACTGCTCATGAAGGCTGGGCCACAATCTGTGACTGCTAGCCACTACCTGGTAACTTTGTACTTTTGCACTTAGCTGTGCAAAGTATGTTGCTACAAGTAAGATGCTCAACAAAGTCGACCTAAAGAGGAGAGGTAACAGACAAATGGAGACAAAGTCAGCCTCAATACCTCCTGCCTGAACGGTGAAGACTGAAAACAAGATCATCAACCTGCAATTTACAGCAATACTTGGAGACCTGAACTCAGTACATAGGGAAAATATCCATTATCCATAGTTGTAAAAACATGGAAATTACCATCTTCTAGATAAAATTCCTACCTTTCCAACAGAAGATTTGGAGATGCAAAGTTATTCAGAAGTGATACTCTCCAACACACAGATTAAAAGCTTGGAGACACTAAAAGCGTATTAGGTTTGTTGTCTGCTGGTTTGTAAGTATGTTACACTGATCTGAATGAGTAAAAAAGGAATATGTTCTTCTTTAAGAAGATAACAAAAGAAACACCAAGCATGTTTTTGAGCCTGGCAGACACTACCTGTGTAAGAAACCAACATGCCAGAAATAATTCAGGTATCAGATATCTTTACTTTCACTGGAGAGTACAGTCTTTCTTCTGCATTTCAAAGGTTCTACAAACTTGTACACCTGCAAACAATATGTTTAAATCAGGAACAGATGATACTTAAGAGAAGTTCTGTAGCTTTCATATAAGAAGTCCCAATTCAAACTTCTCCATGCCTGAGCCATAATTACAATTTTGTAAGTCAGTAAACTGAGACGGGCTTTAGAAGCTCATTAAGTTCTCTACAAAAAGACTGATTGTGCCAAGATAACTCGATAGTTCTGACTGCTGTTGTACTGTGCCCATTGTATTACAATGTTTCCATGGATTTAATCAGTGCTGATTTATGCTTCAATGACTTTATTTGCATGCTAGAAAGAAAGAGATAGACCCAATAGATAGTAAGCAAATGGATAATGAACACAGAACAAAGATACTGGATGAACAGGACTGACTGGAACATTAGCTACAAAAAAGACTAAAATTTGCTGCATGAACTAAGCAATTCAAGACATAACAGCTTGCCCTGTAGATAACACAGGAACCAATCATCAACCATCAAAACAAATTGCTTCTGACTGCATACATTTCCAGTGTTTGTAGTAAGGTGTTACAAACACATTTTATATATCTGAGAATACCATACATGTACACAAATGGTGTTATTCCTGAAAAGCAGTTGTTCAACTCAGTTATTTTCTTTTAATTCTTTATTTTGTATTTAATGCTTTTACAAAAGAAAATACTTAGGACATACAAAAAATGTACTTCAAGAAGACAAATAATTCTTATTACTTCAATACTCTTCTGTGCCACAGTTTGACAAATACCAAGGTAATGAAAAGTCTTTGCTGACTGGCCATTTAACACTGGCCTGTTAAAGTAAAGCTAAATAAAGACTTGATGCAAAGTTGCATGACACCATAAATGACCCGTATATGCAGAAGAGGAGACAGAAGTATAGCAGTTGAAGCCCCTCCACCCTGTGGTGATGAAACTTATGTCAGACCTCTAAGCGGACACTCAGCCAGACATCAGCTCCTAATAAGAGACGCAATGACACCCTCAGTAATCAAGGGGTAACAGGCATCAAAAGGAGGGCAGAAAGGGGCTTAGCTGTAATCTCTCCCCCCAGCATTACCACCCTTCAATTTAATCTATTATTGTATCATAAACCTAACCTAAACAGCAAAATTCCTTGCTGTTTCCTCACTCTTAAGATGTGAGAAAGACCTTTGGAAAAGTCTATAGAAAGATAAATACAGTTAGACCTCAGACTGTTCACAAAGGTTGTTGGTAGCTTGTAGCTTTAAGAGGACGTAAACCCACCAACAAGGAAAAGCATAAAATGCAATTGGGGAGAAAACCCAAACCGAGAACAACAAACATGGCATGGACATCACCTGTCATCAGCTATTTGAGTCATCAGTACTGGGGTCAGTTAAAGGTTGCAAGGCAGCAACCTCAAGCACTTGCTCCACAACACCATGCAGTCTGACCTTCCTTGTTCAAACACTAGTCCAGCCAACTGTGATTTTCTGGGGTTTCAAAGCGCATTGTGGGGGTTTCAAGGGATGTGGGGGTTTTCTGTCACTGCTACAGAGCACGAAGGAAAATGCAGGTGCACATAAAATAACATTTGGCAAATGAACATTCGGAAGTCTACAGAATACTGGCATCTTCCATAAAAAGGGCTCAATACTTACTGTGCACACATGAGGCCAGTTCTCAAGCTGATAGAGCACTTCTGTGCTCAGGTCCTCCCAGTACATTTCCCGATATATCTGAGGCATCTTTGACAGTCTGACACCACTGCTGTACTTGCTCAGCAGCTCCTTAATGCGACTTTGAAGTTCATGGACATCAGCAGCAGAAGAGCCAGGGGCAACAGTATGTGCCTCTGCAGTGGATGTATTCAAGCTATCTGTTAAAAAAAAAAAATACAGCCTTGAAGTAAACACAGCCCTACAAACAGAAAGACAGCTCATTACCTCCGTACTTAAAACTAAACATGGGATCTGCCAGCATAGCACCAACTTTAAAACATGGCTCTCTCACCCAGCATGGCTGGTTCAGTGACTTCCTATGGCAAAGAACTATGGAAATCTCAGATATTAAGTAACTACCTAAAATGAGTTTTCAATCACTGTAGTTATTTTCATATGATGTTGCTACATGTTACTTCTGAAGGAATTCTGGAAGAGAATACAGAACTGCCAGCCCCACTGCAGCTAAGACACTGCACTAAGATGGTACCCCAAGAGGGGCACAGGATAATTTCTTTATGAGTACAAACACCAGAAAGATACAGCATGACAACCAAGAATGTTCTTCTATATTTAGATGGGTGTACAAATCAGACCAATGATCTGCCTTTCATTCCAAGATATATCCTGAGGAAAAGTCTCCAAACAATAGGCAGCTTTTCTGTGCTACGGCATCCAAGGAAGCCCTCCAGTGGAGCAAGGGAAGTGACAACTGCTCAGCTGCTCTGGGCAGTTTCATACATTGAAACTCATCAGGTACTCATTATTCCAGGGGGAGGTTCACACCACTAGCTTACCTGCTGCCTCACCTCTACTGCTCTTCTCCCTTTGGTGGGCTCTATTTGCTACCAGACCTGAAGCTTCACAAATCAGGCTGACAAGTCTCAAAGAAAGAAACCATCATTTTGCAAGCCTATCAGCTGCACAACTGTTGAGCCATGCAAGCAGAAGAGTATTTGCTGGACAGATACATTAGTAATGCTGCTTAGTCCTGAAAGACAGGATTTCATCCTTATACCAGATTCCTAACCCACTGGTGAAATTAAGCCTACTCCTCCCATTTCCAAACTCCTCACACTGGCTTTGTGATTTGCTTTGACACTTACTGCCCAATGTTTTTCCTAGAAGACTGAGAGGCAGACAAGCAAACGCACATTTCCTCAGCACAATGAAATAACAGTGAAAAGGTTCACTCACAGAACTTGATTCCTCATCCAAGCCCATCTTCATTCAAAACAACTAATAAGATGGGGTTTTTTTTAAGACGACACCCTCTCTGAGCAGTAAACAAATAATTTCTCAATGGGCATACCATTTGACTCTGTGGAAGAGCTTCTGGACAGGTGAACTTGCAACTCCTTTTGAAATCGTGGTGGGACAGTCAGCCTCTTCTCAGATCTAAAATTGGAAAGAAAATTGCTTAGAATCACTCTTCTTTCTCTAAATATCATTCCATTTGCTTCTAAGACTTGTACATAAAATAAAATGCATTCCACACATTCCTTACACTCCTAGAAGGCCTCCTGCAGTAGTAGTCACAACGTCCTCGTCAGGAAGACAACCTGATCAGCAGTAACAGGACAGATCAAAGGGTAGTTTATTAATTTTTCTCATTATTGTGAGAAACAAAACACAGTAAAAAGACATTAACAAAGGGAAAGTATCTAGGAACACATAGGCATTCTAGGTCTTTTTGTGGATGCTGTTGGTTACATTGTTTAAGAGATTCTCCTCTGAAGATCTCTCCCACTGAAAGCACACAAATGTTGTGCTTGCAGGTGTTCTTCAGAGGAAGAATACAGACTCTACTTGGGAATACAGACACTAAAATGAGCTCCTGACACTGAAGAGGGCACAGCACTGTGCAGCTCACAAAGACCTGGAAAAAAAAAATCAACTGTGGAATAATTACATACACTGCAAGCAAAAGGGAACAAGAGTTGGAGAAGGGAAATCAAAGACTAGGCAACATCTCCACCATAGCACAGCAGGTTGCTCTGAACCAGGCACCTCCTGATCAGAGCAGACCCTGCACAACCACTGGGCAGGCTTTGCAGAAGATCTCTGCCCAGGGCCAGTTCTGGAATTCAGAGATAACAGTGGAGCAAGCCATAAACCTCACCAGCTGCAGAAACACCAAGGGTGATTTTCACAGCTTCACCTGGACTCTGAGAAGGTAGGACAGTCGTTCCAGAATGATGCTGCGGCTAGTTGCAACAGGAAGTCAAGACCAAGAAGCCCTATATGTCATCACATTAACTTGTAATCAGAGCATATTCATGAATCAGAAAGAGACCTCCCACATTTGTGTCTCTTCTGAGAAGCATGTTAAAAGATTTAACATTAATTTGTCTCCCCTGCTTTTATGCTGTCCCTGTTAGATGAAACCATTGTTCCTCCATCAGCTACGCGATATCACTTGTACCAAAGACCATACTTCTGTTCTGAGTCATGTCCCACAGCACTAGCTATGAGGAGAGGCACTGCCCAGCTCAGCAATTTACACAACAGGAATCATGCCCAGAAGTGCTGGAAGCAGCAGATCAACTACAAGCACATTTATGAAACTCGGAAAGTACAAAAGCACAGCCACCCGCACAAAATCAAAACTTCCACTCACACCTGACACTTGCTGGGTATCTGAAAAGCCTCTTACAACACTCATCTGCGCTACAGAAAAGCCCTCTACATTCTGGACACACCCCAGATGCCCACACTAAGTAGCAGCAGTCTCTTCTTAAAAGCTGTGGCTGCCCATGCAGATGCTACAAGAAATTCAGGATCCCTCTTCTTTGTACATGCACCTACCAGTACGGACAACTCTAAGCTGAACAAATACTCAAGCTAAAAAAGCCCTCTAAATGGAAGCACACTCAAAAGAGACTACCATCTTTGCTCGGCAGAAAGCAAAACAATCCTGTGAAATAGCCCCATGGGTAGTGGAGACTGTCCTGCTACCTCTGCCTGCCAACAGGAATCCATAGCTGTGTTCTAGTCCTCTGTGCCATACATACTTGTAGCACCTTAAGCCCCACATCAGGTGACACAAGTGATGTGACTGCAGGGTAGGCCAGCCAGAACTGCAGGCAAGTTCCAGTGAGAAAGAGGGCAGATATTCCCTGCTCAAGCCATGCCATGTGAACGCCCTGGAAAGAAACCTGTAACACAGCAGGGATGATTCCCTTCTGCTACATGTAAAAGCTAATTGGATTTGGGATCCTCTCAGTATTAAGAGACTTTATGTAGGGTCTTCCTGTGCTTTCTGTTGTGGTTCAACAGTTTCCCACAACAAAACTGTCATCCAGCTTTCCAAGCTGACATGGGCTTTGAGCACAGCCATCACCAGATCTGAGTGCTGCAATCAGACAAGAATTGTGTGATGTGCTGCTTGCTCCCACAGATCATGATGGTCCTATGTCTCCACAGTGAGATGGGGTATGGCCAGACAGTGCCAGGGCCAACATGCTTCCCTACAGTTTGCACTTATGGACAACTCAGCTACTTGCAAGGCCTCATGCTCCTCAGCTGCTGGAAGCCTGCTCCCAGCACAAGGCCCCCTAGCCACATCAGCAGCCTGGCCCTTCACAAATGCCTGAGCAGCCATGCAGCCCTGCCAAGTCCCCATGCGTAGCTCCAGCTGAGCAGCTAGTCACGTCTCACTGCCTCACAACGAAGGGGAGCAATGTCCTTCCCTGACAAGTGCCTCATCTTGGTGAGGCCCATGCCACCCCAATCTGCCCTCTGGTGCTTGGACAGTGCTATCTAAGCAGCAAGGCCAGGTAGTGGCCAGCAGCAAATGGCTCCTGCTGCTTCAAACAAGGATGTCACCAAGCACCCAAACCTGTTTTCATCCATGCTGCTGCCTTCCAGCCTCAAGGATCTCTGCAGTTAACCGACAAGGTCTCTCCCTGATTCTCAGGGTCCACAGCTGCTGCCTTCCAGCCTCAAGGATCTCTGCAGTTAACCGACAAGGTCTCTCCCTGATTCTCAGGGTCCACAGCAACATAGTCAGGATAACTTCAGAGATTGCTGCTCTAAAGACAAGCCTCAGATCCTGCACCAGCATCTGCAAGAAAGCCTTGGACAACCACCTTCAGTTTTTCTGTGTTGTCATGTGAATGTGACAGAACCGGGAAGACAACCAACCTGTTCCCCTTCCACCAAATGCTACACAGGGGAAAGCCCCTGAAGCTGTGGTCATAAAAATCTCTGAAAAAAATATCACAAAGCACTACAGAGGTGGGACATAGACTTTGGCAGTCACAAAAAACCCACCATTTCCAGTCTCATTGAGGAGCTTCACTGCATGATACTGGGTGGAGCACCAATACCTGTCAGCATTCAAAGTCTGTTGCTGGCAGACATTGTGTCAAGGCAAGGAACACACGTCTGCCATAGCAGTACAGATGTTCAACAGAAAAGAACAGAGACCCTTATGTACAACCATAAGAGCATGGGTGTCCTTTCCCACCATGTGGGTATATGGAGGGGCAGGGTGGGTAACAGAAAGGCAAAAACTGCACACAGATAACAGCTCACTCCAAACTGGGAAGTGGGGCAAAGAGTCTGTCACCCTCAGGACTTGTCTCAGCCAACCTGAGCTGTGAAGGCTCAGTCACTCTCATAGGCAAGTGTTGACACCCCTGCTGGAATAGTGTCCTCAAGCTTGTGCCAGATAACTATGAGGCTGCTGTCAGCCCAGGATTTTTGGGGATGCTGTTCAAAACTCCACTCACTGCACACTGTTTTTTGAAGTCAGGACCTCCTGGCTCAAAGAAGCCTTCCCTCCTGCAATTCCCACATTACAAGCAACTACAATGGTATAGGAGGTACAAAATGTCCCCAGCAGCAAGGACACATGGATCTTGCCAGCCCTGCCTCAAACTGGCCAAGTTGAAACAAATTAACAAATTAATCCAGTCACACACAACCTTGTATTCACATGGAATATGAATCGCATCTCCCTGAACTCTCCCTTCACTATGTACCCAAGCTAACAGGATAGCATTTGGACTCCTTACAAAAGCACAAGATGTCTCCTCCTCCAAAAACAGATGGGCCAAAGCAGACTTTGCTTGTAGCTTCTCCTACAGCACAGGGCAGAAAGAGACAACAGAAAGAAAGGCAGAAAACTTACCTAAAAGGAGTTCAGGAGAGATTGCCAGAGATGAATAAAGATAACACAAGATGTAGCAGACTACATTAGGAATAGCTAGAAGAGGGGTGACATCTACCTAATTTTATTTCACACATTACAAATCTTGAAATGTTATAAAATACTTCCTGTATTTTATAGTAACTAATTTGGAGAAAACTTTAAGTGCTCTTTTTGCTTTGCCTGAGGCAAAGTGCCTCTGCCTTTTAGAGAAGTGCCACTTAAAAATATGCAACTCATCTGCACACACTGAAAAGGGAAGGCCCAAGCACAGATGCTCCTACTCCTTTCTGAGTCACAGCAGGATAGCTTGGTCCTTCTCTGCACAACAGACCACGGATGGCACAATGGAACTCATGCAGGCGGGTGAGGCAGGACATGCCTGCTTTCTGCAGATCTTCCAGAAAGAGCAGGAACCACAGCAGGATTAAGCTGTTGTGCTGCTCTGGGCCACTCCACAGATACGCCACCGTGCAAGTGGCACGCCACTGCATTTCCATTCAACGCCAGGCTGACTTCCAACCCAGCCCGGGCTGGAGCCCTCCCCCTGCAGAGGATTACTGCCACAATCACAGCTCCGGAGGATTTAGCACAGCCACAATGGGCAACAGCAAACACTTTCCCACCACCGTCAGCTGACGGCCCAGGGCGGCCAAAAACAACACAGAAAGAAATGATGGGGCAGCAGCTGACTAAACCCCCAGGATTAGAGAGGCTCAAACGGGGCTGAAAAGCAGCATGTAGCGCTGGCCCAGCAGAACTGCAGCTCCAGCCCTCAGCTCAGCTCACCCAAACACGGCCAGCCAGCTCCTGGCTCCCAGCACGCCGAGAAGGGGCACAAACACTGACGCTGCAACACAGAGTCAGGCAAGAGAGAAAGAACAGCCACCTGCACAACCATCACCCTCAACACACACATCACCTACCCCTGCACACAAATCTGCTCCTCCTCCTTTCTGTCACACAGGCCACAATAGCTCCCTCCTGGGCCCAGGCAACAGCTCCACACTCCCTTGCTGTGACATCTTTGGCCACATTTCTCCAAAACATGGGAACAGGCCAAGAGCACAGGCTAGCTATAGCAGCACCCAAAAAGGCAAAACATCATCTGTCTCCTTCCTGGGTACCATCCCATATTCAGACTTCACCTGCTGCAAGGGCAGGGGCCTGGATCCCCACTGGCTCTCAAAGGACACTGCTTGCATGGCTGCATCCAAGTGTCCATCACACTTCATTTTCCCCTTGTGCGCGCACGCACACACACACACACACACACACTGACCTGTTTACCACAGTGACATGCCTCTGCATGGGGATTTCTTTAGGTGGTCCACTCCCAGCAGCTGAAGGTAAGGCAGATCGGGCACTCTCCACCACAGGTTTCACACCTCCACATGCCACTTCTCTGCCTCGGGGCAGGCGAGGAACAGGCCTCTTAGAACTGCCTTCTTCTGGCACGTTCAAGGACCGGGGCTGCCGCAAAGTTCCTTTGGGCTTTCCTAAAGAGTTTGCAGATGCAACCATGAGTAGCACTCTTCTCACGCAGTCTACCTCCACCTCCCCAGGCACCTCCTGTACTGCCACCCAAAGGGTTCCTTCTCTACTCTGGTTTGTGGGCACCTGAACTCCCACCACACAGCAGAGGTGACCAAGTTACACCCACAGAGGAACACACCAGCATTCAGGCCACACTGGGATAAACAAGCTCTTGGTCACTTTGCTGTTTATATGCTGGATTTGCCACATCAGTGTTGGAGGTTTCAAACACTTCCAAGGGGATTGATGTGCAAGACAGTGATCAACCTGCCTTTATAATCCCTGTCATTTAACTGTGATATGAACCACTAGTTCAGCTTCCCAACTGGCATCCTTGTGGAAAAGCAAGAAGCAGCAAACACTTCATTACAGACAACAGGGGAGCACACACAAACTAGAAGAACCACTGTTGTTCCAAGATGCCAACCTGCAAGCAAACAGGTCCTGCCTGGGCTTAATCCTGGAATCAATTCCACCGACAGTCACAACAGCACAGCAGTGAGGAAAACCTGACCCATACTTTAGGAAAACACTGCTACAGGAGCTAATGCAAAAGGTAAGAGATAAAAAGAGCCGAAAATGGGCATCAAAACTTTTGTGGCACTGGCATCAGCAACAGGAGCTGCTGAAACAGCCACAGCTACAGGGACTCCTTCTCACTGTGAGGGAATGGTTCTCCCACTTCACAACAGGCCAAGGCCAGCCTTAAAGAACATGCAGGCTCATTGCCACATTTCTTGCCTGCATCTCAGTTGTGCTCCTCACAGAAGCAGGAGCACATGAAAGTGAAGTTAAGCATCCTACAAGGACTTTGTTTTCCAAGATCATTCACATCTTGCATACACACCTGAAAAGGGCTTTCTCTCAGATCACAGCTTTCAGATATAAGTATCCTTGTCAAGAACACTCATCCTCCCAAGAACTCTCCACTTGGACCCTGTAACTTGTGGCCGTAGGTGACACACCCTCATAGCCAAGACTTTTGTGCAGCAGCTGCACAGTTCTTTCATAAAGGCAGGCCCTCTAGAGCTGCCTATGGCTTACCTGATAAACTGACTGGTGATGTGTTCTTCAGCCTCATCTGACAGTTCACCTGCCGGACTGTTTTCTTCTTGGAACTCCTCTGTCGGGCCACCAGTTGAGCAACTCGTACAGTTTCATTGCAACTAACAGCATGGCAAATTACCTTGTTGGAGCAGGAAGAGGACAGGGGAAAAAGCAGTCAATGAGACCCATGCTCATCCACAGCCCTCAGAATCATTTGTATCCCTTTCCAAGCCTGTAACTGTTGAATCATGCAGGCCAGCAGGCAGTTCAGGAAAGGCTTCAGCAGCAGACACAGATCTTGGAGATCTCACTCTCCTTTTGTGAAACCTCAGAAGAAATCTCAGTGAAACTCAGAAATCAGCAAACCACACAGCCAGAGCCTCTGCATCATCTTTCCACATTAGGTTGGGCCCCTCTGAGAAACAGCCTGGTTTTTAACTCTCATCCCACAGGCCCACCATCTTGCTTTATAACTCTGGGAAGCCATGGGGCTGCAGCCTGTCCTTATTCTTTCTGGCAAGGCTCACTAGAGACTCTGGCACCACGTATACCCTGTGGAGCAGGGTTGCATTTGCCCCACTTACTGAAAAAATTGCACAACTGTCCTGGCTGCACCATTCACAGGCACTGGGCTGGCCCCCAACAACAGCCCAGCCTTGAACAAGCCCATAGGTATCTCCCTGCTCAACTTCATGGCCTCTTGCCTCAACACCCAATCACCCCAGGCCATCCCATGGACAGATACAGGACCTTTGCCTTGGCAAGACACCAAACCATGTGCCTAGCATGCACTTTGCCTGAAAAGAAGATGAAAGCCCAAACTTTTGGGCCATTCAACTTCTGCAAAGGCAGCTGGGTGAGTACTCCTCCAGGACTCCATAAGTACACAGGCAGTACCACAAAAGCACTAAATTAAAATGTAAGTCTGGGGTCGCAGTCATGTTCTGTGGTGGTGGTAGAGGTTGTAAAAGGGCCCCTTTCTCAACAGTGCCGTGGGGTCAGCACTGCTACCTTGCTAGCCATGGCCCCCAAGGAACCTCAGAGATGACCATTTTGCACAGCAGCAGGGCAAGAGAAACTCAGGGATTTCACCAGCATCTCTGAAATTTACCAAACAGCAGCTTCAAAAAGGATCTTTTCTCACAATTAAGACAGGACAATCAAAGCAGAAAAACAACCAAAGAAAGAGATTGCTAAGCAGCAACAGCTTGGCCCAGGGATCTCTCTTCTTGTTCTAGGGTGACCCACACAGCCCAGGAAAACAAGGGCAATGGATGATGACACTAGAAGCCAGGCAAGCCCTCCAGCAGTGCTCTCCAGCTCATTCTTCCCCCTCCTCTTTGGCAAACCCAGCACCTTTGCTGGGCTGGCTCAGCACAGAGCCACTGCCAGGAGGGCCTCTCCTTCTGAGGGAGAGCTCTCCTACCCCAGGAACTCCTACTTACAGATCAGACAGTGTATCTGCTGCACAGCCAGCACTGATAAAAACAGCAATCCAGCAGTATCACCACTGTAGTGATTAAATGCCAGGAATCACAGAAAAATTAAGACTGGAAAACATTGCTACAGTCCATGTAATACAGCACCTTTGCTCAAAGCAGCATCAATTAGACCTAGTTAGTCAGGTGGTGGAATATCTTCAAGGACGAAGAACTCTCAACCACTCTGGAAAACTTCTTCTATTGTTTAGCCAGCCTCACTGTAAAAAAGGTGGGCTGTTTAATGTTTACATGGGACTGCTTTTATTTCACTCTGTTATCATTGTCTCTTGTCTGTTCACTGAATAACAATAAGAACTGGAGATGGAGTCTGGCTCCATGGTTTTTTTACTCCCTTTAACAGACATAAGGATAAGATTTCCCTGAGCTTTCTCTTTTCCAGCACAAACAATCCCCGCTGTCTGAGCCCTGCATCAGAGACGTTACGTTGCAGCCCCTTCATAATCTTCACAATCATTCTGTGAACTTGCTTCAGTGTGGCCATGCCAGTCTTGTTCTGGGAAGCTTAGAAAAGGATGTGGTTTCACTGCCGCTGAGCAGAGGGGAATTATCACCCCCCATTAGAGTGCTGGCAACTCTTCTTAATGAATCCAAGTATGCTGTTGGTCTCCCTTGCTACAAATGGCACCCTGCCCACTATGAACTCTGCACCCACCAGAACTCCAGGGCATTTGTCTGCCAAACTACTTTTCAGTTGGTCAACCCCAAAACTATATAGGAATATGGGGTTTTTCTTCCCCAGGTGCAGGACTTGGCATTTCCCTATACTGAACTTCATAGGGTTCCCGGTGCTCCATTTCTCCAGCTTCTTGAAATCTCTCTGAACAACAAGCACATTCATTTGCTCTATCAGTCTCTCCTGTCATCCACAGACTTGCTGAGGATGATCTCTGTCCCATCACTTAGGTCATTCATGAACACGTTAGACAGAGCAGTTCTTGAGCATCTATTCCCAGGGCACATCACTTTTAAATGGTCTCCCAATGGGTTTTGTGCCACTGTTACAGAAGAGGATATTACAAGCCCTACCAAAATTCAGTTAAACCACATCCAATGGTCTCCACTCAACCAATCATCTCAACTTGAAGGGTATTTGTTTGTAGCATATGATTTTCACTCTGTAAATCCATACTGACTTGCCTTCTTGTCTTTCAAGTGGCTGGAACAGCTTTCCAGGATTAGACGCTCAACAACGTTCCAACAGTTCAATGTCAGGCTGATCTTCCCATAGCACCCTTCCCAGTGAAGGGTGGTGTTTTCTTTCAGTCCTCAAGAACCTCCCACAAATTACCATGACCTTTCCAAGGACACCTGTGGGTGCACTGCAATAAACTCATGGGCTTATGCACATTCAGTTTTTCCAAATGCCCCCATCTTAGTCATCCCCCAACAAGATTAGGACTTCCTTGCCCTGCACTTTCCTCTGCCTATTTCCATAGTATCTCTATACCCCTTTACAGCTCACCCAATTCTGCTTCTACCTCCTGTGCACATGCTTGCAATAGCAGATTTAAGTTAGGCACTCCTTCAATCACGTGTACCTTCTCCAACCTTGTTTAAGAGAGACTTTGTCATACAGCAGGCTGCACCTGCGTCATTACCCATCTTTGTGAAAGGTGAACCTGAAATCCTTCACTCTTCACCCTTTCACAGATCTGTGCAACAATCTGCGCTCAACAGTTTGAGCATGGACTCCATAAGGCTTTAGTGAAGTGAAACACAGCAAAAGGCTGAAAGTCTTCATTTGCTGTACCTTCTTTCTTCTTTTCTGTTGTCCCTATATCCCTGTCCTTGTTTCCTCCAATTGCCTGTACACTTAACCAGCTATTTTAAGGACTCTTTTTGGAAGCATTTACTCAGAACTGGCAGTGCTCTGGGAGCTGTTCTCAAGGGGACAGCACTTTGTCTTGGTCTTCAAATAATGAATAGTAAACACAGTCTTGCTTAGGTCCATGTAGGCTTGTTTAGGCAGCATGTGTATAATCCTTCCAGGTTCCTTCTCCCTGCTCCCACCTCATGCATGCTTGCATTTATGGCTCAGTTCTGTCAGTGCTCCTGCCCCCTTTGCTTTTTCCCCACAACTATTGGAACATACCATTTTTGAAACTGGAGGAGACAATTCTTATAAGCTCACTATCTCTCCTGGATCATTCTCTTCAGGACTGCAATCCATGAGTCTTCTAAGCAGATTCCTGAACAGGCCAACATCTGCACTCCCAAAGTCCTGCATTGTTGATTCCACTTTGTGCTTTGTTTCCCTCCTTTCAGGGCCACAGACACCATCCAGCCACAGACAGGGCTCTTCCAAGCCTTTACATCTGCAATCGTTCCTTGTTTTCAAGGGCTATGTCCAGCAGAGCACCTCTCTTCATTGATTCATTGCATGTGTCAGAATGCTGGGAGCAGGAGACCCCAGCAACATCCTGGATTGTTCACACTTGGATGTCTTGTCCCTGTAGCAGGTATGGCAGTGGCCCAAACCCCCCAGTGGTTGTCAAAAGAAGGCATCATCTCCTTTGTCTGCCACTTCTTCCCCTTAAGATATTTGTATCAGATAGCCACCACGTTGCCATACACTGGTCTGTCCACTACTCATAAGCTCTTCCTGTCTCATCATCTGCCCCAAGACAGTGCTCCTGGCATCCCTGCTGCTCCCAAACTGGGAATGCCTCACAGGAACTCCTCCTGTCCACCACTGCAGCCCATAACTCCTCAGCAGCCAGTGTCAACCCACAGCAGCATGCTGGTTGTGTGACCTGTTGCAACAACTCCCCGTGACCTTAAATGGGATCACAGCCCTGAACAACACAAACATGTCCAGTTTCTTCTGGTTGCAGCCCAAGCTGTGGACAGTCATGAACTGGCTCTTCAGAGAGGTTGCCATTTGTGCCCACTTCCAGAAAAGAAGCTTTCCTCAAACTCCTAGCTAACAGGAATGGATGCATGAGATGGATCACTTGACCTTTGTTGATCACTTTGATTGATCACTTGTTCAAAGTCTCAATATAAAAGGAGTTTTGTCCCTATACAATTTATCAGAGTTTTATAAATGAACATTTTCACATCTCTGGTACATTTCAGGTTTTTCCTGTCACTAATGTTCTAAAATTTTTTTTTGCATTTCCTTCCCTTGTTTCACAAGGATAAAGTTTAACAAAATGCTTTGAATTAAAATGAATTCAGATGTAAAAAGAGATGGGGGTTAGATGAGCAGAGCAAAGCAGTCTTCAAACTTCTCCTTTTGAAGGGGCTTAATTATTCAAGCAGAAGTCAAAGTTTTCTTAGACAAAAGTGCAATAACACACTTCTCATAAATGAATATGAGGTAAAGCAAAGTAGGGTTCCTTGAAATGATGCAACCACCTGTTGGAGGTGCAAGTATTTCAATGAGTCCCCTTTCAGTGCTTTCTGTATGCTTAACTTAATTCTTATCTTCTGTGGAAACTGGAGGACATAGCTACTGCATAAACAAAAAGTCATCAGATTTAATCTTTCCCACATTCAAGACAGCTGAATTAGTGTTCAGTATTAAGAGGAACAAAGCCCAATTTATATCATTGTCATGCCAAGATAATGTTTGTTCAGCCTCAGTTACCTAGCTAATATTCAACTCCCACAAACACTTGAGGCAGCACGTAACATGTGGCACTTCGAGATCAATTTGTATTATTTACTGCCTACTTTATACTATTCCTTTTTGAATGCATTTCTTGGACAGCTGCATCTTGGACAGCTGACCTGGCAGTAATGAAAGTCCTTCTACGACTATCTAGACTGCAGCCATGATCACTAGCTGCTAGCAGACCCTTGGATGTGCATGTCTTTGCTGTCCTGCCCCACTGTCTGTAAGGGGATTAAAGGAAGAGGCAAGGGTGTTGACAGACATTTCGGAGGTCACAGTACTCCAGAGCCATGAAGAGAGACTGCTCAAGTATTCTGGAGAGAGGTAAACAAAGAGAACGGGCTTATTATAATGACATACAGCCTGTAACAAGAAAGCACATGGGGGCTTAGCGGCCCACATCAGTGCATAGTCATGCTTGCCACTCTCTGTTTCATGTCTGCCATGTCCACACTGTGGACACTGGCAAGAGGAGTGCCATCAAACAGCAACATGGGCTCAATCTTTGCACCTTTCCCACCTCCCAGGTGTTCAACAAAGCACTTCCTCTCAGCTGTTTCAGTCATGCAGAGCACAGCTGGCACTTCTGAACTAGAGTGAGTCCTCCTCAAGTACCTCAAGACCCCTGACTTTCTCCTTTTTCACATCCTAAAGCCACATTTCACTCTCTTGTAACAGCTGCCGCAAAGAATTCACTGCCCCTAGTGCTATCCAAGAGTTCACAAGGCTCTCAGCACACGTCGCATTAGTGGATAAACAAGGCTCTCAAGGGAATGGGAGGATACCAGATTACACCCTGCAAGGCCCTAGTTAGAAACAGATGGCTATCTGCCAGAACCACCACGAGGAAGCATTTAATTGCAGGATCACAAATGTTCCCAGACCTGAGGTACCTGCAGTCCTGTTACTAACGTAGCTGCAGCTGAGGCAGGCTTTGGAG
This sequence comes from Zonotrichia albicollis, assembly GCF_047830755.1. Classification (NCBI taxonomy): domain Eukaryota; kingdom Metazoa; phylum Chordata; class Aves; order Passeriformes; family Passerellidae; genus Zonotrichia; species Zonotrichia albicollis. The sequence goes on along the minus strand of NC_133860.1, from coordinate 65,533,848 downwards.
AAAAAGAATCCCAAACTTGCTTGTCTGCTGTAAATAGGCAAATTCTGATGTAAAAATGCAAAAAGAGAATCTGTTGCTTTAAAACAGCCACATCTCCAGGTATTAGGACAAAACTCAGGATACCTCTCACTGTATTCTTGTTGCAGAAAGAGGCCTTTGTCGGGGATGAGCCATTTGTCGGTGAGGGGAGACTCGGACACTCAATATGAGTGATAAGCAAGTTCTGTTTATTGAAAAGAGCATCAGACACTTATACAGCGAGCAATAAGCTCATGAATATTCTGTAATTTACACCGTCCATTGGCCACACCACAACATCAGCTCTTCCCCAGTTCCTCAGGGGTTACATCTCTCTTTTCTCATGTCTCTTTCACTATTTGTTATCATACTACAGCTATACCCAAGGACACACTATCTTGCAGGTGCAGGACTTGGAATTAGCCACAGTTTGTAATTTTCCATTCTCTAGCAGCTAAATTCCCAACATCTTCTCACCAGACAGCTAATGAGGGAGAACTAGCTCTGAGTTCACACATGCCGTCCCAATCCAGCTAAGCAAACAAGGAATCTCAGCCTTAAGTCCTGTCTCTTCAGACCTGCTATAACAGCCACACACTGTGCCAAATATTCACTAGCTTTTTGCTCTGCTCAGGCCACAAAGACTTAAGGAACCCAGAACCATACTCCAATGAGGGAGAGGCTTCAAGCTTGCCAGACAGATCATCTGCAAGTCACACAGCTACACCAGCTATCAAGAGAACACATTCTGACTTCAAACCAGAAGTCCAGACTATTGGGCAAGGAGGTTTGTGGTCCTGGCAAGCTGCTTGCAAGGTGGCAGCCACCAGGAGACACAGGCTAGTACAGCAAGAGCAAGGAATAAGGGAAAACTCTTCTACCACACCAATCCTCTGCTAAGATCTGCTTCTCCTTGATCTGTGTGACGACCCTTTATCCCTCGCATGCCTGCCAGATGTTGAGGCACTTGCAAATATTGCAGCAAGGCACCTCACTTGCATGAGCTCTTTGTCACTTCAGCACATATTTGCAGTTCTGTTGCACTGCAATCCATAACAAACAAGAATCCTAAGTCCAAAGCAAGCACTGTCAGGCTTATAAGCAACAGCACCAAAGAGTTTTACTGTAGGGAAAAAAATTGATGCTAAACCCCACTGAGAAGAGATGATTAACACACACAAGTTAACCTTCTTGAAGGTCACAGGACAAGCCACTAGTATCTCCTCTAAAGTCAGAAATGCTGAGAAAGGGGCCAGATCTCCACAGTCATACAAGTGATCTTTCCACACAGAATTCACATTTCCAGGAAAAAAAAAAAAAAAAGCCCTGAAACTTTACATTTCTGAATACAAAACCTTGAGTCTGGAATGCAGAGGCAGGAAAATAAGGAGCACTTAGTATCTTATGTCTCAGCTTCCACCTCTCCCAGAATTAGTGCACCATATGCATGCTACAGAAATACACAGCACAAAAGGAGGCAAAACTATGAACCAAGAACATTCTGCAAACACAAAACCCATTTCTGAACTGTAATTCTCAATTGTGATTCTTACCTCTCCCATTTTGTTCTCTTCCATTCTGACCACTCCTGGGATACTTTCCAAGTAGCCTTCCAGTGTGTCATATCCTAGGTGCCTGAAGGGAATGAACTCATTGGTCAGGGATCTGTATTCATTCTGAAGTTCTGACAAACGTACACCATTTTTAAAGGCGTGAAGAACAGCTCGCAGGGCTTTTGCAACAAGTTCTGGTTCCTGCATCTTCACCTACAGCTCTGTCTCCAAAAGAAAAAAAGAAGAAAAAAAAAAGCATTTTTACATACAGGCTAAAATCACTGGGTTTTACTATTCAAGCTCTCTCCCTCAAAAAACCAGAATGCAACAACTCAGTCTGGAGACTGTGATACTTCTGGGTAGGCCTGTAGGGCCATGGTAGTGCAAGCCAAGCATAATGTGGTATGGAACACACAGGGCACGACAGTGTCAAAAAGTGCTGACAAAGGAGTGCAGCAACCATCATGCACAGGTTGGCTCTGCCAGACAATCACGAGAGACCACATGCACAGAAGAGGGGTGGGTGCTGCTAAGCAACTGACCCACCACAGACAAGTATTAGATACTGTACCTGTGACAGGGCAATTCTGGAGGTGTGTACAGCTGGGGAAAGAGAGGCACCATGGAAAGTGGCGTGGGGGTCCTGCCAGTGGGAAGCTGAACATGAGTCAGCAGTGCCCTGGAATCCAGGAGGGCCACCCGTGTGCTGGGGTGCATCAGGCACAGCATCACAGCCAGGCAAGGGAGAGGATTATCCCGCTCTGCTCTGCTCTGGGGCAGCCTCACCTCGAGTGCTGGGGGCTGTTCAGGGTGCCACAGTATGAGAAAGACATTGAGCTGTTAAAGTGTCCAAAGGGGGGAACAAACATGGTGAAGGGCTGTGAGGGGAACCCATATGAGGTTGAAGTCACTTGGTCTGCTCAGTCTAGACAAGAGAAGACTGAGGAGAGACCACATTGCAGTCTACAACTTCCTTGTGAGGGTAAGAGGAGCAGCAGACACTGATATTTACACTCCTGTGACCAGTGACAGGGCCCCTGGGAATGGCCAAAATGGTGTCACAGAAGGTTTGGGCTCGATATCAGGAGAAGGTTCTTCATCCAGAGGATGACTGAGCACTAGAACAGGCTCCCAATAGAAGTGGTCACAGCACCAGGTTGACAGAGACCAAGAAACGCTTGGACAAAGGTCTAAGGCACATGGTGGGATTCGTTTAGTTTCCTGTGCAGGGCAAGGAGTTGGATTTTGATG